>NC_053154.1:36393825-36734825 GCF_016835505.1 Polypterus senegalus | reverse complement strand
ATAAAAAAATAATGGAAAAAGAAATAAAAACAATTAGCCAAGACTGAATTCTGCAAAAACATATCATACACTTTCTAACCCTACTTAATCTTGAGCAGTGTCCTGGAAGGCTCAAACCTATCCCCAAAAGCATTTGGTGCAAGGCAGGGACAATCCCTGGACAAGCAGCCAGTACATTGCAGGGTAAACATACACACTCACACTAAAGCACACATTAGGGCCAATTTAGCATTGACAGTCCACCCAACCGGCATGTCTGTGGGAGGAAACTGGAGCAGCTGAATTAAACCCACACAAGCATGGGGAGAACATGCAGGGAGGACCCAGTACATGAACCTTGGTCTCCTTACTGTGTCTGCTCCACATTAATCAGCTGCCAAATTGAGGCAACCTTAAGGTACTATTTCAACACAAAATGAGATTTGGAACTGTGATGAAAAGCTGCGGGGAATCGTGTAATCAGTCAATCGCTAGGACCTTTTGTTATATGATCTGAAGAAACATGATTCAGTAGCTTCCATTATGAAATTTGACATGCTAGAAGTTATGCCAAGTCCTATAGTGTGACACCAGTCTTAGAGAGTAAATTTAATGAAAAGAACATAAACATTGGTGTAGAGGTAACAGTGCATAAATTTATGTACATTTTTCTGGTATGGTTTATGTCTACTACTTCGCTTAGTGGGCAATGTAAATGTCAATAAATACAAAGCACTTCTGAGTGATCATATTTATGATGAAGTAATCCTAATGGCTGTGGAACTTTCAGGATAAAAATGCACTCATTAACAAGGTATGACTGGCCAAGGAATGCAATACAGGAAAATTATATACACTATGTACTCTGTCTACACCAGGCAGCTGACCTTAAAGCAATACTTCACCCAAAATATTTTTTTTTGTATATTACTTACCCCACAAAGTTTGTAGTAATGGCCAAGAAAAATTTTCAATCTCATGTTTTCACAGAGAAGAGAGAGAAAAATACGTATGATATTATAAAGTCAGTTGACGAATTCTATACAATGGTAAACAGTAAGAAAAAGTCCATTGAAAAAAAGAAACAAAATCTTGCGTTACTTGTGTCACATAATCCACGTCTCATAAAATGCTATTGGGGTTCCGTTACAGTAATGACAATACATCTTCATATTGCCTCACTGAGACTGCTCCTTTACCTGTAGTCAAGCCAGAAGTTTTTTTTCTTTCTTTTTTTGTAATTCTTGTGGGTGTTTGGGGGGTGTTGTTGTTGTCTTTTATAATATTAATTGAGCTTCTCTAAAAGGCTAAATTTCCCTTTTGGGAAAAATTAATTTAGTTGTATTTATTGTTTGTTCATTCTACCTCTGCATGAATATATAAAACATGTTTTCTCTTGAAACAATGGTTATATTCTACTATACAATTCCAGACACTTTAAGAACCTATTCCAAGGTAAAAGCTGTTCTTTTGTATTAAGACAAATGATGTATATCATTTTTCTAATTACCTATATAATTTAAATACCATATTACATGGAAAAAGTTGCATTTCAAGAACAGACTAATAATAACCACTTAAAACTGCATTCTTGTAAGCTCTTTTCAGCTTTGTACTCCAGCTCAGATATTTAATTTCTTTTCATATGTTATGAAGCCAGGACGACTCACTCTAATGACGCATAATGTAGACATAACAACTTATTGTGCAGATTTTACAAGAAATGCAAACCACAAGGACTCATGCTGTGCACCACTCATAAACATGCGTAAGAGTTTAAAATAAAACATCGCCCCATCATTTTCCATACATTTTTAAAGACTTGACAGTAAGTGTTGCTTAATTAATTAACTTTAAACACAGCTGGAGGTAGCACCAATCCAATGCACAGTATCAGTATTGAGCCAATACTGGCAAAAAATGCTGTAAGAATCTGAACTACTTTTCCAAAAAAAGTCTATTCTGAAAAAATCACGAAAATGCCTGCAGCCACACCTAGCACGACATACCGTGAAAGATAAGCAAAATGAGTTAAACGATAACAGAAGACGTGCAGTTGGAAAATTGTTTTTAACACTCATAACTAGCTTATTCATGCCTAAAACACATTCAGGTTCAATTGAATATGCAGTCTACATGTCTACAGCAAGACATATCATGCAAACAAGGTGGAATAGTGGACATTATTGGCCTCCTAGCACTGAAACCTTTACAATATTAGCCCCTTCTGAGAAGTCTTCATGCTCTCCTTTTAAGCAACAGTTCACAAGTCATATTCACTTTATGCTTCACTAACATAAAGTTAAATAAATTAATAAAGTTAAATATTTAATTTAACTGGGGGCTCTGCCCCCTGCTCGCTTTGCTCGCTGGTTTGGTTTACCAGATATACAATTTAAAGAGACTGTTATTTTCACGGGAATTGTTACATATGCATTATTTTCACTTTTACTTTAAAAATTTTTGTAAAAACAATACTTGTCCTTTATTTCTGACCACAGGCGTAGTTACATCTCTTTCTCACAGGATGTATAACACTGCTTGCATTCTGGGGGGGGTTGGTAGTGGGTGGGTGTGGGGGCGACTGAACGCATGCTAAGAAGATGCCGTTGGATCATCTGCTATCTTTCTGCTATTGGCGAGCTGCCTGTTCTACTTGTTGCATGTCGTTGTTTTAAGAGCTGGGAGCACATGATGCGTGTCTGCCAAAAGCAATCCAACAACTGCTAGGTTAGATGTCCGTGGACTTGTTTTAAATGATGGCTCACTGCCTTGTCTCGCGTGACATTGTAAAAACAATACTTGTCCTTTATTTCTGGCCTCGGCATGGTTAAATCTCTTTCTCGCAGGACATATAACGCTGCTTACATTGTTAAGGGGGAGCAGCAGCTTTCGCACTGCCCGTTGATCATTTTGAAGCCTGTACAGGCACTGTCCTTTTTGCCACTTCGTGTCTCTGCTGCTCGCGTTGTGAAGAGGTGAGGTATGGGTGGCTGAATGCACGCAAGGAGAAGTGGTCGGATCATCTACTGCGAGCTGCGTGTTTTACTTGTCACTTCTGAGAAGATCACGTCTCCCTAGTCTGCCTCCCCAAGATTTTTTTTTTTATAAAAAGAGAGACCTATTCTGTAAAGTTGTGCACAGATTCCTCATTTGTACAGAACACCATAGCCTATGTTTTTGTTCCAAAATTTAGCTGGTGCCCCATCTGCTTGCAGCACCAGGTATGCTATAATAGTATAAATATAAAAAACATGTAAAGTACAAAATTGACCCTCATGAAACAGTGAGTAGACAGAGGGATCTGCAAGATAAGCCAGTAAATTGTCATTTGTGTTTTTACAGTTGTTAAAGGCGAGGCAGATAAATCAGTAATAGTTATACACAGATGTCTTTTTTCATAATTATATTGCATTCTTTCTAATAATTTCATGTCAAAGTTATAAAGTCATATATATGTATTTTTTTGTAAATGGTGCAGTATATGGAGATTGTATTATGTTTTTCTTGCGATTCATTTTTGACATTGCTTAAGTATACTAGAATTGCATTTGTTTTATTTGAAATGCTACACTTATGCTAAATTTATACTTTAAGTAATACATTTTCTGTAAGATTTCAGTTGCACAAGTTTTGTGCAATCATGTAGTTATGTTTCTTCTGGTATAGTATTATATGACCGTTTTTAGCTTGTTGCTTTTATATTATCATCATAAATGAAGTGCATTCATTCAAATAAAGTAACTCATCTAAAGCTTGGTAATTAACAAAGAAAAAATCAGTTTGGTTTTAGCAGAGATTCTACATTTCAATAACTGTATTGGAAAATAAAACGTGCCATTGTGCCATCTCTACGCACAACTATACAGTAAACTGTAAGCCATTGCTTTAAGTAGGTTAAAAATGTGTGCTATCAAACTCTTTGTATCACATCGTTGCCTCCATGTATACCCATGATGCTTTTGATCTCAGAACTCTAATTTTCTTCTCTACTAATGTAATTAGGTGCTTTAGCACCTAGCTTAGTGCTAGTTCATTACACACATGAATAACAGTCGTTGACAACAGCACCCAAAGAAGCATTGATGCATATGCTAAGGATAAAAGCGTATGTAACTGTTATAAACAGTAGGTGACTTGTGTAAGAAGATAAAGCACCACGGATCACAGTTAAGAAGAAATATTTAGCAAAGGTGACAATGCTACTTTAAGGACACTACTATATTATGATAAACTGCAAGTCTAATTTAGACTGTGTTTACTCCCCCAAACCACCATTATTCCAAACAATAAGCAGAGAAAGTAATTTTGAGTTCCTATGTGTATTACCTACATTTACTTACATTAAATCCTGCCATCATCAGATTTTATTTGTCTGAGGCCAACTATATATTTGGTAAGAATTTCTATAAGTTCTTCTATACATACAAAGCACTATTTTTCCTTAACAATTTTATTTTATAATCTGGGTCTGGTATCATTAACAATTTTAGTAACAAAACATAACACAACATTCTCCATCGTGTTTACTCTAAATCAGGGTCATGGGTGAGGCCACAGCCAGGGGGTTGGCAATTGAGAAATTCCAAATAACCTAATCTACCAGTATAATACTAATTCTTAAACTGAATTCTGGCTTTATTGCTGACTAGTTGTTGCTGGAGTGAAATTTACACATTCTTTACATGTGTGCATGGGTTTCGCCCAAATCATACATATTAATTTGCAATTCTAAATAGGCCTCATGAATGAGTGTGGGTGTACATGTGTAGTCTGCAATGAACTGGCAAATTGTCCATTGCTGTCTCCCATCTTATGTCTAGTAAGGCTCCAGACCCCTGCGACACTGAAATGGATTAAGAGTATTTAAGATTTAGGTAGAACAACTGTGCTAAAGTTACATTTATTCATTAACAATAATAATTCAATAAACTTGTTAAGAAGGCAGGCTCCATTGTAGGATTAAAGTTGGACAGTTTAACATCTGTGGCAGAGCGACGGGCACTAAGCAAACTCCTGTCAATCATGAATAATCCACTGCATCCACTTAACAGTGTCATCTCCAGGCAGAGGAGTAGCTTTAGTGACAGACTTTTGTCACTGTCCTGCTCCACTGACAGACTGAGGAGATCGTTCCTCCCCCACACTATGCGACTCTTCAATTCCACCCGGGAGTAAATGCGAACATTAATTTTATTTTAATTTTTTTCATTTTATTACTATTTAATTTAATATTGTTTCTTTGTATCAGTATACTGCTGCTGGATTATGTGAATTTCCCCTTGGGATTAATAAAGTATCTATCTATCTATCTAACAGAAGATTTACATAATGTGAAGTCAGTGATATGTTTATCAGTGCATTTTTCATGGTATCATGCAGGAAAATGCTATTCTACTTATTATGCTTTACTGCTTTATGTTTAAAAAAAAAACTTCTGTTTTTGTAGCTAAAGCGTTCACCTTCAAAGTAGCTTAATGCCTCTTGTTTTAAGTGCTTTTTATGTCGGTTACCAAGATACACTGAAGAATGTTCTAGAGCTGTGGGTTTGAATCCCACATTATTATATTTGTAGCATTTACATATTCTCACCTCTCACATCCAAAAGACACATTTAATTCATTTGCAGCTGTAAATTTGTCCTGCTTTGAAAAGCATGAATGTACACACACATGTGCCCCACAACAGACTTTCTGTTTGATGCCACCTGAACTGGACTAACTAAAGTTGCTGATTTTTGGATGGAACAATGACAGAACACAAACAGATGCAAGGCAATAAACCATAAGCACACAAGCATAAAAATATTCACTTGTCCTAATGACATTGAGTACCCAACTTTGACTTTAATGGGAAAGCATAATCATAAGAACATGTAAATTCCATGTACAACTAGGAATTCTTTTACTATGAAGCAACAAAACACCAAAATGCTTCATAATGTATTATTAATGAACAAGTCAGAAGCAGCAATCATTTTCTTTTATCAAATAAATCCATCCATCCATCATCCAACCCACTATATCCTAACTACAGGGTTACGGGGGCCTGCTGGAGCCAATCCCAGCCAACTCAGGGCGCAAGGCAGGAAACAAACCCCGGGCAGGGTGCCAGCCCACCGCAGGGCACACACACCCACATACCAAGCACACACTACAGACAATTTAGAATCGCCAATACACCTAAACTGCATGTCTTTGGACTGTGGGAGGAAACCCACGCCCACTCGGGGAGAACATGCAAACTCCACACAGGGAGGACCAGGAAAGCGAACGCAGGTCTCCTAACTGCGAGGCAGCAGCGCTACCAACTGTGCCACCATGCCGCCCTATCACATAAATCATATATCATATAAATGCTAAATGAATTGTTACTGGACTAATTAGTTTTTACAGTTTTTAGTAAAACATAGCTGTGGTGAATAATAATTTATCTTGAAGTCTGGGATATAATACATTTATTTACTTTTCCGAGAAAATTACAATTAAAGAACTGGCCTCAGCACCATAAATTAAGCAGAGAGGATGCTTCTCTGATGATTTATTAATAATTTCAGTATCAAATGAAGATTGTTGCAATGTTAGTAAATAGTTATTTATCAGAGTGACGTCTTCATAATGTTTTCTTCACAAATCAAAGTTCATTAATTTTAAAACCTTCAACTAAGAAAATGCTTCATTGGTTGCAAATTATTTATATACAATTGTGTGATGTCAGTTAACAAGTAGAGATTGTGACCAAGGCACTTAACAGTTCTTTAATAATCAGAGAGTGATTTCATTTATATATTAAATACTAGACAGAGAACTTGATGCTGTTGATTAATAATGGCAATCCAGGGACTTGTGACTGCATTATTATGTGAATTATTAATCAAAGCAAGTGATTACAGCCATTAATAATTTAATTACTAAACAGGCTGTGTTCATTACTCATTATAGACTAGTAACGGTTTTTCCATAAAGCAATGATCATTAAAATCAAACTTCACAACATAAGGCACCTGCATGCATGAATAAATTACCTACAAATATGCTACATTAAATCTCATTAAAATTCGTAGAACGTACTGGGTTAGCTGATCATTAATATCCTACATTAATAATAAGTTTGATTCATAAGATCCACAACTTGTGCACTTACTTCTGAGTTAGTGCAGCATTGTTGCTTTCAAATGCATGCCTTGTAATGGATAAAAGTGTTTTAAAAATAATCTGATGGGAGTAGGTCTCTTGGTTTCATGCCGATAGCGTGACGCGAGGTTCCTCCCTCGGTCCGATTGCTGGTCCACCGCATGGCGCTTTGCAGGAGTCGGAATATGAAACGCTGTGGACACGGCATGACACAGCGACAGCTATAACAGCAAGACACAATGAGGGCATAAAAGCACGTATTGTGCAGCTGAGCATCACGTATTGGGATTTTTCTAATGCCGACTGTAATATCGCAATACAGTAATTTTAAGTCATCAATGAACAAGATGTAACTGACGAGACAACTGCTACAATTCGCCGATATACAAAGTTAATAACGCGCCACTGCCTTTCTGTAACGTTTGTCATGCCAATAAGAAGAATGCCAAATTGATTTACATATAACCGTCAATAAATTCAACAAAATAAATTCACGTAATCTTGAACCAACCAGGAAAGGTTTACCTGCAGGCGACGTCGGTAAGTAACAAGACAAGCCTTAGCTTCCTGTCTGACCTGGATCAAACCACTCTGCGTGAAGAGGGTGAAATACTTCGATATTAAAAATAAAATTCACACTTCATTGTAAGTAAAGATTGAAATATATGATTCATTTATTGAAGCTTACTCAAAACTTATTGCTTTCCTGTATGTAACTTATGTATTAGTTATTTTTTAATTGTGCAAACGCTTCCCCGTGTCTCACAATGGTAGTTGCTCAGTTACTTTGTCTATGCTGGCGTTTCCTGATTAAAGGGAAAATGCACTTGTAAAGGGGGACGCTAACGGTAATGTGGGGATAATTGCTGTGCTGGCAGCTCAGGGTCCAAAATATGCTTTCGTTAAGAGTAAATTTGTTTAAAGATAGGTGGTGGTTCAATAAGAAGCCAAACCATGAGGCCGGATAGGAGCTGGCGCGTGAGTCAATCGAAAGCACATTACCATTTTTTTGGCGTGGTCGAGTTGTCCCTGTCAGAGCCCTCAAGGCAACATATGGCTGTGACCTCCAGTTGGTGGCGCTACCTGCAAACCTCTTCTGCGAGGTCTTTAATCGCAGTAGGAAACGCAGGCACTGTAATCAAAGCTACATTAGGACTCCGTGGACAACGCTGGAACGACCCGTCAACAAACTGAATTAAGAGGTTGAAGAAGTAAACTTTGACCATGGAGGTATGAAGCAACAGCGATAATCAGGGCGCCAGTCCTCAGCAAGGAGAGATTTAGTTCACATTGGTTTACGTTTAACTTTATATTTGACAGGCGTACTGATTCGTTATTTCATATAACGTCTTTCCTATATCATGCCAGTAGATTGCTTTTTGCTTTCAGTTTACCTATTGTATTTAGTCATTACAGTTTAAATTTTTTATTGTCCCACAAGGGAATTTCGGTGTATCAGCAGGATTTGTAAACAGACCACAACGTAACAATAAAAGTGCATCAAGAAGAATACAGCCAACAAATATAAACTTAGTACAAATAAATATATCAGTGAACACGATACTTACGGCGAACCTTCAGATCAAACATATTACACATAACAATTAAACTAACATTTAGACTTTACTAAAGAATGATGCAAATGCTTACTGTTCATCCTAGGATTTAAGCCTGTAGATGTGTTTAAATATTACTTATTTATAGATTGTTAGTCATTAGCATGAAAGAGAATTTAAACCTGATACCTTTTATCCTTGGAACCTTAAACCTGTAACCTGATGGCAACAACTAAAAAAGAGAATGTACTGGATGAGTCCTGTCTAACAGAATACATGCTGTTTTCCGGAATACTTTCTTATTAAACAAGTCTGGAATATTTGACTGTTGAGAGTTACAAAGATGTTAAGATTCGCATTGGGTGTGACAAGGACGGACAGGATTAGAAATGAGTACATTAAACGGTCAGCTATGGTTAGACAGTTTGGAGATATAGTCAGAGAGGCAAGATTGTGTTGATTTGAACATGTGCAGAGGAGATATGCTGGACATATTGGGAGAAGGATGTTAAGGATTTCCAGAAAAGAGGAAGGCATAAGAGGTGAGAGAGGATATGATGGTGGTGGGCGTAACAGAGCAAGATGCAGAGGACAGTTGATCCACTGTGGTGAACCCTAACGGCAGCAGCCAAAAGAAGAAGTTTGGCTCCATTTTACATTTGATTTATTCTGGAAAATTTGACTGCTTACACTTTCTTTTTTTATTTTCCTCCATTTTAAAATTTTTATTGCCATCATTGAGATTACTTAATCAGGCTAGCAGAGTATAAGCAAAGACAGACTCATATATATATATATATGTGTGTGTGTTATTTTTATATATTTTGTTTTACCTTGTTATCTATCTATCTATCTATCTATCTATCTATCTATCTATCTATCTATCTGCTAATTCAACCTATCCTATGTCAGTTATAAATCTTGTAACTTTATTAATCCTGAAGAAAATTACAGGGTTATAGCAGCATACAAAAAAAGCCATAGATATACATATAACAATAATTATAATAATCTAAAGTATGCTGATAACATACAAATACATATATAACATGAATTATTTGTAAGCAAATTAAAAAAGTGTAGGTATTTATAAGTGTAAAGTGATCAGAATTAAACATACTTAAAAGTTAAAAATTTTACAGTACAGGATGTCAGTCATTGGCACAATATATTGCACATAGTGTTATTGTCCCTCTGTTAAGATGCCTGCTAGATCATTTCAGTAACATTCCACAAACAGGAAACAAGACCACCTCAGCCAGGGGTGACTCATTATAGAGCCTTATTGTAGAAATGACTTTACTTGGTGCTCCTTGGAGCAGCGCAGTTGTCTCCATCTGCTACCGAATGTGTTCCTCTGTTTAGCCAAAACTTCATAAAAGTGGTGAGAGTCATTGTCCAGGATAGTAAGCAGCTTCCTGAGAGACCTCTGTTACTCTCAAGATTAGACTAGTCTTTTTTAGTCAGTTTATTTAATATGTTAACCTCACCTGCACTAATGCCACTACCCTACCACACTACCACATAGAAAAATACAGTGGTCATTACAGACTGGTAAAAAAAACATATGAGTCATTCCATGTCAAATCAACCAATTGCCCACACACTTTCGACTCAAAAAATGCTGGAAAAATTACCAGGTGTACCCAAGTTAACCAGGAGACATCCTTTTTTTTTTTTTTTTTTTGATTTAAGGTCAATACTTTCCACGATACAGCCAGTTTACTGAGGTGACAGGGATGTCGATTTTATCGGGCCTCATTCTTTCATCAAATTTCACAAGTCCATAGCTCAAGAACTAAACCACTGAGCAGGCCCAGACTTTGCACACTGGTACACTAATTGGTATTATATGTGATGAAATTAAAACTTTTGGTACAGATGACCCTGCATGGTCAAATTAGACCCTTGAAATTAACAAAAAAATTAATTTGAGTTTTTGGCTTATCTATGTTTAGGCCTTAGAAACGCATATTTGTAACCAACACTGACTTTTTTTTTCCTAGAAAAATAACTGTATCAGGGTTTTAACAGCAGACCCCACAAATCCAAAAAATCATTTTACATTTCACTTTCATAGCACCCTAACGACATGTGGGAATGTGCAGATAATTTAAAAAATATTTTTTATTAATTCTAAACCTTATTTTTCTTATGCAAATCGTTCATGTTTATTTTTCATCCTAAACAAAGGCTGAATGTACCATGTGTCAATGATTGTAATCAGAGTTTTTAATAGTTATCAAAAATGTTATAAACTTATTTTTCACATCAAATGACGATGTCCTATCTCATGTTGCTGAACAGAGAATACGATTCTCCATGACCAAAAGAGTACCTGGTACTTGAGAATGCCACTGTAACATCCCTGCAGAAGATGACAAATTCAATGTCAGCCGGGTGTCTGGTGAAGACAGTCAATTGACTCTCTGAATAATCACTACTGAAGCAGCAGCAGAGATCCTCCTGATGGATCAGATGTGTCCCTCACATTAGACCAGTGTCCTATTGGAGGCTATGTTGGGTGCATGTGTGATGAAAAATGTTGGATTGGTGTGATTTGTGACAAGAGTGAAGCGGAATCAGACATCCTGATATGTTTCATGCATCCAAACTATCCTGCACGATCTTTCCATTGGCCACCTAAAGGCATTATTTGTTGGATGCCATTATAGCGATTCTTTGCAGTGCTTAGTGCACCTACATCGGTCGGGGGTGGGGGTGCTACAGTACCATCTTGATCTCAAAGACAAAGATGCCCTTCACTCTGCACTTCGATTGAGCCATAAATGGCTCACATGTATTCCTGCTGCTGCAATACTAAGATGTTAACATTTCATTTGTAACTAGTGTTGTATTTAATGATAAATCAAGCTGCTGCTGTTCATGTGTTGTGCTTAATGAGCCTCTGTGATTTTTTTTTTCCATTAATCGTATACCCAACTTAGTGATGAAGAACTTGGTGATTAGCATTACTGATAAATGGTGAATTTAACCCATATTTAGAATGGAAAATAAAAATTAAACATTCACATAAGAAAAGTTAAGACTTGTTTTTTTGAAAAAGAATAGACCATGTAGAATATAGGAAAAATAATTAAAGAAATGTCTGGACATTCCCACAGTTCATTAAGCTGGTCTTAAAATTAGACCCAAAATGATTTTTTTACATTTGAGAGGTTGTTTATAGCGCTTTGTAAGTATCTAAACATGGAAAAATTTTCAGCAGGCCTGTCACATTGACTTTCACTCTTTGAGTCCTGCCTGTTAAAAAGTCAATCAGCCACCCAACCAGATTTAAGTCCAAATTATAATCTCTTATAAGCCTTTCTGCAAGAAGGTGCAGGTGGATGGTGTTAAAAAGCTGACGAGAAGTCTACAAATAGCTAATGTCTTGTCAAAAGTTGAGCTTGTTTCTAATTATATTATTTTTATTCTAATTGTATGCGTTTTTCGTTTTATCATGCTGTAACTGTCATGTGCAAGATTCTTTAAAAATAGGCTCAGACGCTTTACACCCCTGGGATGTGAATAAGCGATTCCCAGCCTGGATGGATTTAAACATTGTCTGATAGAAAACATGAAAATGGTCCAAAGAAACAAAGCAAAGTGAAGAGTAAGATGAATGCATGATAAGTCACAAGGAAAAACTGACAAAAAAGACAACTAAATGAACAGAGCAAGTAGCTATTAAGAAGTGATAGTCAACATGATTGAATCTGGTGGTTCTGAAAAGATATGGATTCATTTTCCAAAAAAGACTTATTCCAGTACACAGTTACAGGAACTATGGTCAGGTCAGGTTGGGGAGCATGTACCGGTGCAGCACATTGCTGCACCCACCACATGCCGAAACAAACTGGGTCCTCAACAATGAAGATTTTGTAAGCCAGGTCACCCTCAGGGAATCGCATCACATGGCCGTAGTGCTGTAACTGACTCTCCCTCACAGTGCAGGTAATGTGCCCCATTCAGGACTCGGTGAGCAACTGCTCATTCAACACAATTATCAACCTATGGAGGGCTGAATTCAAAGACACCTCGAAAATCAAAGTGAAAAAGTGATGCAGCAGGCTAGTCCGTTTTGCCGAAATTTCATTGCAGCAACTCAAAATCATACTTGGTAGTATCTATGGTCCCCACGTGCTTGTATGCATGCCTGATAACATCGGGGCATGCTCCTAATGAGACGACGGATGGTGTCCTGGGGATCTCCTCCCTGATCTGGACCAGGGCATCACTGAGCTCCTGGAGAGTCTGAGGTGCAACCTGGCGGCGTTGAATGGACCAAAACATAAATTCCCAGAGGTGTTCTATTGGATTTAGGTCAGGCGAGCATATGGGCCAGTCAATGGTATCAATTCCTTCATCCTCCAGGAACTGTCTGCATACTCTCGCCACATGAGGCCGGGAATTGTTGTGCACCAGGAAAAACCCAGGACCCACTGCACCAACACAGTGTCTGACAGTGGGTTCAAGGATTTCATCCTGATACCTAATGGCAATTCAAGATGCCATTGTCTAGCCTGTAGAGGTGGTCTGTGCGTCCCTCCAAGGATATGCTTCCACAGACCATCACTGACCCACCACCAAACCAGTCAGGGTGAACCTGTTCTCATTTGTGAAAAGCACAGGGCACCAGTGGTGAACCTGCCAATTCTGGTATTCTATGGCAAATGCCAATCGAGCTCCAAAGTGCCAGGCAGTGAGCACAGGGCCCACTAGAGGATGTCAGGCCCTCAGGCCATCATCAATGAAGTCTGTTTCTGATTGTTTGGTCAGAGACATTCACACCAGTGTCCTGCTGGAGGTCATTTTGTAGGGCTCTGGCAGTGCTCATCCTGTTCCTACTTGCCCAATGGAGCAGATACAGGTCAGTCCTGCTGATGGGTTAAGGACCTTCTACGGCCCTGTCCAGCTCTCCTAGAATAACTGTTTGTCTCCTGGAATCTCCTCCATGCCCTTGAGACTGTGCTGGAAAACACAGCAAAACATCTGGCAATGGCACGTATTGATGTGCCATCCTGGAGAAGATGGACTACCTGTGCATCCACTGTAGGGTCCTGGTATTGCCTCATGCTACCAGTAGTGACACTGACCATAGCAATGCAAAACCAGTGAAAAAAATGTCATAAAAGATGAGGAGGGAAAAATGTCAGTAACCTCTACCTTTTAAACCATTCATGTTTTGGGGGGGTCATCTCATTGTTGCCCCTCTAGTGTGCTTGTTGTTAATTTTATTAACACCAAAGCAGCTGAATCTGAATAACAACCCCCTCTGCTACTTAACTGACCAGGTCAATAGTTCAGAAGTTTCATTGACTTGATACTCTGATTAAGAGGTGTTCCTTTAATCTTTTTGAGCAGTTTATTTATGTATATATGTATAAGGTATTTTATTTTCATTCCACCTCTATAATTTATACTGTATTAAGTCCATTACATAAAATCCAAATGAATATCTATTTCAAGATTGTAATGTGAGAAAACAGGACAACTGAGGGGGAGGAATAGTGTTGCAAGGCACTGTATATCATTACAAAATATGTTCAAATGAAAAGATGTACTCCATTAAGTCATTTGAAACTGTGATATCCGTGATGCAGTGGACCACTTTGCAGTATCACAGGTCTAATTCCCTGCTTTACTGCCAACTTGTGCTGCCCCCTGTGGTGAGTCTGCAGTTTCTTTCTACATCTGTGTCTATGTTCTGTGGAGGCTGCGGTTGATACATATAGAGATATATACAGTGATCCCAAGGGGACACACAAAAACTAGATAGAATTTGATCAAAATGAAACAGTAAGATACAAATAAATGAATGTGTATGTCCTGTGCTATGTGTTATGCAGGCTACTTCCCAACTTGAACGCATTGCATGGATGCGAAAACCACACCTTCACCTAACAATCTGCAAAATGTGAAAATAATACAAAATTAAAAGTGCTCCCAAAAAACAGTAATTCTTTTGTGATTGTGATTTTTGTCATTGTCTCAAACGACTCATTACACTATAGGCTTATATGGTGCAAGAGCCCTACAGAACTTGTTACAAGGCAGGAACCAATATTTTTCAACATTATATAAGAAAATATCCCTCATTCTCACCCATTTCATCACAGTGGTATGTAAATCCTATCTGCTGTTAGTTAGATTTCCCTTCAATGAAGCCATAGCTGATTTATCTAGCATCATTGCTGTCGAACCAGAGGTTTGCGCCATTCATTTATAATCAACAAAAACATAAATCAATTAGTGCTACACCCCTTCTGCATGATCTATGATATAATTAACTCTGCAAGGAGCCTTCTTAATTCACTGTCATGTGCCCTGCACACCTTTCCTGCAGGAGGACAGTTTGATTTCACCCTGCAGTGAGAAATTCCTAAATCCCCGTAGGGTTATAGTATAACCGTTGATGATATGCTCAGGAACGTTAGACCTTCCCAGTCAGAGGTCTGTAACCATTTGTTTGGCACACATAAAGTATTAACAGCAGCACTGAAAGCCTGCCCTTCATTATTCAACAATATTGCGCATTGTCAAAAGTAAAACAACAGACGAAGCAATTTGGCCCGTACAATCTCTTCTTGTATATGACGTATTGACAACATAAATGTGAAAAGAAACAAATCCCTGTTTTAGAATTAGATATATAGTTATGAACTAAAAAGCCTTTCTATTACAATATATCCATCCATTATCCAACCTGCTACATCCTAACTACAGGGTCACAGGGGTCTGCTGGAGCCAATCCCAGCCAACACAGGGCGCAAGGCAGGAAACAAACCCCTGACAGGGTGCCAGCCCACCGCAGTATTACAATATATTTAACAGTCATTTCACAAGTACTGAATTTCAATGCACAATTCATGCTGGTTTGTTCTATCTAAATTAAGGGTTTATTTTTTCTGCTAATGAAAAGTGTTTTTACACAGGAAAATTAGTTAAATAAGAAGCCCTAAAACAAAACACAAATTCAAAAACATGTGGATTCAATAGTTACAGACTCCGTAATGCACTGACAAGCAAAAACAGAATAACATTATTTGTATTCCATTTTTTTAATGCTGTACACCATTACAAGATGTTTTACAGCTAAAAACATCTATCCATTATGTGAACCCCCTCGTTCCAGTTGAGTGTTGCGCAGGGACTGGCCTCACTGCAGTTGCACAACAAAAGTGGGCCAACAAATGTGTACAGGAAAAGAGCATGCAACGACAAATGTGCAGCACTAGTAACCCCCTTGGGGTACTTTCATTTGCTGGCAGAAGCATTTCTGCATTGAAGTTTCCTGTAGGTGAGCAGATTTCTTTGATGTAAACATTAACTTACCTAACTAATAATGCCTGTCCCTCTTTTGCTAATGACTAGAGGAACATACAAATTCACAAGCCTTTGACGTCACAAAATGGGCTGCCTGTGTCTCGTCTGACTCAGTTGATATCAGGTTATGGTTATACCCTGTGACACCATCATCATCTGAAAAAAATACAGCCGTATACATTTAGATGCTAAGTAAAGTGAGAATCTTACAACAACTCTCAATCTCATCGGCTATGAACTGACTAAACTGAAATGGTGACACCACAAGTTTAAAATCAAGTGACTGTCAGGTGAAAAAGGACAACCCACCGTAGCACAGAAAAAATATCTGGACTACACATCTTGCATGACTCAAAATATAACCGTAACTGCTGTGTGGCCAAGAGTTTGGTGGCGTCACATTGACCGGCAAACAACTGAAAAAATATTTGATATATGCATACATAGCTGTTCTTTCCATACCAGGATTCTGTGCCTCCTAGAAACAGGAGCATCATACTGCTGGCTGCCCTGGAGGCATTTCAGGTTTAGCAAGGTGAGTGATAATCAAGATGCAGCGTAACATCTTGTAAACAACTGATATTTATCTCCTTCGGGCTCTGGGCTTTTCATACCTTTTTGCTGGTCTGTGCTTTGTGGCCACAACTGGGAAAAGCTCAAAGTGGAAGTACAAATGCGTGATTTAAAAATCAACAACAGGTGGTCCCAATTTTAATTCAGACAATGACCATCAAGCCCCAGTGCTAAACTGGAAAGTTCAACCCACATACAAGTATATGCATATCTCCCCCCAAAGGTATAGAGAACACTGCAGGGCCAACTGATCCAGCACCTCAGCCGAGAAACAGGTGGCATCACCCTGCACAAAGACAATTCTGCATTTTACAAGAAGCAGTAGATAGAATTACATTGAATATATGATAGAAACTTTGAAAAAAATGATTAAGAACAAAAAGTTGAGGGCTTTTATAATCATTTTAATAATAAGTTAAATTACTGAGGGAAATTTATTACTTATTTTTCACAACATCCCGGTTGGGCTGTGGCCCACTGGCCCTTAATGCAGAAACACTGGAAAGTTTTTTTTTTAATAAAATAATATACATGAAATGTATATGTTGCCTGACATATAATGCAAGGAGAAACACAGTACAAGTGTGTGCCTCCAAATCCATGTAAGTAAAAAGCTACCTGTACTCTGCAATCCGGCACAACCTTTCTAAAAGTGGCACTTGTCCATGTGTTGGGATTAACTGCTGCAGGTCTCAAACACATAAAATCACATTTTCCCATTTCCTTTTTGTGATGTAAAGTGCTTTATGTTTAAAAGTATTCATAAGTTCTTTAAAAGCATCAGGAATGTCATTGAAAGACACAATTCTAATAACGTTTAACAGGCAAGACATTTGTTGCTTTTATACATGTCCGCTAAATTACATTTTTGCACATTTCTCCACAGAAACTGCCCGAGATGGAGATAGCAGAATATTAGCTGCGTGTATTTGCTTTTGTGCACATTTTTCCAGAACACATTTGTCAGCCCACTTTTGTCAGAGTGCCACATTTTTGTGTTTAATTATCAGGTTGTTTAAGTTACACCATAACAGCTTTGGTTCCAACTACATATCTGGGCCAGAATCGTCCTCTTTGTGGAGTACCAATGTATTTAATCTTTGTATTTATTCTTTGGCCGGCTTGTCATCCCAGCCAATACCCCCAGGCCGCCAGATGGAGCCCTCCCTGCAGTATGGAGGTGCCCTGAAGACCAGCAGGGGGTCATAGACTATGCAGTTTTTATACAAGACCCTGCTGGATACCACAGGGGCCGCAAGAGGGAGCTGCAGGGAGGACCGAAGACTCATTTGTGCCCTATAACCCGGAAGTGCGTCCAGGGTGAAAAGAAAAGGACATGTACCTGACCTGGAAGTGATAGAAAAGCACGTGGACTGGGGATTGGGAACACTTCCGGGTCAGGGAGAATAAAAGGACTGTGGGAGCTCCCAGACGGCAAGCTGAGCTGGGTGGAAGGAGGGCAACGCGTCTGGGAGTGGAGGATTGTTTATTATTGTTATTTATAGTGGAAGAGAGGGTGCTTTGTGCACTGTGGGGAATTAATAAAGTCATCATTTGGACTTTTATCTGGTGTCTGGAGTTGTGGATAGGTGTTCAAGGGAGTGAAACTGCCCCAATCTGTCACAACAACTAAAGATTACATTTATTTGTTATGGTGGTGATGCATGTATATTAAGTGACCTTGGGGCCTGGAGTGCAGTTTCCTTAGTCATTGTGCCACAGATGTTAAAATAGCTTCTATCTGAGAATACTTACAACTTCCTAGACATGGTGTGCCAATTCAAGACTGACTTCTATCTAAAATGGTTCTGTATGCCTGCTGTGCTGAAGACAAAGACTTTGGCAGTTAGGAGAAATAACTGACATTTACTGTGCCATTGGCATTAGATATGATTATCCAGGATATAGGCCTCTTTTTATTATTTTTTAATTACTAATCATAATGACTGTACTGCTTTTATGCTTCTTCTTTTCCAACATCAGTATACCATTTTCTAAACAGCAATTGTGGTGACATCTTACTTGTTAACCTGGTAGGTAAACACATGCAGCTCTCTGACACACTAGACATGCCTTCCCTTAGTATGATGCTAGCCATTAGACGGAAGTGTCATCACTCCAGATGGACAAAACGGCAGGCCACACATCATGTGGTGAAAGCACTGGTATTCCCATCCACAGCCGAAAGATGTATGTGGGAGACGGGCAGAATCCTGCTGATGTGTTTAACAAATGCGTGGTCCCAGTGTCAATATTCCAATATCCCTGATATCTGCCTCTATGTAGAATGCATGCTAACGGGTGTCCACCTTGAGTAACAACATGGATACAAATTTGAAAGAGGAATACGAGAATACAGTCTGAATACATGAATAGAAAATCTGATGTGTTCAGACCTACAAACCCAGCTAAGAATGTTAAGTGTCATTCTATAATTAAAAAAGGATGTAAAAGCAGTGTATTGCATGGCCAGAGCAGAATCAGCTCATAAGCAGGACCTGGCGTCTGCCGTGAAATGGTAAGAAGCTTCTGTCCCAGTCTGGAATTTGCTCTTTGGAGTTGAGGCTAAGTGGTCCCTGCCACTTGCAAACAAGAGACCTTTGGGTTATTTAAGGCCATGTCACATTACATGACATTTCTAGCAATTTTCAGTCGTAGCCTTCATTTACCTAAACTTAGTAAGTCAGAGGTAGTTGCTTAACGTGACAACCCAACAACTTACTCCCAGACCATCAAACAGGTTTGATTTTATCGTCACTCATGGTCGGTTGGGTTATGTGCATGAGAGCTGGCAGTCCCAATTAATGCTCATCCGGAAGCAAAATGTGTTTAATGTAGCAACATGGAACGTGGGTGTTTTGGACCTCACAAACAGAAGAGAAGCTTGTCAGTCTGATGTTTCATGCTTTACTACCACAACAGAATGGGAAAAAAGAAACAACGAGCCAAGATTACTGCTGAACTCATCATAGCTCATTGCCATTTCCAACAGGTGGCACGTTACTGACTGTCTTATAAAGGGACCAGCAGGTCAGCACTCAGTTGTTCGATGTGACATAGGTAGCAATTTTCAGTTGTTTAAATTGACTTGGTCTGGGGACAAGATCAGCACCTGCAGTCAACAAATCTGATATACTGTACTCCATGACTAAAAGTTGTGTAATGTGACATTGGCTGTAGAAGTTTTCACATCAGGGAGAAACTGCTCTGTCAGGGACAACTTCTGAGTTGCAAATGGCACTCTTCTTTATGTGTGGCATCAGGCTGAGCTGCTTCCCAGCACCCCCTGTGTGTAACCTGGACTATTACAGCTTCCATATCCTTCTTTTGGCACACAAATAAGGTGCTTGTTAATTTGACGATTGCTATTGTATTATGAGTGTTGGGATCACCAGCTCAGGCTCTTTCTTTTTTCTTTATTCTCAGCCTGAAGTCTGCTAATCCTTTGATGCTTCCTGAAATGAATATTTGCTACACTATTGCTGTCGGTAAGAATGAATAAACTTCTAATAAAGATGCCTGCCAGTCACAAAGCTTGTGATGATAATCGCACTGTGAAATGTTAATGAAGATTTGGCATTCAAGCTTTGATGACTGTTCTTTTGCGGATTATTGTTACAAATCAATGTCTTCCATCAAATCAGCCATCCACTCATTTTCTATACATCTAAAACAGAAATAGAAACATTTTGCTTCCATAATGGTGTAGTTGTTCAGGATCCTATGCAGTCATTCTTTCAATTAATAGCCTTTTCAATGTGTTGTCAGTGGGACAGTCTAGAATTAAAACAAAAATATATTGCAGCTCTTTTTTAGGACACCGGGAAGTTCACTTCTCTTTGTTTTGTCACTTCATGTGTCCAGTAATTTGCATTAAAATCTTCAAGTATGATGTGCTCATTAAGGTGTAGCCTCAACTGTGATGAGACCCCAGCAGAATCTCTAGAGGGAGGCTCAGGTCCAAGGAAGATCGTATGCCACCAGCATTTGAACCAGAATAATGGAAAGCTACCAAGCCCCTTTAGTTATGAAACAATGCCAGGATGATGTTTTGGTGGGAGTCTTGTGTTTAGAGGATAAGGAGGAGCAAAGGATAATAGCCCAGGAAGAGCAATAGCAAGAAGGCACCATGTATGACACAGGTGCACATCGTGCTAAACAAGCTAAAAGGGATTCTCGTTTGAAGAGCGTAAGCGACCAAAACCTGTTGACAATATGGTGGACATTTCACTCATTCAAGCTCCCTTGAAAGAGTGAAGTTTACTTAGTGAGACAGTGCAGTCGCCTACACCTGGTCGCCATCTCCAGGGAGTCTGCATGTTCTCCTCTTGTCTGGGTGGGTTTTTCTTCCTGATTTCCTCTCACATCCTCCATGGTAGGTTTATTGGTGACTCCAAATTGGTTCAATGTGAATGTATACATTATTAGACCCTGTTATGGACTGGTTCTCCATTCTGGGTTTGTTTCTACATTAAACACAATGATGTTTTGTGACCATGAAATGGACTAAGTAGGTCTGAGAATATGTTATAACTTTTCTGTGAATCCCTCAACCGGCACATACACTCTACCCTAAGCCTGGAGTGGACAAAAAAGAGAGCGTAGATAAAATTCCAGTAATTTTGGTGTGTATTTGGGCTTGTTATAACGAGGAATGGTGACTGTTGCAAAAGAGACTAAAAATACAGTAGATCAGAAAGTCACTTTATTTGACAATCCAACATAGTGCCTTTCATTTCTATCTAAAGGACAATTTTGTATTTCTACTTAAAAAGTGTGAACGTTACCCGGGCACAGACAGGCAGACATGTTGTTTTTCCACCACCCCACGTTTATTTTCAATGTCTATTTACAAAAATCAGTGCACACACAAACCCCACAAAGTCCTGGCCACACAATGCCTTCTTCTTCGGGCCGCCTCCACACTCTCTTCTTCTGCTTCGTCCTGCTTCCACCCGACTCCAGCCTCGAATAAAGAGAGGCAGCTCCTTTCATCCACACCCGGATGTGCTCCAGGTGCTCCCCGGCAATCACCCGCCGACACACCGCAGTGTGGCGGAAGTGCCGGCTGTACTCCTGGAAGCACTCCGGGTGTCCCTGCTTCTCTTCCCCGCAGCACTTCCTGGTGTGGCGGAAGTGCTGAGGTCCAGGGTTCCCAAGGCATTGGGGCGCCCCCTGGCGGTGACCACGGGCCCCTACAGGGTTGGGCTTCCAAGCCCTCTACCCATGGCCCCCAAAGCAACCAGGGTGGTGGCCCCCACGTGATCCCAAGTAGGCGCACGCCCTCTTCCGGTCCTTCATGGCATCCCGGCCGGGTCGTCTCCCCTGGCATCCCTGACAAAAGATATTTTTATTTGTTTCTTTCCCTTAACATTTAGGAGACCATCAGCATTAAAATATCATGACATGTTTTTAACAAAAAAGCACGTTAAGATAATCTAAAGTAGACTGCTTTGAAAATGATATGTATGAGTCATCCTGAATATACCAACGGGCTAAATATTTAGAAGCAGTGAACAGTTAAATGCAAATGATGAACAAACCTCACTTGTTAAATCAGATGTTGGCACATTATTTTCAAAAAGCCAGGATCCAAAGATATAAATACCTTCTGAGAATTCTATAAAAGTATGGAATGGCAAGCCTTTCAAAAGTGTTGGAAAGCTAATTAAAGCTGAAACTTCTCACGAGGAAAGCGTGCAGACAGATTCTCCAGCATCAAACTGTGCCATCTGCAAGGATCTTTGCAAGAGGAAGCTTTACCTTCTTGAAGGTACACAATATCTGTGTAAAAACAATTTATTGTCGCTGGCATCCTGTGAAAGGATTTTAAAGATGATGCCTTTACCTTAACAGAGCAGACACATCAGTCTGTTATAAGGTGTCATAGGCCATGTGGGCTTGGAAAAGGTCACACAAATGTCTCAGTCAACACTAAAACATTATTCATTGAGATATTAACCTTTGAAAATAAGGCTTATAAATGAGCCACACCATTCTGTAAAACATATTACTTTTATTTTATACAAAGCTCTTTCAAGGACATGTCTCACAACACTAAAACTGGATTGAGAGTTTTAGTACATGAGTGGCTGGGCTTAATGCAGTTCTAAAATGTGACCAGTAGTTATTTCGGCTATTTATGTAACAACCTGATTATTCCAGTCAGGGTCCCAAATCGGAGTTTATATCCACAGAAGTAGGAAAGAGTCGGGATCAGGGTGCCAGTCAATAAGATATTTAATACTCGGCTCTGTCCGGACAGTGCTGTAACATAATTATCTGTTTGAAGTTGTAAATCTCTATACTGGAGAAATTAGAATTAGAATGATTGACAAAAAAAATCTTTATTCACTGTGTAAATATTAAAAATATGAATAAATTTGCTGTTCAATGTTTAAAATTCTAAATAAAATATAATTCTTTGAAAAGTTATTACATAGAACTTGCATGGATAATCATGTCAGGTCGGGGAGATGCACTGGTATAGCACGTTGCTGTGCCCACCACATAACGAAACAGCTTGGCATCCCAATTGGGAACCCCCCAGGCAGACACGTGGTCCATTTCCACCCTCTGCTGCAGCCAGATGTATCATGGGTGTCCACTTGGCCTCATCCAGCCACTCGGGTACACAAGTATGTGTAATAAAGAATGGGAATTTCTAATTATGGAAGTTACTTTAGAATGACTGAATAACATTTTTCTGAAATGCTAGAGCATGGAAATTTTAAATCTTATGTAGGGTGCTCTGTGTTTCAGAATAACATCTCAGTGACACATTGGATGGAATTTCTATGTCAGATTGAGTAGAGTTTGTTTAACTCCCAACTGGAGAGACTTCCCCCAAAGTCTTCTTCAAATTTTGTCTTCCTCCCACATTTCATAAGGATACCTCAGAGTACATCAATAAATCTAAACCTGTGCTTCTAAACGTGTGGTCCACAAGCTGACAGTCATCAGGGCAAAATTAATTTTATACCTCTCAGATATGTTAGTCCGTTATGCTTACACTTAATCATCCATTTGTAACAATCAGGGCTGCTAGCTGACATCAGCACCACTAAATCAATATATTTAGATACTTGAGAAATTGACCTAAAACTACCACCATGGGGCACACTTCTTACTTTCTGTTGAATTGTATTAACTTTGCTTCAGTTCCAAGTATTCCTGCTCCTGTTTGCTTCAGTCTTTCTCATTCTTTGTCTATCATGTAATGCTTCTTCCATCTCAGTGTCTGTCCTTTCCAGCTGATCACTGTAGTGGATTCTCTTCTAAACTCACTTTGATGTCAACCTAGATGGCCCACATCTGGTCGAAGCAGGCCTTTAACTCCATTTCACCGGTGATGCGCACATGAACACATCTTCATGGCCAATAGTGTTATTATGGATCACAAACTAACACCAGATACATTGAAATGCAAATGTAGCAATTTTGGAGTTGAATCTTAGTATTTATCACATGAATACCCTTCATAAAATAAATTTGGTAAGTGTAATACTGAATTACTCTAACAGGTGTCTGTCAGACACAAGTGGTCTACTTTTAAATGTCACTTCAGCAAAGTTTTCCTTGGTCCAAAATACTTTGAGTACCACTGATCTAAATTTACTCTTAGTGAATGAGCGTGTGTGTGCATAAAGGGGGCTTTGTCATTGGCTGGTGTCCCTTTTTAGGAGTGCACCCATAAGGACTCTGGGCTTATATGACCCTAACCCAGGGGTCCTCAATCACAGTCCTGGAGGGCCGCAGTGGCTGCAGGTTTTTGTTCTAACCCGGTGGCTTAATTAGAAAACAATTATTGACAATAATTTAATTTTATGGCTTGTTAGTGCTTTAACTCTGCTATGTCAGGCCATTTTCATATCCTAGATTTTCTTCCCCTTTCTAAGGATATCATCCAAATGATTTGAAGACTAACATGGACGAGTAATTCTCAGTCCTTCACTTTTTTCTCTTCACTTTCCTTCCAAGTATTTAATTAAACCCAATAGTGCATGATGAATACACACGGATGTAAATGGTAACAAGCTAAATTGAGAAATGCTGTCTTTTGTCATTTGCATGTTATTGCTAATTAGGAGCAACTAAAAACCAAAAATTCAGCTGTTTAAGACTAAAATAAGAAATAAGGGTTCAAAATCTTAATGAGCAAGACCACTACAGTGAAGCAGAAGTGTTACTTGAGCAATAAGTGCTTCTTATTAAGCAGGTGGGTTGGAGCAAAAACCTGCAGCCACTGCGGCCCTCCAGGACTGTGATTGAGGACCCCTGCCCTAACCAGATAAAATGAATGAATAAAATGGAAGTGTATATTCATCAGGCTGTGCGTTTCCTGTGCTCTTATCCAGTTTACAGGTTGTGTTTACTTCTGCTTAATTCATCTGCCCGCTCTTCTCTCTCTTTCGTTACCATTGTGTGCTTTGCTTGTTGGTAGCATGTTGTACGTATTAACATTGCATGTTGTATGAGCCTGGCAGATTTTAGACTTCTTTTTAATCATCTTCACCTTAAACATACTCACGATAAGACCGTTTTTTTTGTGTTGTGATACTCTACCAAAGCCTAGAAACATCTGCTCTTTCAAGAAAGTAATTCTGTGCCAAATGTGTGACAAAGGAGAACTTGACTTACTCAACCACATACAGGAATTCAGTTTAATTGAACTCGTTATTATATACAATATCATATTTCCATTAACACATTAGATTGTTTCTGGCTTGATGCAGCATTAATTATTAACAAGGCGTCAGAGACATCCCACTGTGGCAAAACATGCTCCAGGCCAGATTCTCCTCTATGACCCCCTTTGTCGCTGTGCTCCGTGTAGTTCATGGTAACTCCCAAGCATTCTTCCATTTCCTCACGACAGCAGAATCCCATCAGCCGCAGCTATATTTTGCCTTGCAGAGCATTACAGTGGCCTCCAGCTGAGCTTTCATGGCCCTTTTCTCTTTGAAAGTGGCAGACACCATCAGCAAAGACCAACCTGGCAGTTCTCTCTTGTATCCTAGGAATTCTAATCAATTCTTCACTTAGTGCTCTTGGAGTCAGCACTTACAGGACACATTTCTTAAGAATGGGGTCCTTTGCCTACTGATGGCCACTGTCTTCCTACATTGACATACAGAAGTGTGCTTCTACTGCCAGGAGAGAAGGTTCTTTATGGGACTTGTCCCTACTGTGTGCCATCATGGTGGAGGCACTACCCTAGCAAGGCACCCCACTTCAGTGTATATAAAAATAAGCATATATGTATAGATATTTCACTTTCAAATTAGGTTTGTAAAGGAGTAAAACAATATCAGTAAATAGTAATATAAAAATAACCTAAGATCAGCTGATTCTAGAGTGGAGGTTAAATAAGACCCCAGTTGAAATGCACACATTATCTTCTATAGCGCCTTTCTATAGTGAACACCATCTCAAAGTATGGTACTGGTGCAGAGCTATCATACTTGTGTTTACATTTACTTTTCTAAAAGTGCAGCTCAGTTAAGCAGATCAATTAACGTCCTCCAGGTCACACAGTGAGTGGGTGGCAGGCACTGAACAGGCAGCCGTGTGATTGCATCCGTCTCTTTAAGCGTCTCTCTGTATGCCTTTACAGATTCCAAGTAGAAATGTGGGGCTTACAGTCATTAAGAAATGGCAATACAAAATGATCCGGGCCAAATGGCCTGCCAGCACCTCCCTGTATATTTTACTGTGTTCTGTGGTGTTGGTGTCCATGCTTTTGATAGAACATGATGAAGGCCTGATGCTGGGATGTCACTGGTGATGATATCATCTACTTCTACTCAGTGGTCCCATTTCAAGAGCAGGATGGAAAACTTAATCAGGTGGCAGGCTGGGTGCCAAGAAGAAAAAGCAAGTGCAGCAAGCATTCACTACAATTACTTAATTGTTAAACTTCAGAGCGGACATTATCATTACCAGCTGGAACAGGAGTACATTCATATGAAAAAGTTTGGGAACCGTTCTTAATTCTTTGGATTTGTGTTTCTCATTGGCTGAGCTTTCAAAGTAGCAACTTCCTTTTAATATACGACATGCCTTATGGAAACAGTAGTATTTCAGCAGTGATATTAAGTTTATTGGAATAACAGAAAATATACAATATGCATCATAACAAAATTAGACAGGTGCATACATTTGAGGACCCCAACAGAGATATTACATCAATACTTAGTCGAGCCTCCTTTTGCAAATGTACCAGCCTCTAGATGCCTCCTATAGCCTTTGATGAGTGTCTGGATTCTGGATGGAGGTATTTCTGACCATTCTTCCAAACAAAATCTCTCCAGTTCAGTTCAATTTTATAGCTGCCAAGCATGGACAGCCTGCTTCAAATCATCCCATAGATTTTCAATGATATTTAAGTCAGGGGACTGTGACGCCATTCAAGAACATTGTACTTCTCCCTCTGCATGAATGCCTTTGTAGATTTTGAACTGTGTTTTGGGTCATTGTCTTGTTGGAATATCCAACCCCTGTGCAACTTCAACTTTGTGACTGATGCTTGAACATTATCCTGAAGAATTTGTTGATATTGGGTTGAATTCATCCGACCCTCGACTTTAACAAGGGCCCCAGTGCCTGAACTAGCCACACAGCCCCACAGCATGATGGAACCTCCACCAAATTTGACAGTAGGTAGCAGGTGTTTTTCTTGGAATGCGGTGTTCTTCTTCCGCCATGCAAAGTGCTTTTTGTTCTGACCAAATAACTCAATTTTTGTCTCATCAGTCCAAAGCACTTTGTTCCAAAATGAATCTGACTTGTCTAAATGAGCATTTGCATACAACAAGCGACTCTGTTTGTGGTGTGAGTGCAGAAAGGGCTTCTCTCTCATCACCCTGCCATACAGATGTTCTTTGTGCAAATTGCATTGAATTGTAGAACAATGTACAGATACACCATCTGCAGCAGATGTTCTTGCAGGTCTTTGGAGGTGATCTGTGGGTTGTCTGTAACCATTCTCACAATCTTGCTCATATGCGCTCCTGTATTGTTCTTGGCCTGCCAGACCTGCTGGGTTTAACAGCAACTGTGCCTGTGGCCTTCCATTTCCTGATTCCATTCCTTACAGTTGAAACTGACAGTTTAAACCTCTGAGATCGCTTTTTGTAGCATTCCCCTAATCCATGATACTGAACAATCTTTGTTTTCAGATCTTTTGAGAGTTGCTTTGATGATCCCATGCTGTCTGTCACTCTTCATAGGAGAGTCAAAGGGAAGCACAACTTGCAATTGACCACCTTAAAAACCTTATCTCCTGATTGGACACACCGGTCTATGAAGTTCAAGGCTTAACGAGCTAATCCAACCAATTTGGTGTTGCAAGTAATCAGTACTGAGCAGTTACAGTCATCAGCAAAATTACAAGGGTACTCACATTGCACAGCCAGTTTTTCACATTTGATTTAATTTCATACAACTAAATACTGCTTCACTAAAAATCTTTGTTTGGAAACACCCCAGTACTCAGATGTCCCTAGGAAATGAAAGACATACCACTGTTATCTTTTTTGTTTAAAGTAGAGTGTCACACAAATGCTATTAGGAGGCAGTCAAAGAGCCTAAAGGTGAGTGAACTATCGCGAGATATGGAGTGGTCACATGGTACTTACCTGAATCTCTTCTCTCCACAGAAAGCCAGAAGGAATTTAATTACCTCCATTTCCGGGCATACAAAATGACCAAGGCAACATCACTTCCGGCCATCACCAATGACATCACTTCTGGCCAACACCAATGACGTCACTTCCGGTTCCTGTCTGACGTCACTTCATGCGAACCATTTCCTGCTTCTATAAACCTTACTGTATAAAACCGCCATTTTCATCTCAGTAAACTGTCAATTGTACTTTTGTAATCAAAGACTTTTGATCTCTTTTTTTCATATATTGTCCAAGGGCAATATACGGGGACGGTCCCCAAACCTTTGTATTTTGTCACGACTTGTTTTCCAAGGGGAAACCTTACAAGAGTAAACTATTATGCAGGCTGAGAGGGGTTCTCATACTTTTTCATATGACTGTATTTCATGCCCATTAGTATGGTGCCTCTCTTCGAGTATAACAGCAGCAATAAAAGAAGAAACGAATGGAGTGTCTCTGGCAGAAGTAAAGACAATCAGTGAGTTTAATGATCTTAAGATAGAACAGTCAGATGTGCACGGAAGACTAATAAAATTTGCAGGACCTGATGGGATTTTACCTTTTGTTCTTAAAGAAATGGAAGACTTTATGTATAAACCTTTATTAAGCATTCTTCAATGGTCACTTCAAATGGGAAAAAATACCAGATTAATGGAAAGCTGAACATGTGACTCTGGTCTACAAGAAATGAGGTGAATGGAATTCTTGTAAGTCTGAACTTTCATACCAGGCAAAAATGAAATAAACCACAATATGAAATACATTTGAAGAGTGTCTGTATGAAAAATAGCATAATAAATAACACATTATGGGTTTATGAGAGGATATCCTGCCAAACCAATCTCACTTGTTTGAGCAGAATGAGGGAGCCATTGACAAAAGCAAAGGATACAGAATAATTTACTCAGACTTTCAGAACGCCTTTTGAGTCAGTTCTACACACCGACCTGAAAAGTAACTGGAATTATAGACAACCTAAAAAAATGCATAATAAGGCCTTTTTGGGATAAATTCAGAAGTGACACATTGAAGCATAAACCTACGTCTGGTTAGCCACCAATGGATGGAGTTTATTCCACCTCACTCATTTCCAAAAGTCTGTTTTAATTACATATTATTATTTGGCTGACACCTTTGTCTGAGGCAAATTACAATATTTGAGATACGTTTCATGTTTACATTTCTTTTGCATTTTTTCCAGTAGGAACAGAGGCAGATATAGTGACTTGTTCTTGGGTCACAGAGTGTCAGGAGTGGAATTTGAACCCACAACCTCTGTGCTTAAACTCCAAAGCCTTACCCTGTATGTCACAGTGCCTGAAGTTAGAGGAGATACAGGTCTATTACGACCCAAACTACCCGCCATCTCTACAGCTTCTAGTCTCAAATTATTCAGATCCTAAATAAACTTGCACAGGGTTACTCGGAACTGTTTTTACAACATATAACTGGTAACTGTTCTGTTTGTCTATTCGCAAATACTTCATACTTGCTCAGCTTGGACTAACTGAGACCTAGATTATTTTGTATAATTTTTCCATTTATCTGAGGGTAGTATTGAAGTTTCTAAATGTTTTTGTTCAAGAAACTTTTGTATCTGTTGTCACAAAAACGACAATAAGACATCATAAAAGTTTTGGGGCAGCCAACTGTATAATATTCCTTATTTTTGAAGATAGCGAGCTGTTCACACAACTGAGTCCAAAACAGAACTGTAGCATATAGACAAAATGGCGGCTTTAAAGGCCAGTGTAGGAAGTGACGTCATCAGGGCCAGAAGTGGAAGTGACGTCGTCAGAGGCGGGTACGAAAGTGACATCATCAGAGGCGGAACCAGAAGTGGTGCTATCAGAAGCCAGCAGTGATGTCATCAAAGGTGTCAGAACCCTGTGGGATTTCCCGAGTATGGTCTGCAAGGGACTGAGAAGGACAGTTAGTGCACCCCGCCGCCCCCCCGGTCGGACGTGGAATGGTCATTATTCAGGCCCTTTAGTTGACTCCTACTCACACGTGTGTGACACTGTATAGTTGTTGGCACAGTGTCAGATTAATGGTGGGTTGAAATTGTGTTGTCTCGAGTTGCTTATGTCTTGTATCCCATGTTTTTGCACCTAACCAAAGTCAGTTCTGGTATGTTTCACATGCTAGCAATAAAGTGATTCTGATAGCTCTCCACAATGAAAGCATTAACACCGGACAAGGGCTGTAAATTGTTTGTGGGGGAATTTCTTCTTGATTACGGTGGTAAGTTTCTTAACTTTCTTAAAGCAGTATGCTAAACATTGTGGCAAATCAGTTTTAAATCATCAACCTTAGATCAGTCTGTGCTGACAGATAATTTTAGCATTCAGTAATACAGAATAAACAAGGTCACTTAGCTGTAATTGTGTAAGTTGACGGTATATGTTTTTCTAGCAGCTATTTATCTTCATTTTTGTTATTCCGTGTATGCTATTCTTTGTAAAATGTACTTAATGGTGAGGTGCTTGTAGAGCTGGACGCTCCACATCTGGCCGAGAGGGCAGCAGCAAAGAAGACGTGAAAAGAATCGTGAAATGGGAGAACACAGGCGAGGGTCAAGTGCTTAATGTTTTCCCTGACTTGTGTTTATTTGTTTAATTGCTATTTTTGTCATTTTTGAGTTATTCTTTTTTGTGTTTTGATGTGATTTCTTAATTATTTGTATTCTGTCCCTTTAAATGTGAGTCTGTTCCTTGTGATCCGTGTGTGGCACCCCAAGAGGCAGGCCACTCTGACGTACGTCACCACTCTGTGACCGCCGTCTGGCTATTTAGGGATCTGGGATGGGGACCTCAGGAGTGGCGCATTAGGCTTCGCCTGGGACCACCTTGTAAGTGAGCCCTTATTACTGTTTCTGAAATGTGGGTTATATTGTCTGTTTTTGAACAAATATTCTCATTTGTAAGGATTCCTTTTGGTGAAATCTGTCTCTTCAAGCCAGAGCTTTCTGTCCCTTAGGATTTTAGGACTTTAAACATTTGTGAACTTTTGAAGCCAAAATTGCTTTTTAAGGTTAAAGCAGCCCTGTACACTCAAAAAAAAACAACAACAACAATTCATTTATAACAATTATGCTGCACAATGTTGTACAAACAAATGGTGTTGAGTTAACATATGCAGAGGGCTTAACAGCCACATAAAGTACAATTGTTATATATATATAAAATGTAAACATATGAAATCTGGCTTATTTTTTATTAACCTAAGCATATTTACTAACTGCAAGAAAAAAAAATCTGAAATGCAATTCACTGAGATCAGGGTGGGCAACACGTATCATAAATCAGCTTCTACAACCACACACAATCCAAGGCATTCAGAAAAAACAATCAGCTTCCTAAAAGTCTTTAGCTTTGTTTCCAAACATGTAAAGGTGTGGGGATCCTGTGGAGCACAATACAACAAAAGGGGCAGATCTTTACAGAAAAATAGGACGGTCACATATATAAAACTTGCTTATTTTAAATTAAATCAGCATAATTTGAATATATATTGTGAAACTAAGTGTTCATTTTGAGTAAGATTAACTTAAAATAGACGAGTAAAGACAACAATCCCTGAGGATGTTGTGCTTCTGTTTAACAAAAATAATTTAATGGATTTGTTTCAATGTCATTTAATTGTGTTGATGTGACATAAAGAAGATGAGGTTGATGTAACTATGTATGATGTAGCTATGTAATATCAAAAAGCATGATTATGTTAAGGTTAATTAACTTCAGTTAGATAAATAAAGTCAACAACCCTATTGGTTATTTTTTAAGTGGTAGATTTTGGGATCAAGCTTCCTAAGTAGGCTAGTTCAGTTTTTCACTTTTAATAAATCACCAAACTTTTATGAAGTCATTTTGGGTTATTAAGTATATATTGGTGGGAAAAAAATTGAAAATTTATCAATTTTAAAATTAAATCTACAATTCAATAAAGTTCACAGAAAGTGAAGTCTGAATTCTGAATCAATCAATCTCTTTGCCTGTCATATAGCGCCTGTCCTATCTATCTGTCTGTCTGTCTATTGTACAGAGCTCGTCACTATCTGTCTGTCTATCTATCTATTTATCTATAGTGCCTTTCCTATCTATCTATCTATCATATAGTGCCTTTCCTATCTATCTATCTATCTATCATATAGTGCCTTTTTATCCATCCATCCATTTTCTAACCTGCTGAATCCGAATAGGGTCACGGGGGTCCGCTGGAGCCAATCCCAGCCAACACAGGGCACAAGGCACCACAGGACACACACAAACACACCCACACACCCGGGCCAATTTAGAATCGCCAATCCACCTAACCTGCATGTCTTTGGATTGTGGGAGGAAACTGGAGCGCCCAGAGGAAACCCACGCAGACACGGGGAGAACATGCAAACTCCACGAGGGAGGACCCGGGAAGCAAACCCGGGTCTCCTAACTGCGAGGCAGCAGCACTACCACTGCGCCACCGTGGTGCCTTTTTATCTATCTATCTATCTATCTATCTATCTATCATATAGTGCCTTTTTATCTATCTATCTATCTGTCTGTCTGTCTGTCTGTCTGTCTATTGTACAGAGCTCGTCACTATCTGTCTATCTATCTATTTATCTATAGTGCCTTTCCTATCTATCTATCTATCTATCTATCTATCTATCTATCTATCTATCTATCTGTCTGTCTGTCTGTCTGTCTGTCTGTCTAAAACAGCACTTCCCTAATTTGGTCCTGGGGACCCCCTGTGGCTGCAGGTTTTTGTTCCAATCAGCTTCTGCTTTTAATTGGACTCCTGGGGGAATTAAATGAACTGTAATATCCCACGCTCTGTATTTAGGAACAATATAGCAATTAGAAAATTAAGTTTGGTTAAACAAAAAAAAAAATCCAGGCAGTTATGGGAATAATGTATTTTTTTTCTTTTTAACAATATTTTCATCTTGATTTTCATTCTACTTTTCTAGGTTTTCTAATAGTCATTCAGTCATTTTCCAACCCGCTACAGCCTAACACAGGGTCACGGGGTCTGCTGGAGCCAATCCCAGCTAGCACAGGGCGCAAGGCAGGAACAAATCCCAGGCAGAGCGCCAGCCCACCGCAGTGTTCTAATTGTTTAATTCATTATTTACTAATTAGTGGGTCTGACGCTAAAGTAGTTACAGCCTTTGATTATTCAGTGTTGTTTGCCAGGGTGTCTGTTCTGCTCATTTTGAACTCTCATTAATAAGATACAACGAAGGGGAAAAAGTGCACAGAGAAAGGGCAAAATATAATGAAATCAGCAAAAGAACGTTTAAATCTATAGCAAAAGCAGAAATATTTTAAAATGTCTTATAAATGTGTTTTTCTGAATTTAATAAGAGGAAAAAAAACCCAGTTACTTCAATGAGATCAGTGTTATCAGGTGTTGTCACTGTTTATGAATGTGGTTGGAACAAAAACCTGCAGCCACAGGGGACCCCAGGACCGAGTTTGGGAAACACTTATCTAAAATGTATAATCGTAGTACTTTAGCTCACACAAAATGAATTCACTTTAATTCTACCAGCTCTAATTTTAGATCTCACAATATTACTTCACTAAATTTTCTGTTATGTTTAAACTTCAGGGTAAGCAATAATAGTCTTTATGCTTCAAATCTTGTAATATTAACTGATTTATAGTGTTAATTCTATGAAGCTATGTTTGAATTGTTTTTCTTTTTTCCATTTTAAATGTAGAATTTATACATTAATAACCTCACATGTATTTATTTATTTATTTATTTATCCATCATCTGTTTCTTCATGTCCGTGTAGCATTGGCTCTAGGCGATTGCCAACCCCCGATGGGACACCAGTCTGACACAAGACCCGCGCCCACACACACAGTTTCCAGTTCTGTAATTTTTCACATTTATGTTTTTTTTTTTTAAACCGTCAATATAACGATGGTTTTCCGGTCCATCAAGTGCGCTTTCCTTGTGCGTTGAGCTCTGCGGAGACTCAACTTTGTTCGCGCCGCTTACTTGAATGATTTAAAGTTTTAAAAACGCGTGATGTTATTAAAATCGCGATTTGTGGGGCCGAATTCTCCAAATCAGGTGGCAGCTTTAGCCAAGGTACGGCGTGTCGCCGGTTCGGATTATTGCGTTTCTTCGTTTGACTGACAGCTGCCTGCTCGTGGGATGCTCGGTGTCCGCAATTGACAAGCGGGCTGCGGTGCAGAAAACCCCTGTTCGGCCACGGGCTGGCATTGCGGGCGCTTGTTTTTTTTTCCGTGACATTTTATTGATCCCTCTAAGTATCCTCACCTATCTGGCCAGTTGGATACACACCTCTGATGAAAAGCTTTGACTGCTGCTCTGTCGGTGCTTCTCCCTCCTGCTGATACTCCCTCGGGAACAAATGCTGCTTGTGTGTGTGTGTGTGTGTGTGTGTGTGTGTGTGTAGGGGGAGGTGAGGATGAAGCCTCAGTAGCCCCCAACGAACGCGCTGTCCCCCTGTGCCTCCTTCAGTTTCACATCTGCTTCGCTCATCGTCACCTCCCCTGCCTTATGGTACCCTTCTCTTATCTCATTTCCACCCCCCGCTCTCTCTCCCTCTCTCTCTCTCTCTCTTACTCACACACACACACACACACACACACACACACACAGTGCCCCCTCCCTTCTCCCCCTCCAGCCCGCTCCATTCCTCCTCCTTTCGCTCTCTCGCTGTCTAAGCAGATGCTTCGTTCCTTTTTTTTCCCTTTTGCATCGCTGCTTGCTTTATTTCGTTCCGTTGGCTCTGGCTGACAGGCTGGCTGGGATGGAGCTCGGGTTCAAGGGTTTGACATTGCTGCTCATGCACACTAGTGAGTCTTCCTCGACCTATCCTGGATGTCTTTGTGTCATTTCTCTCCCTAACCGATTCTCACCCACCCCTGAATATGGATCGGTCTTTACCGTCCGTCTTCCTTTCCTGTTGTGCACCTTATTTTTTTTTTTTTTAACGAGACTGATCTATGCGGGTGATGTGTCATATATAGCGCCTTTAATGGAGTCCGCGTGTCTATGCACCGAAATGCGATGCTCCTCGACCCGCTGTTACAATGTGGTGAAGTTGGCATCAAAGGCTGCCATTGTCCACTCTGTCACGTTAGAAGGTTTCCGATTTGTGTCTTGGGCTGGCAGCGCCTAACACGAGCTGGGCACTTTGTCCGTTGCCTGTCCGGAGAGCGCTGGGTTGCATGTGAACGAATCGGGTAGTTCCCGCTCTCCTGTAATATAGCGCCTTAACCGCTTCTCCCTTTCAGTTCTAGGCTGGGCTGCCGGCGCTGGGGGGTCGCGCTGTAAGGACATCTATCGAGGATTTTCCGAATGCCTGCTACGCCTGGGAGACAACATGAGTCAGTATGTGGAGCAGGAGCTGGTGGACTCGCAGGAGATCGACAACGTGTGCGCGTGAGTCTTATGGCCTCGTCTTCGGGGGGCTTGGAGGGGAAGGGGAGTGTCCGCTGCTTCGGCACACAAGTGTCAGAAATGACCATGCGGCTATACGCAGATGGCTGCTTGTCACTCGGCAGATGTCCCGAGCGGCTTCTTCTCACTGGAAGGCTACGAATCTTCGGCATCCCGGCCGGCCGACCGACCCCCTCGGTGCCGTGGCTTCAGTCACGTGCAGCCGAGAGCTGGAGCGCGAGAGTCCGCCGCAAATGCACATCTTATCATTTATTAATGACGGCTTTTTAAAGAAACGTGGAAAACCACTTTTCTGTAAGTGTGCAGTAGAATGGGGCGGCGGAGGAGGAGAGGGAGTGTTGAGTCCCCGCTACCAACTTAAATGAACACTTAGAAGTGCATCTGTGGCTATTCATAAGGTGGTCATTTAGCTGTGACGAAAGTGTTAAAGGGGTCGCTGTATGTGCTCATTTAACCATCGATCTACTGTGTTTTCAGAGTCCAGTAATAACGCCAAATAAATCAGAGACCTGCCCGTCGTGGTTATTTCATATTAAACGCTAATATTTTTTTTATTTATGACTTGATTTTTTTTGTTGTCCTTTTGCTGTAACGCAACAGCAATACTCAATTTTTTTTTTGGGGTGGATAAAAACAATGAAGAAGTGGGATCGCTCGATCGTATTCGCCGTGGATTTAGTGATCCGTCCATGCATTTTCGATGGACATAGCAGGGCAGGGCGGTCAAAACATAAAGTGAAACCAAAATTACTATTAATATTATGATAGGGTATAGGGCAGTGGTAGCGCTGTTCCCTCTTAGTAAGCCGACCTGGATTCGGCTTCTCACTGCGTGGAGTCTGCATGTTCTCCAGGTCTGCGTGAGTTTCCTCCATGCATAGTCCACACACAGGCGAATTGGCGGCGTTAAACTGCCCCGGGTGTGTGTTTGGTCTTGCAGTATGCTGATGTCCTGACCAGGGTTTGTTCCTTCCTTGCAGCTTTGGTAGCTGGGATAAGCTCCAGAAGCATACCTAACCCACCATGTTTGAACCCGTGCTCTTCGACTTGTAAGGTAGCGCACCAACCACCGGTCCGCCATTTAATGCGGGTGTTGCCGTTGAGTGTTTTTGTTCAAGCACCACTTTGGCACAGATTTCCAGTGCAGAGAACTGAATTTTAATATGAAGGCAGGTGGGGGTCATTGCTTAACTGCACAGGCATTTCAGATTTTTGACGAGGTGTAAATATCACGGCGATAAACATGCTGGAAATTTGATTTGGGAGGCTGAAAACGAACAGAATGAAAGGGCAGATCGGCGAGGGGCACTGCTTTATAATGATTGTTCAGTTAATATTTAATGATATTTATTTATTTATCAAAGCTTTTGGTAAATTGTCGAAATGGCAAGGCAATAAGTGCGTTTTAATTTAAATTCAAAATGAGCAGAGGAATTGCCGACTCCAGGAAAGCGGGCACAGGAGGCACGCAGTGGTTTATTTAACGGGGCTCATTATTTACTTAGGATGTGACCCTGAGTCGGAATAAATGGGTTAAGATAATAAGTGGATAGGCAGACACAGATTTATTCCGTTTGGTAGCGGATGTAAGTGACATCCTAACATGCACAGTCACATAACATTCTATAGCCTGCTTAATGCATTTGTAAGGGGGGCTGGAGCCTCTCCTGGCAGCATCAGACATAAAGCAGGCAAAGCCTTTAGACGAGTCTCACACACCCACTTGGGGCCGATTTGAACACAGCAATTCACTGAACCTCCGAGGCCTTGGAATGTGGAAAGAAAAAGTAAAGCACGTGAAGACAAACCCACACGGAGACACCAGGAGAACGTAAAAACAAAATGCAGACAACAATCGGGCGCAGGGTTTGAATCAGAACACTGAATCTGTGAGGCAGCACTGCTAACCGGTGCGCCACGTCTTTCAAGTTTTCAGTGAGCTCGTATTGATAACTGGGTGGCCAGCATATACGAGTACGTCGTCATTTACACTCACTAAGCAAATTCTTAGGACCGCCTCACTAACACTGGGTAGGGCCACCTTTTGCTCTCAAAACCACATGGACTGCACAAGATGGTGGAAGCGTTCCTTTTGAGACTCTGCTCCATGTTTGTGCACATTCGTGTTGTGAATCTCCTGTCAAAGGCGTTCTCTTAAATTCGGATCTGGTGATTGGGAAGGCCACTGAAGAACATTGAACTCATTTTCATGATCACGAGACCAGTTTGAGACGACTTCTGCTCTGTGCCATGGTGCATTAGCATGCTGGAGGTAGCCATTAGAAGAGGAGTAAAGTGTGAACATGAAGGGAGGCACATGGTCAGCAACACAACTCAAATAGGCTCTGGCATTCAAGCGATGGTGGTGTTAACAGGCTCAAATTGTGCCAAGAAAACATTAACCACACCATGACATCACCACCAGTCTGGACTGCTGACCCAATACAGGTGCAGTACGTGGATTCATGCTGCTGGCACCAACTTCCATCTGTGCACCTCAACGGAAATCAAGATTCATCTGAACAGGCTGCGTTCTTGTAGTCATGAACTGCCCAGTTTTGGTGAGCCTGTGCCCCCTGCACCCTAACGTTCTTGACAGAAGTGGAGCCCAACGTGGTCTTTGCCTCTCGGCCACAAGGTTTGACGTGTTTCACATTCTCAGATGCTTTTCTGCTCGTCACAGTTGTACACAGTGGTTATCCGAGTTACCGGAGCCTTTCTGTCAGCTCAGGCCAGTCTGGCCGTTCTCCTCTGACCTTTCTCACCAACAAGGTGTTTCCATCTGCAGAGCTGCCACTTCTTTTTTATCTTTTCTCTCTCACGTTATTCTGAGTAAACTCTAGTGAGCATTGTGTGTGAAAATCCCCACGGAAATACTCAAAGCAGCCCCTCTGGCACCAACAATCGTGCTGCAGTCCAAATCGCTGAGATCACCCTCTGGTGTGTGATGTGAACATTAACTGAAGCTCCTGACCCGAATCTGTGTGGCTTTATGCATTGTGCTGCTGCCACATGATTGGCTGATTAGAAAACTGCGTGGATTAGCAGGTGTACCGGTGGTCCTAATAATTCGCTCGGTGTGTGTTTGATAGACATACTGCATTATACTTCTAAATCTAACACAATTTTAACCCCGTTCACTCATTCTGGGGCACAAGGCAAGAAATTAACCAGCCCAGTCCATCCATCTTGGAAACATCTCATGCACAACGCACACAAGGTCATTTTAGAATCTTCAAGCAGCTTTGACATGTGGGAATACTCGGAGAAAACCCAGAATTTAAAACCAGTTACTTGAGCATGGGGTTGAAACCCTGGTGCTGAATCTGTCAGGCGGTGGGTCAACCACTGCACCACCATACTTCCCTTGAATAAGTGATTATGAAGTGGACGACTGATGGCTTTGTGAAGTGTATGTGTGTGTCTGCCTGTTTGCGTGAATATGCTTAGATATATACGGAGTATAAAGTGTCTGTACAGGCATAGAGAATATAATTGGTTGGCATGGCAGTGTAGAGGGCAGCATTGTCAACTCAAAGCTCTTCAGCTCCAGTTTTATTCCCAGTTTCTTTTCTGTGTGGGTATCTGTATGCTCCCAGTGCTCATGTACTGTACGTATGTGGCTCTAATCTGGCCCAGTGAGTCTGGGGGGTCAACAACTGCACCATGTAGTGTATTGGGGTCTTTTCAAAGAAGAGAGTTGAGAAAGTGGGCAGAGGACTAAAGAAACCCATTTAATGTTATATATGATTGATATTTAGATGGTTTTCATAGTACTGGGGTGTTGTACGGTGTTAGCCATTATGAATGGAGTGAGAAGTCAAGCAAAATGCGACCTTTTATTGGCTAACTAAAGATTACAATATGCCAGCTTAAGAGGGCAACTCGGGCACCTTCTTCAGGTGAGATGGATTACAGAAAGTGGAGTTCCCTGAGTTTATACACACACTAGGACAAGAAACAACATTGGAAAACCTTTAAGTGAGACATCTTAGATGTAAAAAATTAATAGACAACTCCAGGCTAAGATTCATTGTTCTCCTTTCTTGCTCAATGTACAGGCAGGGTCTTTGTTTTCATAGAAAAGTTTTAATGTGCAAATTTGACAAGTGTCAGGTAAGAAATGGGGAAAAGTGAGCAAAAGAAAGAAGATGGCGAGTCATTTTGTTGTAGTAAGTAGTCTGTTAAATGTCTGTCTGTCTGTCTGTCTGTCTGTCTGCAGTGCCTATAAAAATATTCATCTTTTGTAAATCTTCACTTTCTAGTGTGGCGTAGTGGTTAAGGCTTTAGACTTCAAACTCTGACAGCTGACACTGTGTGACCACAAGTAAGCCTCCTTATGTGCCTCTGCTGTTAACTGGGAAAACACAAGAAATGTAACCAATTGTATCATAAAAGGTGTAAGCCAAATAAATAACTGGGAATATATTGTTATACAGCACTGATTCACAGTGGATGTAAATTGGGTTCTTTGACACTGGACAACTGAAAAAAAGACTCTTTAATGCCAAAGTGAAAACCGATCTCTGTAAAGTGGTCTAAATTAACTACAAATATAAAGCACAAAATAACCCATCTTGTAAATATTCACCCCGTTTATGCCAGTGTTCAGCAGATGCCCCTTTGGCAGCCATGACGGCGTTGAGTCTGTGTGCTCCGGACCCTCTGAGTCGTGCTGGTGCTTTACAAATCTCTACTCTGACGTTTATTCCTCATTAATCCTGTTTGTCAATCTGCTCAGACTCTGTCAGGTGTCATGGAGATCGTGAGTGAGCCGCCTTTTACAAGTCCTCCACTGGATTGAGATGTGGACTCTGGCTCTGCCACTCCAGGACGTTAACATTTGATGTTTGTGGCACATTCCTGTGTAGCTATGGCTTCATCGTTGGTGTCGTTGTCTTGCAGGAAAACAAACCTTCTCCTATAGTGCACATTTTCTGGATGCTGCATTAGGTTTTCCCCCAAGATTTCTCCATGTTTGGCTACATTCATTCTGCCATCAGAAGGCTTCCAGGACCTGCTGCAGAGAAGTGTCCCCAAAGCCTGATGCTGCCACCACCCTGCTCCAATCAATAATGTGCTTTTTTTAATGGCCATAAAACTCAATTTTGGTCTCATTAGACCTTCTTCTAGCTGACTTCTGAGTCTCCCACATGTCTTCTTCTGAGATGTCATAGTGGCTTTCTTTTGGTCACAACTCAAGTCAGGTTGGGGAGTATGCGCTGGTACAGAGTGTTGCTGCACCCACTACACGACGAAACAACTCGGGATCCCGGTTGGCAACCCCCCAGGCAGACACGCGGTCCAGTCCCACCCTCTGGAAATGACCCTCTATCTGCCTCAGCCAGGTGTTGCGTGGGCGACCCCTTGGCCTGGTCCAGCCACTCGGGTCCCCAACAATGAGGATACTACGAGCTGGATCACCCTCTGGGAAACGCGCCACATGGCCGTAGTGCTGTAACTGATGCTCCCTCACAATGCAGGTAATGTGCCTCAGTCGGGACTCCATGAGCAACACAAAGTCAAACCAACGGTACCCAAGGATTTTCCGGAGAGACACAGCACCAAAGGAGTCCAGTGTTCGTCTCAGATCACAGGATAGCGTCCATGTCTCACAACCATATAGCAAGACAGGAAGCACCAGGATTCTAAAGATTTGGACCTTCGTCCTTTTGCATAGATATGAGGAGTGCCACACACGCCTTTCCAGTGACATCATGACCCCCTCATGCTCTGCCAATCCGTCTACTGACTTCATAGGAAGAGTCACCAGAGACATGAATGTCACTGCCAAGGCAAGTTTTGGCCACGCTTCCATAAAGCTGTAACTGGTGAGGCATCTGTGCACCGTCTCTCCAATCTCAGCCACTGTAGCCTGCATCTCCGTCCGACGTCTCTTGGTGGTCTCCCTCACTAGTGGTGGTGTTCTTCTTCTTCCACAATACCTCAGTTTTTTGTGGATGGCGACAGATTTACAACTGTGCCATGTTCTTTCCATGCCTTAATGGTTTATTTAACTGGGCTCCAAGGGAAATTCAGTGACTTGGCCATTTTCTTTTCTCCATCCTACGAGTTGTCCTTTTCATGGAGTTGCTTGGCGTGTTCTTTTGTTTTCATTGGGTAGGTTAGGCCACCATACTGACTCGCCACGAGCTGAACCTTCCATATTCAGGGGCATTTAGACTGCGGTCAACTGAAAGCCCAGACTGGTGAAGCTAATTAGCTGCACCAGTGAGGTGTTACTGTGGGTCTGTCACATTAAAGAGGGTGAGTACGTATGTGAGCCATTATTTTGGTTTTTTTGTAATTTAATTTAAACCACTTTGCAGAGATCGGGTTTCAGTTTGACATTTAAGTCTTTTTTTTTTTTTCTGCTGATCTGTGTCAGAAACACCAAGACTATCCATCTGTCTATCTAATGTAGCGCCTTTCACTTTATCTGTCTCTCTCTATCTATTATATAGTGCCTTTCACATCTATCTATCTATTGACTTTCATATCTATCTGTCATGTAGTGCCTTTTATCTGCCTATCAGCATCACCTCAATGTGATTAATAACATTTATTTAATAAAGTGATGAAGCTGAACTAAACAAAATGGCACGCTCCTGCACTAATCAGTTGAGTTTCATTTCCGAGGCCTTTGGCAGTGCCAGGGTGAGCTGCCAGTGAGGTGTTGGAGGCTCTCAGTGTGAGAGGACATGTCCTTAATAACAAGCATTTTGGTAATGAAGTAGATAAACGTTTTGTGACATGGGAAGCAATTCCAGTAGTGCCAATATAAGCCATAATGTGGCGTCTCCTCGGTGTGAGTTGCCCACACCGCCCGCCTCCCCCAAATGCCCTGGCCTGACTGGCGCTGTACTAATTCTGTGCGTTTTTCTCCTTTTTCATCTCCAGTTCTAACTCTCTGCTCTTCTCTCTTTCTCTCTGTTCCCTGTTTGCAGACACTGGGACGAATTTCATGCGTGTGGCATGGCTGCCATCTCGGACTGCCAGCTGGAGGTGCAGGGCATTTGGGATTCCTTGCGGCAAGAATCAGAAAAGCTCAACTTCCAGGGCAACCTTTATGACCTGTGCAGAAAACGAAAGCAGGCCAACCAGGACAAGCTGATGGGGGGCGCACACAGGACGGGGGTCCCGGTCAGCCTCCTGCTCGGCCTCATCGTGCCCCTGAACGCCCTGCTTTACTGACTCCTTAGCACTTGAGCGGCATGTTTTCTCGTATTTTGTTTTTCGCTCCTCTTGTGATGGTGTAACACTTTTTCTGTCTCTTTGAGGTATCTCCTTCACCACAAACGCACTGCCTGTCTGTTATTTACTGTTATTGGTAGTCAGTCATCCACCCACGAGATGATTGCCTTCTCACATTCATTCACCAGCCCCATATGAGTGGCACTCGGCCCATCGCCCACATCTCCTGCCATCACACTGTATGCTGAACAGTATCAGTCTGCTTGTCCTCTTGACTTTAACTCAATATGGCGCCTTTTAATTACATAAGCTGTAGGAGCGTCCAGCACACCTCTCACAGTCATAATGGCCACTAAACTGATTTGAGGGCAACGCAAACACTCATCAGGTAAACTGTGTTGTTCACTTCCTCCTCATTCAGACGGTGACATATTTTTATTTAGATTGTTTCCTTAGTGCAGGGTCAGTCCTGTTTGTAGAAGATGGCCGCTTGCTGCCCACGTCTGTCCAATGCGGTCGTCATCACCTCAGAAGTCTGAACTTTCCAATGCACGAAACTGGGATTTGTTTTTCAATGTGAGGGTACGTTATAAAGAATCCAGAAGCTGTTCCCAGCACACACCTGTGCCATGCTGCCGTCATAATAAATCGTTTTATAAAGTTGGTGGGCACCAAAGCAATACTGGGCAGAAGGTGAGAGCGAGATGCCAACCCATCACAGGGCACAGCAGCTCAAGCGCCCCCCTCTGCCTCACTCATACCAGCCCAGTGTGGGGGTCTTCATTTATACAGCGTTTGTAATAATCTCAAATTCAACCCTGCCGATGTGTTCAAATGGGCCAAATTTACAAAATAGAAGTAAGATTTTTTTTTTCCACCTAAAATGAATCAAAATCCTTCACTGATCCATATTGCTTTAGTGAGAACAATTTTTATTTGATTTCAGAGAAAGGAAGAGGATAGCAAAGGCAGACATTTTCATATATAAATTTGTACCCTTCCCTTCACCCAGTGCCCACCACCCTGATCCATCCATCTTCTGATCTGCGTATCCAGTTCAGGGTCTCTTGAAGCCAAAGCCCATCCCAGTCACATCAGGCCCAAGATGGCATGCCAGTCCATCACTTGGCACACTCACGCAAGTTTGAGTCGCCAGTTAACATCTGGGCACACACCACGATGAGGCCACAAAGACACCGGGAGAATGGGCAGACTTTGATTTGAACCCAGGACTGTGAGGCAGCCGCACTAACCATTGCATCGCCATTACGTGTTTCTTCATGGTGTCTTACATATTCATTTTATTTTTTTGTATGCCCATCTGTTTCTATTCCGGGGCCGCATGAATCTGGACAGACCTATGAGAGCTGCAGTGGGCATAGCAGAACACCAGTACACACGTCACAGTGGGCATTAAGGGCAAAGTGGGCATGGAATGGATTTAGTCAGAATTACAATAGAGAATATAAAAAGTTATTAACTTTCCCTGCAGTTGTAACGCCTCCACACAGATGAGCGAATGTTCTCAGCTATCGTAGTCCGCCATCACATCGTACATTACCGGCTCTCGTTATATCTTTATATTGTCACTACGCCTCCCTCTACCCTCATCATATGTCGTCCCAATGTTACGCTTTATTTTTAGGGCCCTAGTATTTAATATTATCCCTGGGCCCGACTCTTAAAACCTTTTTAGAATTTGAACTCTCATTTTTATCCATTATTATAAGTACTTCGTGTGAGCGGACATAAGAAATACAAACATACCTTGAATACTTTACCATATACTGTAATTACCTTAATCTATACCAGTGATGATTGTTAACCTTTATGAAGTCATGGACCCCTTTAAGGATCTGATGAAAGCTGTGGACCTCGTGCCCCAGCAATATTCACATAAACACAATGAATATCATGTACTTTATTTATCGAGATGTCTCATATATATATATGACATACACAAAGTATAATTAAACTTTAAACAAACACTCCTTTTTATATGATAATTATGAAATACAATCCTGTTGTGCAAATTAAAACAGACCTGCTACTACGTTTTCTACTACCATTACTGCTCTAAATCAACAGTACCAGCCTATATAGTGAATATAAATGTTCATTTTTATCTGAACCTCACGGACCCCGTGAAACCCATCTAAGGACCCCCTAGGGGTCCACAAACCTCAGGTTAAGAACCCCTGATCTTTAAATTAACATATACTTAAATATATTTAGCTGTAATTTTACAAATCTAATTTCTTCATTTGAAGTAGAGGTGGGGGCGGCACGGTGGTGCAGTGGGTAGCACTGCTGCCTCGCAGTTAGGAGACCCGGGTTCATTTCCCGGGTCCTCCCTGTGTGGAGTTTGCATGTCCTCCCGGTGTTTGCGTGGGTTTCCTCCCACAGTCCAAAGACATGCAGGTTAGGTGCATTGGTGATCCTAAATCGTCCCGTGTGTGTGCCCAGTGGTGGGCTGGTGCCCTGCCCGTGGTTTGTTCCTGCCTTGCACCCTGTGTTGGCTGGGATTGGCTCCAGCAGACCCCCGTGACTCTGGTAGTATATCGTGGGGTGGATAATGGATGGATGGAAGTAGGGGTGCCTTTTTGGACCCTGATACTTCTCTACGTTTATGAAGGTTTTTCTACAGTATGTAAACAGCAGACAAGAGTTACCTTAGTGTTGTTAAATTTAAATATAAAACAGAACGTCTGTCTGTCTGTCTGTCTTCTATACAGTCCTATACCCTTTGACTGATTTTTGAATAGTTGCTCTCGAGGACAATGCGGTCAGCCTTAACTATTTTTGAACGCACATTTGAACCCTGGGGATCCAGAGGTTTGTTCTTATTTTACTCGTCTGCTTCAGTTTGCACACCACTGCCACCTGCTGGCACAGAGCAAGTGAACCACCTGAGCAGACTGAAGGCAGACATGGCTTACCCGGGCAGCGCCACGTGCTGCTTCTGTCTACTAAAATATAAAAAGGAGTATCTTGTGCTTTGGTAGAGGGGTGTTTGCCGAGGCTTCACCAAGAATGGAAGTGCAGCACAACACAAAGGAGAATCAAAGGGTTGTTGTTTGTCGGCCACTCTCCATGTGTTAAGCACTATGAACTGTCTAGCTTGAGCTAAGATGACAAGTCAGGCATGACAGCGTTCATGGTCACAACCCAGCAAGGAGTTCTTGCAATTCTAGAATCCAATCAGATCCAACAAGATCAAATTCTCGACACACGAGAGTAGAGACGTTGATGGAGAGGCAGAGTGAATGACAGATGGGACAGCTAACAATGACAACAGGGTCACCATTTCAAAAACACACAGATCCTTTGCTTTCTTTCTTTTAGCCATTGTACAAATATATCTGGGCAACGCCAGGTACTTTGGCTAGTATATTTTAAAAGATTATCTAATTATCATCTTTAAGTTGGTAAAAAGTTCTTTACTTATACAGTATTTCTTTTTAACGCCTTATGGCATCCATCCATCCATCATCCAACCTGCTATATCCTAACTACAGGGTCACGGGGGGCTACTGGAGCCAATCCCAGCCAACACAGGGCGCAAGGCAGGAAACAAACCCCGGGCAGGGCGCCAGCCCACCACAGGGCGCACACACACCAAGGGACACTAGGGACAATTTAGAATCGCCAATGCACCTAACCTGCATGTCTTTGGACTGTGGGAGGAAACCCACACAGACACAGGGAGGACATGCAAATTCCATGCAGGGAGGACCCGGGAAGTGAACCCGGGTCTTCTAACTGCGAGGCAGCAGCGCTACCCACTGCGCCACCATGCCGCCCACCCAAAAAAAAAAACATTTTCAAATGTCGGAGGGATCTGTGGCGCCTGTGCACTTTCCTTTTCTGGGGTTTGTCCAAAAAACCAAACTATTTAATTTGATTTGCCGTCCAGGTAGAAAAGGGCAGCCTGGTGGTGCAGTGCTTAGTGCTTCTGCCTCGCAGGACCAGCGCGCAGCGTTTACTTGTGGTCTCTGTAGGGGTGACGTGTTCTCCCAGGTATGTGAGATTTGTCTCCCGATCCCCAAAGGTGTGTGTGTCAGGTTAACTGGTGATCCCGTAATGGGTGCCCAGTGATGCGCTGCCCCAGGTAGGCTGCAACCCCTGCAGGGCAATGAATTGGGTTAAGTGGACTTGAGAAGGCTAAAGAATATAAAGAACTGTGATAAATCATAGCAGCAGGGGTCTACAGCTGCCATTAATAGAGGGTCCTGAACCCAGTAGCATGCTGAGCCCTCACCTCGAGCGTCCACTTCTGAGACAGGAAACACTTTTTTATTTTCTTAAATGAATTTGATGCATTTGAACACATTTACAGTTTGTTTTTTTTTATCCATACACTTTCTGTTTATTTTATTTATTTTTGTTCTACAGAGTTGCTGGCGGCCAAAACAAATCCTGGCATGGAAGGTGCTAAGTCAGGACTCGGCAGCAGTGCCAACTTCACAAATAGCCTTTGGCATGTTGGAGGAAATCTACACACAACACGAGGAGAAAACGGGCAAGTGATAGAGAGAGAGTGAGTGGCCAGGCCAGGACTTGAACCCGGGAGGCCTAATCTGTAACCACTCACCCATAGTGCTTGTAGAGCGTTTGGTGAATTTAAATACAAAATTGAAAGGAAAGTTAAACAAAAAAAAAAAAAAAATTCACTGAATTTTAAAAAATTTATAAGAGGATGCTGGCTCACGACTTCAGGGACCCGGGTTCAAATCCTGGCCAGATCTCTATGTGGAGAATCACGTCGTGTTGGGAATTTCGATTTCTTCCTGCCTGCCAAAGAAGCACAGGTCAGGGCGATGAGATGCTGGCCCGTTGTGAGTGGGCACGGGCAGGCTTAGTGTTGGACTGGCATCCCATCTCGGGTGATGTTTCCCTCATACACATGCAGGTGTGCCTCCTCATTAATGTACTGGGGGCTGTCAGCATGTATGGGGGTCAATGTGGCCTCTCCTCACACGACTAACACCATGCCGTGATGTGATTTTAGTGGAGTGAAATAGCGGGATGTGTAGACATTTCTCAAATTCAAGTTTAATAACAGCAGTGTGTGTGCAGGTATTTAAAAATGGCTGAGCTGTTGGCATTGGTGTGCCCAGTCCCATCGATTACTGAACAAGCTGGCAGCACTCGGTGTACCATGGGGTGAAGCCTTTTTTTTTTTTGGTTTTTATTCGTTCTGGTGGTATACATAGAAAGTGAGATGATCAGCAGGGGGCGATGTTGCGTTGTGCTGTGCCATATCAGGTCCCCTCAGTAAATAAATCACAGGCCCTCTCTTAGACTTGAAATGCCACTAAAGCCTGTAAGTGAATTATGGGCAAAATAACCTGAAAGTCATAAATCAACGGTATAGACACAGACACACAATTACTGTATAGAGAGTAAAAATAAATTATTTATGAATAGTTTAGGAAGCATAAAAAAAACTAAAGCAATATAACATAGAGCTCATGTGAAGATGGTGTACTGTCAGGGAGCGGGCAGCCATGCCAGCTCAAAACCAGCATTGTTAGAGGACGTGCCTGATGGTATTTTATGGACATCTGTAAACCTATGAGAGGCTGATTGTCAGTTCTATTCAATAAAAAGATGTTACGTATTTTAAGCCTTTCTTGTTTATTATGAGGTCGGTGAGGGCTGCAGGTTGGTCGGACATGCAAGTCAGAACGTCATTTAAACTGGACACGTGACAAAAAGACGACTTAAAAAACAAGTCAGCCATTTATCCTCTCTCTTTTCCTGCCACACTAACGTATTCGAGCGAGTGTTGAATCCTTCATCTTACAGAAGCTAACTGAAGGTCCACGTGGGCCTCTTCTAATAGACTTTGTTTTTTACCAGACAGGTGCTCTCCTCCTAAGGCCCTGTCACATTACACAAGTTTTCGGTTTCTAATTATGGCGAGTCACAAGCCGTAGCAGGGTGACCAGCAGTCGTGCCGCCTGGCATGCCCAGTGACTCATTTCAGTAAAGTCCGAGTTAGCGTTTGTGTGAAGTCACAGAGGCGTCTGCAGGAGCGCCGACGACCAATAAATGGACATTCAGAAATGCAAACAGCAGCGACGCAGAGTAAGAAACGAAGAGAAGGCCATCTGTCTGATGTCATGTGCTGTACATACCACGACAGAATAAGAAATAAAAAGGCAGGAGATCGCAGCTGAACTTGCAGAACCTGGAAAGCATTAGAGCGGCGCCTACTCTATCAGTCAGCACAGTGTTAGGGTCAGATAAAGGGGTGAGCTTGTGATACTTTGGATTAGGTGTGAAACTGCGCTCAAACGTGGTCACACAAACAGCTAATATGACGTAACCTGCAGACTGTAGTTGTGTAATCTGCCATCCTGCACTGACGAGATCAACAACTGCAGTCCTCAAGATTGACGTTTCCTCCAACTAGACGTCGTGTAAGGTGACATCGGTTTTAGACAAACGTATCCTTCTGTGTCTTTCAACTGTCGCCCTTCTTCTCCACAGCTCCATTTTTAGTATAGTTCTGGGAAAATGTACTCTTTTAATTCTGCACATTCAGGTCAAGAAATCTCTAGGATGTGTGAGGCCCCCAGGCACATGTTACCAGATCTCCAGAGCGGGGTGGGAATGGAGATAAATGACAGACATTCATGAGACTAATGGCAGATGACCTCTGTCAGTACCTAAAACTTCTTACCAATGCCCTGAAGTGCCAGATATATGAAACGTGAGTCCCCACAGCCTCCAGCAGTCTTTGAAGACATGAGCTGGGTGCAATGGTGACACCTCCAGGCCGTTTTAGTGGAAGATTGAGAGATGCATCTCATAAATGGCTAAGTAATTGCTCAAGGCCGCCACACTGAAATGTCCATCCAATCGTGGGCTAAAAATCCCCCATATGAGGAGGACCAAGCAGTCACAGTGGACTCATCACTGCCTCCATCAAGACGTTGTCCAGAAGCGATCAAGGAGTTCAACATAACATTAGGTTAACTAGCGCCTTGATGTGTGGAGTACAAGTTCTAGGAGGTTCTGCTCAACCTTTATAACACACTGGTGAGGCCTCATCTGGAGTCCTGTGTGCAGTTGTGGTCTTCAGGCTCCAAAAAGGACATAGCAGTGCTAGAAACGGTCCAGAGAAGAGCGACTAGGCGGAGTCCAGGGCTAACCGGTAGGAGCTGTGAGGAAAAATTGATGGGTTTGAACATTTTCAGTTTAAGTAAAAGAAGACTAAGAGGTGACGTAATTGAAGTGTTTAAAATTATGAAGGGAATTAGTCCAGTGGATCGAGACTGTTAGTTTAAAAAGACTTCATCAAGAACATGGGGACACAGTTAGAAACTTGTTAAGAGTAAATTTCCCACAAACATCAGGAAGATTTTCTTCACACAGAGAGCCATAGACACTTGGAATAAGCGACCAAGTAGTGTGGTGGACATTTGATGTTATTTTGGAAGAATTCAGCGGACCGGACCGGCGAGCTTTGTTGGGCTGGATGGCCTGCACTTGTCCCGATTGTTCTAATGTTCAAACTGTGGTCAGTGAAGTCCTTCCTTATAATCGTCACATGAAAGTCATCAAAAGTGAGGCCTGCTGTATAAATGCAAGCTTCCTGAATGAATACACGTTTAAGCCTTCCAGCGCATCACAAATCAGAATTCGGTTGAAGAATTGACATATAATTCTAGGTAATGAGCCATCAGCATCCGGGAGTCCAGTCACATCCACATCTGTAGCTGAGAACCATGAAAGCAGAGCAACACCACAGGCCTCCAAGTTTTTCATGGACTTTGGGTGTCCTTCAGGATGACTTTTTAAGATGTAATAAGCTGTTTAAGGCATAGTTCTGTACAATAAAAAAATCCCTTGCTGCAAGATCAATAAAATACATTTCAAACAAAAAAAATTACTGCTCATGGCATTTCATTGTCCTTGCTTCTTAAAAACCCAACTGCCACTCGACACCAAGGAAGTCCCAAGGTGATGCAATTTCATAATACGGAGCAACCAACTAAATGAGGTTTCCATGATTCAGTCCAGAGGGGCTTCTCAAAGCCCCAGACTCGGTGGTCCTGTGACAGACCCTGCTCATGGGACCCTTTAGATGGATAATCTGTGAGAACAGCGAGCCCTCCCTGAGGTCAAATTCCACTTATAGATGGAGCCGCTCCCTGGAGGAGAGATCAGTTTCATTTTGATTGATGTTCTGGGCTGAAATTTTTGAAAAAAAAAGCAAATTTTTAAAATTGGAGAGATGGGATTAGATGGCGTCTCCAGTGCGGACTTATCAAATGTGTCCACCTGCATAACAACATAAGAAATTTGACAAACGGCAGGAGACCATTTAGTCCATCAGGCTTGATTAGCTAACAGCTAAACTGCCCCAATGTCTCCTCCAGATCCTTCTGCAAGGTCTTCTGCCTCCGCTAACTCTCGGTAGTTTGTTCCAGGCTTGAACAACTCTGTGGTGTGCCTTTTGTTTTAAAGGATCAATTTGTGTCCCTGATTGTAAAACTAAAATGGAGGAAATAGTTCAGAGTGTTCAAAAGTGCCACACGGCACCATCTGCTCTTCAGATGTTTCTCCCGCAGGGTTTTTGTTTCCAAATTGTAGTCTTACTCCTTAAATTAAAGGATATTCACATACATTTTTAACAGTATAACGATTAACCACAGAAAAGAAAGAGGGCACTGGAGGTGGAGTGCGCCCCCTAGTGTTGAAATACGGTGAAAAAAAAAAGCACAGCAAAAGTGTGTCTTCTGTGTTGTCCTCTAGAGCTCCTCGAGGTAAAATGAAAAGTGTTGATAAAAACCAGCGGGTGTGCACAGAAGTCTGTCTAAAAATGAGAAATGTTAGGCTTTTCCATTGCCATTTCTGCTTCCATTTTGAGGGGTTTTGAATACTTCTTCCTCCATAGCTATTCCCATTTTTTATTGTGTCACTATTTTGGCGTAGACTTGTGAAGTATCCATCACTTATAGGATTCAGAATGATTTTTGCGGTTGAATGTCTGTCCTGACGCACACCCCCCTCACCGGCGGTGGGTTTGCATACAATGTGAAAAACTAAATCAACCAATGAAAAATGTAAAAATGAATCAAAGAGGAGCACTGATAACATCAGTTGAACTGAAGCAGACAGCGCCACCTTGTGTCCATTTTCACTTACAGCGGGAGTGGTGGCGGTTCAGTTTCTCTTTTCAAGGCCATCAAATGCTTTGAACTGAAAATGACCAGTGATAATAATGACGTCTGTGGGCATAACACTAAAGTGGGGTGTTTTAGCTTCCATTTTGTGTGGTTGTGTGTCCATCTTTTCACTTTCAGAGCCCTCAATACTGGACTACTGGACACTGACACATATTTTGAAACCATCCGGTGGAACCGACCCTGGACAGCGATGCCAGTCAGTCATTGGCATGTGTACCACCTTTGTCAATCTACTGAAAACACAAAATTATAAAAAACTAGAGGGTTCTGTCCCCTGCTCGCCAACCCCCAGGTGGGCACTTTGCAGCTCTGCCACTCGCGTATGGGGAAGCGGATGTACAATTTAAACAGATTCTTATTTTAATGGGAATTGTTGCATATGCATAATAGAGCTAACTATTTTACATTACAGCAAGTAATTAACCATAATAAAATGTAATAAATTGAAAGTAAATTATGTTTCATGTTGCATTAGAGGTATTCGTTGTGTTATACATTTTCGTTCTTTTTGGCTTTGAAATTAACACACAGATACTTATTAAACTTACATTTTTACAGTAAAACTTCAATAAAAACAATATTTGGAATTAACTTTTTCTCAACATCGCATTGAATTTTGATTCGGTGTTTGGACTTTCATAGTGACAACGCAACGTATAACTGGCCATGAGTGAATATCGTTTCTTTTCTCTCTAATAAATAAACTGACTTTGTTGAATTTTGTCCCTGTGATTTGTTAATTGTCATAGCAAAAGCTACTGTAACGTGAAACTGTAAACGTTTTAATACGAATGGCATATCAAGATCTCCTTTGGTGTCTAATGTTATCCACGGAAGATGTACTACATTACCTTTCTTGTTCGACCAATTTTGAATACAACTAATCTTGTCCTATCACTCATTCATACATTACGCAATAACATTATGATACATCCTTCTTTCAACAGTAATTCGGCTGGTGGGAGACCAGACGGCGTTAACGGTTGTAGATATTCTACGGGATATTGTAAGTTGACGTTTTCATCTTCCACATCATCACCACCAACTCTTTCACTATAGTCTATTGATACGCATTTAACCATTTTGATCGTAAAAATTTATAAGAGCTGAGAGTGCAGGAACCGTGTCTGACAAAAGCATTCACACGAATGAGACGTGAGAAGACTGTGGGCCTGGGCTGTCAACCTGAAATGGTTAACAGGAGGACAGGACTTGAAAAAAATCTCTTGGCAATAGTCTCGTCTCATCTCAAGATTTTCTTTTATAATAGAGAGAAATCCTCAGAACGTGGAAAAAAATCAGGTTGGGGCTTGTAATTAGAAATGTTGGGCAGACACCCTGGCATGAACTAGAAAGGGTGGGTGGTGTGGTGTGGTGAAGGCACCAGACTTGAAACCACAGGTTTGCCAGGTCACTGTCATTCCTTGTGTGACCTGAGCATGTCACTTCATCTGCCTGCCCTCCGGTTATAAATAAATGTAAACAATTCGGAAATTGAAACATTCCTTGTTAATCTACGAAGGTACCATCTTAAATATTGATGTTCTGGACTGAGCACCATATAGTGCCTCCTGAGTTTCCTGTGAGTCATTTACAAAAATGATATTAAAAGATCTACTAGAAGTACCCCATGGTCTTTCACAAAGGGAGGACCACCAGTCCAGTGCATTCTTCTGAATGGATTCCACTCTCTCCTTCCACACGTGGCTTGGCTTGATCGTGCCTCTTTAGCGGATATAACAGCCTCCTATGAGATTCTCTTCATTTCCCAGCCCAGGCTTTCCATTCAGCTCAGCCAGTATTGATGCCCTCTACAGAGCAGCATGGCAGCACTCATATGACCCACTGCTTCAGCTCTGGTGGTGAACCCGAATTCTGGCTAGACGCTTCCTCTTGTAGAGCAGCGTGAGGCCAACACAAACCAAGGAGAAGGCCAACACCATCCCTAGGCCGCCACACAGGGCGGCAACAACCACTGAAGACATCATCCTCTCTGTAGAGGAGTTGGGTGCCCCAGGCAGGGCAGAGATATCAGGAAAGCCAAGAGATGAGCTCAGTAATCTGCAGAGAGAGACAATGAAAAACGTGACGTGAATGGACACACTGATGTGCACTCTTTTTAAAAGATCTGAAGCAGATGCAATAAGAGGAAAATCAGCTTGGGCAATTTTAGGGTATTCTCAGGAGGTACCCAGAAGACACCTACTTGACTTCATAGGCAGTGTAGTTGGTCCCCTGCAGCCAGTAGGAGATTTGTCTTTGCTGTACTGATGACCACAGCGTTTGGTACACATCGGTGAGGGACATGGTCCTGCACTTGGGCGACTGCCACACCAGATCTAGGGTCAGGTGTAAGGGGTCGTGAAGCAAAACATTTTGAAAGTGGCACCTGGAGGACAGAAAGGACAGATATGAGGCCCGATGTGAATAGGGTGATACCTACAGTATGTGAGACGAGGCCTAGTAGGTCAGGATCAGGTGGACTCACCTGTCAATTCCAGTGGCATTTATCATGGCCTCCACTGGCAGATTGGCATGCTGTGACCATGTTGTTGTGGTCACCTCAGAGGTCTTCTCCATGACCATGAACACAACCTCAACAGAAGAGAACATCACCATGGCAGGTGCCCCTGTAGTGGATCTAGGACTGGTGACAGAGCTGACAGTTGTGGCTTGCACGAAAGGAACAAGACGACCTCTTGTAGGGCCACACAGGCGGCCATCTGGACAGAACAAGACCCCTGTGTATCCTGGTACCTATGAGGGGTGAAGACAGGGAAACAAAATCAAAAGTGAAGACAATCCTATGTCCATGTTATGGCAGTCAGGAAGTGAAATCTGGAGGCTCAACAAGGTGTGTACAAGAATAGAAAAGAGAAAAAAAACTGACAGGAAGGCTACAGATCAGAGGGTACAGGGTCCCCGAGAAATCCCAACACATACACAGAGGCTATTTAAACACTGCAGATATAAAACCCCATGGTATGAACTGTCATTATGTGATTTCCATGAACTGCGTTCTTAGAGTCCAATTTATCAGACTGGACTTTTGAGTATAGCACCTCTCACAGTGGGAGTTTCACAAGCACTTCCAGCCTCTCCTGATCTTTCTTCTCACCCCCCTCTTCTTTTTACCTGAATTGCTTCTCCAGCCGTGCAGTTCAGCCAGTCTGACCCCAGAACCTTCACCTGGAAGGCATTCTCTCCGATACATCTGTGCAGATAACAGCTCCCGGTGAGGCTGAGTGCCGTCTCATTCTGTGAGGTGGAGTTCTGCATGAGAACATGTGAGAACATCGCGATGAAGAGCGACTACAGGAAGAAGCAGCAGAGCCCTCATCACAGCAGTGAGCAGACTGGGTAGACCATTTTGTAACAGCAAACGGGTTTATTACTGTGCAGTACAAGGCCTCAACATGTCTTCACCCCACTTGGAAGAACACTGAATCTTTTTTACATTGAACAACAGAAAAAGCCTCATTGGTGTCAAAGTGAAAACAGATCTCTACCAAGCCATCTAAATTAATTACACAATAACTGACCACCTAAGCATTTACCCCCTTTAATATGACACCCTTCAATCCTCACTGGTGCAGTCAATTGGTTTTAGGAGTCACAGAACTGGGGCAGTGGAGATCACTGGACTGGGGTTTCAGCGGATTGTAATCTCTAAATGCTCCTTAATCTACACAATGAAAACAAAAGAACACTAAAAACAAGATTTCACATGTACTGTGTTAGCATGCCTATGGCGATCAAACACAATAAGCGCTGCAGTCTACTTGTGACTTTATGCTATAGGAAGAAAAGTAAATAAATCAAGGTAAATAACATTCGATCTGGCTTTTATATAAGTAACATATAAATGTTTTTCATATAAAGACCATCACAAAACATAAATCACAAACAGGACTTTGCACGATACCTTGGCGAGCTCTGTAAGCCGTGCTGCCTCACTGAAGGACAGATTTGGGGCAGACTGACTGGCAGGGTGATGCCCGACCTGTTGCTACATCCAAACGGCGCCATCTTTCGCCTTTACGCCTGGTGCAGCTGCGTTGTTCTTATATGTGAGTGGACGTTTCTTGTGAGGGTTGGGGATGCTTCTGTTCTCTTTCTCCGATCTGACTTCACTTCTGTTATAGCACGTCTTTTTTTGAAAACTAACAGTGTCAGATCAGGGGGAGTGTGAACGTGACTGAGAGAATAAAACCGAATAATAGAAAAAAAAAATGCTAATCTTTACAAGTACCATAAATTTACACCAGCTGTTACAGACTCAAATCAAATGCATGTTTTTATTCTATAAAGTCACAATATGAGCAGCTCACTACTCAAAATGGCAAATGCAGGAAGGACCTGAAATCGAACCCACAACCTCTTGCTTATGAGACAATGTTTCTTACCTCCGCACCAGCCAAGTGGATGTGTCCGCGTCATACACTATCCCGATTTCTTATTCTTCAGTTATATTCTTGGATAAAAGTGCACTTGTTTTGTTAAACTTGTACCTTTTGTTAAAGTGCTTATTTAATATTTGGACTTCAGACATTATATACTTCACGTTAACATTTTGTCATTAGTACTATAGCATGAGAAAAGTTTCTGTTCTAGTCATGTCTTCAACGTTTCTTGCCTCACATTTCCTGTCATCCTACATTTACAATGATCATTGTAGACACGAAACACACATGAAATGTATGTGTTCCAAATAACGATATACTGTATTATTTACCCTATACAACTCCAGACACCTCAGACCCAGATAATGAGACTTGAGCTGCGTCAGTGAGGATTGGATAGCAGGCTGCTTCCTGATCAACATATTTACAAAACAAAAGATGCTGATGAGGAGGTGCGAAGGAATTTAAGGTGGCTAGGCATTACAGCTTTTTCCATATGCTTCGGGGATTCTAGTGTTAAAAACAGCAATGTAAATGTCCTAGAGAATTTCTGGCTGGACTTGGGAAAAGCTGCTCACTCATCATGTCCATGACACCTGACAGAGCTGAGGCGTTTTTATAAAAACATGGGGAAAACATCAGTGTGGAGATGAGCAAAGCGGAGTCAGAGAGGTCTATGCACTGACTGAAGGCTGTCATGGCTGCCAAAGGGGCTTCTGCTATATACGGAGTTGAAAGGTGAATATTTATGTGATCAGTTATTTTATGTTTTATATCTGTCATTAACTTTGCACCTATTTGTTTTTACTCTGACATTAAAGTCTTTTTTCTGTTTATCAGTGTCAAAAAAGCCAAATTAAATGTAACTTTCAAAGGGATGAACACTTTTTATAGGTACTGTATATGTAATATTTACATGAGCAATATTAATAATACATTAGTAATATTATTACCTTACCTTATCTTTTCCTTTAATCCATCTTCTGCAGTGGTGTTTCTAGCATGTAAGAGGGCACTAACTACAAGTTCAAGATCCTAGAAATTCCGTCATACGAGTTCAGATTGCCCTTCTTTATTCCTCATATATTCGTCTTTTGTAAGCACCAAACTAACTGTTTCGCTCCAATTCAATGTTAGCCCTTTTCTTCACTGTCTTCTACTCTCACGTTTAGCATTTCATGTATTTGTTCCGCTGAAAGTTAAGAACTACTACGGGAAATGTCAAAAATGGCTGTAGAAGACAGTGAAGAAAAGGGCTAACATTGAATTGCTGGAAAACATGTGTTATGGTGCTTACAAAAGAAAAAGCAGTGGCAGAATGCCAAGTAAAAGTAAAATCCAAAAATGTCAAGCAATTGGATCGCTTTTGTTACCCGGGAGGCATATTATCAAGATTTAACAAAAAAATAACCACGAAATCAAGAGAAGGACTGCTGTGGCAAAAACACCTTTTAAGAGCTAAAACACACACTTAAAATGCCAACACTGTGATGGATGGCCGGCGTTTCAGTCTGGCCGGGACGTTCCTGAACAGAAAGAAGGAGGAAGAGCAGGTTTTTTAGGACACTGCCTCCCCTGGGATGCTAGATGGCAGCTCCCCTGGAGAGAAATGGTTCCCCAGATTCCCTCAGGGCATCATAGGACATGGAGTCCATTTCTTCAGCCCTGTTGGGTTCCGTGGGTGCTGCCAGGGGGAGCTCACAAGGAACCTGGGGACTCCTACTGTTATTACGACCCAGAAATACTTCAGAGGCACAAGGATGGAAGCCCGCAGTACCTTCTGGGCTACTTCAGGAAAGATGATGTGGCGTTTGACCCGAAGATGGAGTGCTTCCAGGTCATGGACTATTTAAAGGACTGGTCAAGACCCAGCAAAGAGAGCCGGAGTTGGGAAGGTGTGTAACGGAGCTGCTGGGAGTGGAGGATTGATTTATTGTATTTATTGTTATCATTATTGTTATTTGAGAATTGTGGAGAGTGTGGTGTTTTGTGCACTTTATAGAAGAAAAATATTAAAGAATTCTCCTTGGTGCTTTTATAAGTGTGTCTTGGACGTCTGTCTGGTGGGTTTCACGGGGCAACAGAGCCTCTACTGCCCACAACACATACCAATGAAAAGAAGGGTGAACATTATGAGGTGTTAAGTTTGACCTCTCTTAATGTTTGTGAAACATGGACTGCAAGCAAAACAATGGAAGGTGGACCAGAAAGCTGTGAGATGTCAAGCAGTTCAAGTTCAAGCAAAAAATAAAGAATTATAAGGAGAGAGCAGGTAAAAAGAAATTTGCTAAAGCCAATGTCACATTATGTGACTTTTTGTCATGGGAGCATGTCAGATTTGTCAACCACAGCCGCTGATCTCGTTGCTGCATCACGTCAACTTACACGACTGAAAATCGCAGCCCATGTCACATTTACTGACCGAGCGCCAATCTCAGAACACGCTTATGCCCGCCCCTTATCTGACAGCCAATAGCATGCTGCCTGATGCAACTGCCGCAGTGCATTGGCTTAATAGCTGCAGCAAGCTCAGCAGTGAACTCAGCAGCAATCCTTGCCCTTTATTTCCTGTTTCTATTCTGTTATGGTGTGTGAAATATGAGACATCAGACAGACAAGCTTCTCTTCCATTTGTGAGGGTCATTCAGAAGCATTCTCTGCCCATTTTTTCTCATTTCCTTTCTGTTTACCTTCATAAAACATGAGCCATCAGGCAGACAAGCTTCTCTTCTATTTGTGAAGTTCAAAACATGCGTATTTGTTCTTACTCATTGCTGCTTTCTATGCATTGTACTTTTTGATGAGCATTTACTGATTATCAGCTCCCCTGCATGGACGGTCGACTCCTCCAACTAACAAGAAAATCAGATCTGTTTGACTTTGACTTTATCGTGGCCATTCGCAGACTGGGTCGTCTCAATCATTGGGGATGTGACATTACACGATCGTCTTCACGGAAGCCTCACCATCGACTGCCTCTGACTGGCTAAGATTATCTAAATGAACGCTATGACGGAAAACTGCTGGAAGAGTCTTCTAATGTGAGAAAGACAATTAATGGACAATTAACATACTTGGGACACATCATCAGAGCTGAAGGTGTTACTGGCTAAAATAAATGGGAAGTGAGCAGAGAAACCCCATTGGTGGAAATGCTGTGCGATGGTTCAGGAAACAGCAGGAGTTGCAATGAGATTTTTATTATGGCAAGAGAAAGAGACAAATGGAAGACCAGGACCAGGAATGTCTGCATCGGATACGACACTTAGACAGAGTTATGTATTAAATTTCCTAGGAAGCAATAATATGTTGAATCGACATAGATAATATGTTATGGTATCTATTCACTACGTATAAAAACTGCTGTAAATATGTCATTCATTTCTTTATCTTCTATCCTTCCTCTCTTGACAGAGGACCTGCACAGTGTGGTGTGTAATAAACATCATTTGGCCAGATGATAGTAAGTCTAGACGCATGCTTTCTCCAGTGACCAGTTTGTAGGAGTTATAAAGCGTAATATGATCTTATAATGACAACAGACCGTCAGTCGTCATGGCCCTGTCATAACAAACTGTGTAAGTGACTGCACATAAAGCGATCGACTCGTAATTTGCACCTTCCTATTCACAGATTTTCTTCCCCAAACGTTCCCATATCTGCCTCAGCAGTCCATCCAGCTCTACTCACCACCAGAGATGCTGTACACCCAGGCTTCCCTCCAGTCTGAAAATGCACAACCGGTCCTGTACCTTTCACAAGGGTGCCATTCATTATTCACTGTCTGCTTCACATTTTTCACACTCCCCTGTGATTCACTGGCACCCCATCCAGCACTGATTCCTGCCAAGATGGGCACCAGCTCCCAGCAACCCTGAGCTGAATTAACTACATGTAGATTTGATAACAGAGAGAGGGGCATTAATAGTAATATTCACTATTCTCCCTAAACTACCCACAATTATATATTATAACGTGTCACGTGCGACATTCTCACTACACGTTATTCACAGTCTACTGCACGCCGTACTGTTATTAACCGTGCGCCCCATTTGACCCACAATCAGATGACGTGCACTCAGCTGTCCACAGTCTACACAGTCACCTGAGGTATATCCACGCTCTCTTCACACAGATGGTGCATTAGGTGGTATGCCTATTTAAGGGGCTGGTGCTGACACCCCGTCTTCTTCCCTGTGAAGGCCACTGGCTTTGGGCCTTGAACGGTTGTTTGCTCTTCTATACGAGGGCCACACGCTCCTTTCATGCTCTGATGTCATAAGCCATACCTCTCTGGGACAAGGGGGGGCACTGCTGCTATCCGTATAATCTGTTCTTCCCATAAATCAGAGAGGTCACTCAAGGAGGACTCCCCCTAGCCCCATCCACAAAGCCTTTGCCCATGGAGGATATAAAAGTGTTCCGATCCAGAAAGGTGGTATAGCATTTTGAAGCAGTATCTGATGTGGACAGAACTCCTGTTATGTTGCTTTATACTGTCAAGGCTGACTGAAGCCCTTCATTTTGTACTCCAAGCACACATTATTGACTTTCATTGCCAATTAAAAGGAGCAACCCAGTTGGTGTCCCATTAATTCTCGGGCGTACCCTGAATGATAATTGGTGCCCCCATCCACATCCCCATGTCCATGTTCATAATGCACGGTGAGAAACAGTGATCTAAGATTGAGGTAAATCTATCTTAAAGTCTAATCCCCACAGCTCCATTACGTCCATGACTGAGTGTAAGCCGAACTTTAATGCCTCATGTAGCGTGTCATACAACAGAGATGGCAGGAACTCTTACCTCACGGGAAAGATTGGCGAAAAAACAGCGGCTCTCTGGACCAAAAATCTCCCCACTTAACCAAGTCGTGTCCACTGCACCATTCGCTTCTATCCAGCATGCGCTCTGAAAAATCAAAGTTTATATTTCAGTAAATAAGATGCAGGATGTCCTGCAGCGACAGAAACAAATAATTTAAATGACAAACTAACGTTGTTACTGAGAGGTTTGTATATCCGGCATCCTTCCAGAAAGTCATCAGTGGTACACACACCTTTGTCAAAATGTAGGTAGTGACAGCCAGGGCCACTGCAAAGATAAAGAGGTCATCAATAATAATAATAATTAATTCATTACATTTATATAGCACCTTTGTAAAGTGCTTTACATAGACAGTAGGGAGTCACTTTAGCCATCACCAATGTGTGGCACCCACCTAGATGTTACAACGACAGCCATTCTTACATCAGTATGCTGACCAAACATTAGCGATTAGGCGGTAAAAGAGTGACAGAGAGAGATGGCAGGTAAGAGATGGGGATAATCAAGGGGCGAGAATGACCAGGCCATGGTAAGCCATTTAGCCAGGACATCAGGATACACCCTGCTCTTTACGAAGGATGCCCAGGTGTCTTTTATGACCACAGAGAGTCAAGACTTTGACTTGACGTCTCATTTGAAGGACGGCATCAATATTTACAGTTCAATGGCCCCTCCACTGCACTGAGGCACAGGGATCCACACACAGAACTTATGGTAAGCACCCCTAGGTTCCTTTACCGGCACCTCTTCCAGCTGCAACCCCAGCATTTTCTAGATGGTCTCCCATCCTAGTACTGGCCATGCCCAAACATGCTTAGAGTTTCAGGTGGATTACGTGTTCTGAAGTGTTCTCAAGGCCTGAAAAGGGTGGAAGATCAGAAGAGAATAACTAAAGGAGAATTTGAACTTTCCTGTGGGAAAGAATGCCATGTCAATGGCTGGACATGAAGGTGGCTAGTGCGCCATTTCTTTTTGGCTTCTGGTAGGCTGTGTGATGGCTCCCTGTCAAGTCTGGGAAAGTCTATTGATGGATTGAAGGTGGTATGCTCCTCTAAGGGAAGACATTTACTTCCCTCTTTGAAGCCCCCACTTGTGTTCTTCACGCATGTCTATGGTTCTATCAGGGATACTGTGTCCCAGTTCTTCATCTGACAAGAACCACCTTTGTAAGGGCAGTCAGGACCAGGTGGAAGTGCATAATATTCCATCTACAGATCAGCCTCCTGTTGACCCATTTACACAGCAATCTTGTCATAAAATATAATGAGAAGATGACAGGTCCATTAAACTTGTTTGGCTAGCTGAAAGCTAAGCTGTCCCCAGATATCACCCAGTCATCTCCATTTACATGGCTTATCCATTTGTGTTTCTTTCTCAGGACAAAAGCTGCTGAGCTCATCTAAGTCTCACTTTGGAACTCTCTGGGCTCTTTGGCCCTTGACCTTTGGAAAGCCCCCTTCCTAAATCTTACTCTGGTAGAACTCTCATTGAGTAGGACCAATGGCCCATCTGGTGAAAGTACTGAAAAGTGCCAGTCTCAGTTCTGACTAGTTAATAACCGTCTGGCAACAGGTCAGTGCCACAGCCTTGGGCATTAAAGGAATAGTCCACTTGGAAATTGATGTTAATTTATATGTTACTTATCTCATGTAGTTTTGTGGAAATGGTTGAGAAAAAAATTTCAATCTTCATTTTAAAATTCATGCAGAATGGAGACATATCTCTTGATAGGACAGGTGTCAATGGAGACCAACAGGCAACATTACCAAAAACATAACATGGAAAAAGTACCTCCAGATTATTTACTGGCAGTCTGTGAAACTGAACAGGTGAATTGACCTTCTGCTTGTTGAAGCATCTCAGATATACACAAGCATGGCCGTATTCTCTTTCTGATTTCACTTGCTTTTCTTTAACTTTTAATCTTTAGTTTTAGGCCCATGACTTTTCCAACAATTTTCAGCCATCGCATTCATTTATATAATCCTAGCCAGTTGGAGGCAGTAGGGGATAAGCTCCCATGAAGACGATCTTTTAACATGACATACCCAATGACCGAGACCACCTAGTCGGTGACTGGTAAGGATAATGTCAGAGGGGTAGGCTCTTTGTGTGCAAGTGTTGAGAACCAATGAGCGTTCATCCGGCAGAACAATGTATAGAATTATAGTAATGAGGGATTAGGAAACACACATTTTGAACCTCATAAATATAAAAGAACCTCATCTGTCTGATGTCTCGTGTTTTATGTACCAAAACAAAATGGAACAAAGAAAAAAGGATCGAGACTGTTTCTGAATGCACCTCAGCCATTAACTCTTCATACAGTCTCCATCAGGCAGCACAAGGGCTATGAACGTCACAAACAGAAGAGAAGCTGGTCTGTCTGATGTCTCATATTTTACATACCATAACAAAATGGAAAAAAGAAATAAAAAAGGCAGAGATTGGCACTGAACTTGTTGCAGCTTTTAATGCTTCGTACATCTCTGGCTCCGTCAGGCAGCACGCTACTAGCTGTCACAATAAGGGGCGAGCACGACAGCTCTCAAAGATCTGCGCTCACTCTGTAAATGTGACATAGCCTGTAATTTTCGGTCATGTAATTTGAGATGGCGCAGTGACAAAATCAATGACTGCAATTGGCAAACCTGACATACTCCACAACAAAAAAGTCACATAATGTGACATTAGCTCTACTCATCTCTCATCGCACTTTGCAATGTTAATCTCACGTAAAGCACAATGCTGTCCAATGAATAAGCTGCTACTGGCCTGAAGGTGGGCCTTCAATTCAAATGCTCATTTTAATTTGGCTGTGCTTCATTTTTGTTCTTAAGAGCATTTTCCAGCAGTAGTTCAGATGACAAAAATTTAGTAATAACACATCTTTGAGATGTTGTGAACATGCGACTGGATTATTCCCCATTTGGATTATGCAAGTCAATTAGAGTGAGATTTTGTTTTCATAATGTTTTTGATATTCTTTGCTTTTGGGTTGCTAGGGTTGGTCATCATTTTCTACTGTTGTTATCTCCGGTCTGCCTAAAAACATGAGACTAAAAAAATGTTCTCAGCCATCAGCAGAAACTCCAATGGGTTAATAAAAAATTAAAACAAATACCACTTTTGGCTGGAGTTAGTCCATTGACCCACACTGCTTCACTCCATGTCAGTCTTCATATGCTGTTCAGATGGCCTCACTACGTCTGTCTTCAGTCTCTTTTTTTGTCTGATTTACACTAAACCGTTATTCTTATGCTTATGTGGGAATTCAGAGAGAGGGGATATGCGGTAGTGGAGGGTAAAGTTGATTGTGATAGAAGTTTTAATCACTGTTAAAATATTTTAATGATTGTTTGTTTTCTTTTCTTCATTAACTATTTAAAAATCAATGTAAATTGGATGCCCCCAACCAACGGACATCCTTGAGTATGCGATATGTTCATTAGTGGAATGGATTCTACCAGATTATAGTGGCACTTCGAGGCTGCAGATTCAGTCATCATAATGGTGCAGAAAGAAGTGCACCACCACTCATGTAGAGAGGATGGCCTCAAAGTAATTAATCTGTGGAATAGCAAGAGTGGTGGGCAGAGGAATAGATAAGCCGCAAGCGTTAATAGGTGGCACCAACAAGATCCATTCAGAGAATGTTGGGGTCCCTGCTGTATATTATGGAGGACAGGTTGACTGGGAGCTACCCACAGTGCCAGGCTCTTTAAATATGCTAGGGAGCTCTAGGGCTTTTCTGGCCTTGCTAATAGTTCTAGGGATTGCTCCTGTGTGGACTTTAAAAGCCGCTCCCTATCAATGAGCACAGTACCCAGTGGTGAGATGTTGGTATGCATTCAGCTGCAAAATGAAAGGGGAAACCAGGAGAAAGAGAGAGGAATGCAGCAGAGGGAGTGCTTGTGTGACGGTACTGTGGATGGGCAAGCGGACAGGCCACCCCACTGGACAGATAGACTACTGAATCTATGGTCTGAGGTTGCTGTAGGGCAAGTTATTTTGTTTCTGTTTCACTCGTGGAAATGATTTTGCCGTTTCCATCCGAAGATCGTCTCACAAAGTCTTACCTCCCCCTGCAGAAAAACTGAGAGGTTTCAGCAGTGCAGGAGGATTTCAGCCCAAACGAGTCCCCTTCTCCTGCAATACATGAAAGACGTGATGAAAAGCCAGCAATGTTAAGGTAGACCGAACCCCACAGCATTCAATTATAAAATCCAAAATGACCTACCAGCTCCCCAGACGAGAGACTCTGCAGCACTCATGTTCACCTGGTACCATCCAGTGTCAGCCAAGGCAGCCAAGGTAATCTGATCAATCTGGACCTGCCACGGCTCTCCCATTGAGGCAGCCATTATGGAACCCTGTAAGAACCGAGCTTCCCAGTGTGAAGAGAGCACACCTACTCCATCCTGGATTACAGAGACACAATGGAGAGCAGGGGATCAACTGACGTGAACCACAGGTGAAGATGGCCGAGAGAGTGTCAATGTGGTCATCTGTTTGACATGGCTGAGCTGCTGAGAGCAAATAGACTTGAATCTTTGCATTAATACGTAATGCAATTTACAAAGAAGATTTAGGGTGGAGATGTCCTAAGGGAAGACTCCAAAGGTTGAGATATTAAATGAAACGTGCAACAAACTAACTCGACAAAGCCATTTATTCACTTCTTTGTTGCATTTTCTCTGAAATGGGTCTATCACAATGATTTAATCACTTCCACCATGACACACTGGTAGGGAATCTAATGGTTGTAACAAGAAATTGACCACCTGAGGAATTCTGGAGGCCACATGGAGCACATCTGTAGCTGGACTAGAACTGATGATCGAGCATTACAAATGAGGTCAACCATTTCTATTTTTTTCAATACTTCTATTTATGGATGGCATTGCCACAACATGCCACTAAAACTGTTGCCTATTTATTGGTAACCTGATCTGCTTATTCCAATAATGAGTCACCTGTGCAGGAAGAATCAGCTGTATCAAGAAAGAAACTAGAAGAAATGTCAAAGCACACTCGTGGGCAAATATGGACTCATATGGGGAAATTTATAATTGCCAAAGGACATGTGAAGTAAACCAGAGGACTAACTCCGACCAGGCCATTAGGAATGGGATTTGAATTGAAATCAATGGAACTGTGAGACAGCAGAGTTGACTGCTCTGTCACTCTGGTGCCACTGATGTGCCGTCATTTTTCTTTAGTTGCATTCGTGTATAATATGCAGAGCACCTATTGCAATAGCCCTTGTCTGTCTGTCCACATGAAACAATACTCTCCACTGTAGACCAGTTTTGTTGAGATGTGGCACACTTATTCTTCAAGGAAATTTATCAAGACAGTTTAATTTTTGCTCAGATGTCTTGAACAGATTGAGCTGTACAAAGTTTTCAAAATTTCCCATTCAAAAGCACTGGCGAATTTGCAAGTTCATCCATCTCAAAACAGAGAAGCATTCTGTGCGAATTCAACTTGGAATTAGTTTACTGTTACAATTGGACCTTGAGAGTAGATGCCTGAACTTGTATTTTTTCTCTTTTACTCGTCTGACAGCCACTTGAATGCCCAATGCAGGCGAGTCAAACTCCGGGCAGAGCAAACATCTCACACAGCACTGCTGCTGCTTTAGGGAAGTTAACTAATAAGAGTACCAAAAAAGTGACTTCTCTGGAAATAAATCAGAGGGGAGAGCAATTATGTGAGCATATTTAAGACTGTATTAGCTGAACAATATTATATTATTATTGAAAAGAACCGGCATTATCAACCTACAGCTAAATGGTTTTTGAAGTAATTAATAACACAGAAAAGGTGCAGCGGATATAAACATAGGGCGTGTTTAAAAATGGACAGTGGTGTCGGGAGATGGGGGGCTTCCGTGGCTTAAGCCCCTGATCTTTCAGTCCCAGATATACATGACCAATCGTGGCAAGTCTCTGATCTTCTTGCCCATTGTGTGCTATTCGTATTCCTGTTATACAATAAATCAGTTCCTTTTCAGGTTCTTACTGATTTGTATAATTTTAATGGATTACTGTGTTTTAACTAATATTAATAGCTAGATGGGGAACTTATTTCATTTTCTTTTCTCCTTTCATAGGTTAATGTTGACTCACTTTTATGTTAGTGTTGGTCATTTTAAGGGCGGAGTGGTGGCTCTGAGGCTATGGATCAGCGCTGGTATTCTGAAGGTTGCCGGTTCGAATCCCCATCACTGCCAAAAAAGATCGTACTCTGCTGGGCCCTTGAGCAAGGCCCTTAACCTGCAATTACTCCAGGGGGCGCTGTACAATGGCTGACCCTGTGCTCTGACCCCAAGGGGTATGTGAAAACTAAAAAATTCCTAATACAAGAAATTGTATAAGGCGAAACAAACAAAATTTTGTATTAACAGATATTTTCCAGTTACTAATTATTGAATACTACTCTGTTGGGTATACTTTCAAAAAAGTTATGTTGAAGAAAATTGAACAACAATTAGTAACAGACCCTACACCACTAACACACATCAATCAGTGCCATTGTTACTTCACTTGAATTGCAGTTTGCTGTTTATGAAAGCTAAGGAGCCACCACCACAATCCTATTTGTGCTCCGTTTTTAGACCCCAGTGTGAAATGCTTTTAAAAAACATGAATTTAATTGAATCTGCTAACATGTGCAACTGCATTCTTATGTCACTTTTACTTTTGAATATGACTCACGGTTACAAAACTATTTAATAAACAAAAATGTAATAACTGACTCCTGGACAGGGTTGCCAGTCGTCCTGATTTGAACGGGACTGTCCCGAGTTCAACTGACAAATCCAAGACGAGTCCCGCATTGCCTCTGAAAATCCCGACTGAGCAAAAACTGTCAAAAAAAGTCTTCATTCAGTTTTTATATTGAACGTCTAGTTAAAGAGGCTTGCTAAATTTTTGTAGACAGCTTGGTGTACCACCTTTTATGAATTTGTAACTGTCAGTTGGATCTGAGTGTTTGAATCGTGTGTGTTTGTGTTGTCGTGTGTTTCTCATGCTTAACATTGCTGCTCGTGTGTAATTCATATTGAAAGTGAAGTGATACTGATGAAGACTTATCAGTATAATCGACTAACTATTTACATATTTTATGTCGTATTGTATGAAACATAAAACATGTTACAAGTTATAACAAACACACCCGTACCTAAATTTTGAATGTAAAAGAAATTATGAATGAGATTAAATACAAAACCATGTGAAATTGTTACCATATATTCATTTTTATGTTAATTAAGTATGCATTGAAATATTGCATTACTAATCATACTAAGTGCTTGTGTCAGTAAAATAAGGAAAAATCAAGATTTTTTTTAACATTACTATGATGATAAACATTATTTCTTTTGTTTAATACAAAACATTTTGATTAAAAAAAAATTAAATATATTAACATGTAAAAACTTTTCATCTTTATACTTAACATATTTTTTTGGTCACTCAAAACGGTGGCTGGCTCGATCTGTGATTTTGGAAAACTGGCAGACCTGCTCTTGGATGAAGTAAATAAAAATGTGAACTGCTGCAGATTTCATATCCGTTAACGTAGTCGATGAACGCACCTGAATGTTATGCCATGTCTACATTGTCTAACTTGTTTAAATTGTGCTGAAGCCTGCGCTTTCGGATGTTAGCTGTCATTGTAGGCACCAACAGCCATGTGATTTTAAAAAGGAGTCGAACAGAAAACAGACGGATGAATACGTGGACGTTACGAAGGAGGATTAATTAATTTGAGGATTCTTCATTTTACTTCTTCCACAGAATGACTATCTTATGTGGACAGATAATTCAGGAAATATATTGGGAAAGAAGGCGTTAAAGCAGGGGTGCCCACACTTTTTCGGCTTGCGAGCTACTTTTAAAATGACCAGGTCGAAATGATGTACCTACATTAAAAATGATTTTATATATATATATATATATATATATATATATATATACACAAACATAGCATTCATAGTCTGAATCACAGTCTGATTGTATGGGTGGTTACCTACCAGGTAGCGCGTGTGGTTGGTCTGCAAGTCGCCAAACATCCTCCACGGGTGCCCTCTCAGTTGCGAGAAGCAGATCATAGAATGTTACATAGTTAACTTTCAAATAATGCAAAGAGTATGCGACACGTATTTCGCCCTATTTTGGGCTCATCAGGCGTACACACTCCACTGCACCTCTCATCGAGGATCGAACCTCGGACGTCAGACAAATGCACTTCGATTGTGACATTGTGAGAAAAAAAATCCTCTTCCAATTCCACATTCAGCCCTTACCCTCCCCAAACAATTTTTTTAAAATCCCTTCTTTATATAAAGATATAAATTGGAAGGCTAACTAGATCACATCCAGAGTTTTGCAGTAGCTTGCATGTTTGATCGTGCGTGCGGGATGACCAGTGTGTGAGAAGAAGAGAGATCTCAGACTGGCCTGTATGTCAATCAAGTGGCCAATTCCATAGGGCGGATATATGATAGACTAACGTTTTAAATTTTTTTTTTTAATGCAACACGATCTACCTGCACTCCCTTTGCGATCTACCGGTCGATCGTGATCGACATATTGGGTACCCCGTGTAAAAGCAAGCCAGTGTTCAGATATATTTTAATATGAGTGGATCTCGATTGTGCACAACAACTCTGCACATTTTGTCGATGAAAAGTTGAAAGTGAAGCTCACAGATGACTTTCGATTTGCATTGTTTCTTAAAACTGATACTAAAATTTTGCTAGCAATTTAGCAATTGAACAATGCACAATTCACTAAAAGGAGATTTTAAAAGTTTTTTTTATTTGCAGAAAACTGGTCCATAAAGTTTTTCCCACACTTTCATATTTATGTGCGTTTCTTTTCTGCAACTACGTAATACAGATAATCAGCTGCCCACTAGTAGGTTCAATTCTGTTTATGCCCCATCGTTCACATCATTGCAGAGGTCCAGTGTCTTTTTATTAATGAATTGCTGCATATTTTCCAGATGAGGACACACCAAACACACCATTGTGCACATTACTCTTTACTTAGCAATCGCCTTTTCCTGTGTGTTGATTCCTGCTGTTAAGTGTTTGCACACTCAGTGTAGCTTCATGTTTCATTTCTGTCTCTTGTGCATCTTTAGGATTGTGTTCTCCAAGACTGTCATTGTAACTGGCAACACACATCTAATGGCTCAACACAATGTCTAGGTGATTTTTTTCTTTCACTAGAGATCTTTATTTAAACACTAAATGACCGGCAAATGCTTGTGGAATTAATGCGTGAAAACTCTTCTAAACAAGAAACAAACCCTTTTCTTCCTGGAAGCAAAACATCATTTATTATGTTGTATGAAGCAAAACAAAGAGTTTCACTGCAAATTCAATTTTGCCCAAATAAATAACTAACATACTATAAAAGAGGATTGAATCTAGAAATTGACCACATGAGGCTCCCTGAATGGCTCTTTCTCCTGAGGATCTTACATTTACACACATGCTGTTGACATCTCCTTGGTGGTCAAAGCCATAGCTAATTCAAGTTAGGCAATTATCTGCTTTTTCTTACCTTATTTTCCAACGGCCCACCTGCTTCATGGGAGCTGGACTTGAGGTGGTCCTGCATGGCTTTGATCACCTTCTGGGTGTAGATCCGGAGTTGGCCGTACTCGTCGGTATTGGTTACAGAGCTGCGTGAAGAGCAGCTGATGCCAACTTTAAGGGCAAAACAAGTATATGAGGGGAAACAAAATAACAAAACAAACAAGAAAACAGAAGAGAAAGAAGTAAAGAAAGAGTCGGCAATGAGATGCTCAGGGGGTCACTCTTTTCATTTGATTGTCCAAGTAGGAGAGAAAGAGAAAGAAAGAATCAAAAAAGACATTGGAACTCACCAGCTGGGCTGTCGGAGCAGTCCTTCCACTTGTCAAACAGATCCCGTGAGAAGCCCAATGCATGAAGCAGTTCATGGACGGCTGTCTAAAGTGACCGACAGATGCGAGACATGAGAAGTGATTCATTTAGAAGTACTGCCCCCCACACTGTCACTGCATATTTACTCACCAGGACTGTTTTTGGATGGTTAAACTGCTTGGTTGTCAGACGGGCCCGGCAAAACACCACAGCTCCGGCAATCGGACGGTCACTGGCGTCAAGCTGGCAGTAAGAGGCGTATGCGATAACTGAAGGCTAAGAGGACATTAGAACATAAGAACACTCTAGACGAGAACAGGCCATTCAGCCCAACAAAGCTCGCCAGTCCTACCCACTTATTTCTTCCAAAAAAACATCAAGTCGAGTTTTGAAAGTCCCTAACGTCTTACTGTCTACCACAATACTTGGTCGCTTATTCCAAGTGTCTATCGTTCTTTGTGTAAAGAAAAACTTCCTAATGTTTGTGCGAAATTTACCCTTCACAAGTTTCCAACTGTGTCTCCGTGTTCTTGATGAACTCATTTTAAAATCACAGTCTCAATCTGTTGGACTAATTCCCTTCATAATTTTAAACACTTCAGACATGTCACCTCTTAATCTTCTTTATCTTAAACTGTAAAGGCTCAGCTCTTTTAATGTTTCCTCATAATTCAACCCCTGTAGCCCTGGAATCAGCCTAGTCGCTCTACTCTGGACCTTTTCTAGCACTGCTATGTCCTTTTTGTAGCCTGAAAACCAAAACTGCATACAGTACTGCACATGAGGCCTCACCAGTGTGTTATAAAGTTTGATCAGAACCTCCTATGACGTACTCCACAAATCAGGGCGCTTTATAAACTGAAATTCTGTTAGCCTTCTTATTGGCTTCTGAACACTGTCGGGAAGTTGATAGCTTAGAGTCCACTACGACTCCTAAATCCTTCTCATAAGGTGTACTCTCGATTTTCCGACCACCCATTGTGTATTCAAACCTAATATTTTTACTTCCTATGTGTAATACTTTACATTTACTGACATTAAATTTCATTTGCCACAAATCTGCCCAAGCCTGTATGCTATCCAAGTCCTTCTGTAATGATATAACGGATTCCAAATTATCTGCTAATCCACCTACCTTGGTATCATCTGCAAACTTAACCAGCTTGTTACTTATATTCCTATCTAAATCATTTATATATGTTAAAAATAGCAGCGGCCCTAACACTGACCTCAAATGATATTTAAAGGTGAGTAGAGAAAAACTCTTGAAAATCTAAAGGGGGATGCAGCCCACCATAATTTGACACTAAAGAGGATGCGATGAATCCTAACTTCTGTTCAATCAGAAAAATGATCTCTCCTAATGACAGGACTTTAGGATCCTTCAAAACTCGACTTGATGTTATTTTGGGGGATTTAAGTGGAGAGGACTGATAAGCTTTTTTGGGCTGAATGGCCTGTTCTCATCAAAAGTTTTTGTAATGTTCTAACTTAGAAATAAATACCACAATTGCTTTGAAGACGTGTCTTTTAAGGTTTAAGATCAGACGAGTGGTCATTAAAGAACAGTCGCTACGCAGAACTCAAAAGGATTATGAAATTCAAACCAAATTGCTAATCAAAATTTGCAGTCAAAATTTTTCTTCAATGTTGATATAAAAAATAACTACAAACTCTTGTTTTAGACATAAAGTTCAGACACCAGCCTGTGTGGTCCACCATCGACCCACATTACTAGCAACATGGGCCGCTGTTGTCAATACTATTTGGCACCCCTCAAATACAACGCACGACAGCAGTATTGGACAACTTTTTAATTTCTGCATATTCAGGTTTTGCTTTGAAATTTAAAATGTCTTGGTTTTTCTTATTACATGGCACCATTTGCAGCAGGACACATGGCCTTGAAGTACTAACCATAATCTCCAGACATTTTAGCTTGTACTTAACAGAAAGAACATTAGACAAATTGGTGGCAGAGTTCTGTCACAAAACCAAAGATAAAAATAACCAACAATACTAGAAACTGCTCTTAATATTTCAAAGGGTTACGCAAAACCCTTCAGCACAATGTGCAACTTGATTCAGACACCTGTGAATTAAAAAAAGAAGCAGAAATGACAACAAACACAATGGTGGTAGTTTCCTCCTTACTGTAATCCTACAGTACCTCAAACACATGTTGAACACTGAAGATCTGCTTCTGTCTGAATCATCTTCAAGGTGGTCACCTACACAGAATTTCTGTATTTCATGAACATTTATGGGCCTGGTTTTCCATCAAAGGTATTGCATTTCTCAAAGTATCCAAGCTCACTTTTGCCTAAACCACCAAATGCTCCAAAATCTTAAGGGTTCATTTCGTTCAAGCTACTCCAACCTTGAAGACCCCCTCATTCTCTCTCTCATATACCTATATCTCTTCTATTTAGCAGACTCTATCCTTTAGAGACCCTCACTCCTGCTACAGTCCTGCACCTTCTTTTTCTATAAGAACTCCAAAACTCATATCCTCCTGAAGCACTCAAGTTTCTTTAAATCTGACCCCTACTTCCTAAACGTTCCTGAGGCCTTCTGTAATCATGCTCTTGAACAACACTCCCATTAGCTATTGCCTACACACTGAAAGCCCATGATGTGCCCTCTCTCTGGACACCCAAATGAAAAATACAATCTTTTACAAAACTCTTATATTTGTTTAAATTCAGTGTCCAACAATGTCCAGAAGGTTGCCCTCTTTTTCATCTCTTTCTCTCTTTGGTCAATCTGACACCATTTTATTTCTTTCCAACAGCATATTCACCCTTTGCTAGCTTGGTGTTCTACCTTCATTTAAGAATCCATCAAAACCAAGGATGCTCAGATCATCTGTTCTGTGATGCCCAGGAGGACACATTTACCTCACTACGGCACTTATCAGTATCGGCAGCCTGAACGTAGAGAAGGAAATCTGCATCCATGACTCCAACACCATCCACCTTGATGACTTCCCGTGGCTGATCACCAGTGGCTGACCACACTGCATAACCACTAAGGTGCTCATCTGGAATCTGAAAAGAGCAACGTTATCATGAAACGTGTCAGCAAACCAAAACTGGGAATGAGAACAGTGCTAGAATCTTTACTGGCCATTCTCACCACTACATCCAGGCAGGTCTCCATCCGGTAGTTCTCATTGCTAATCCCACATCTGCAACCAAAATGCACAATCAATGTTACATGCAACCCTCAGGGGGCAGATGTGTGTGCTCAGGGGTCAGCACATTCACAGGTTGGGCCACTTTACGTTAACAGCTCACCGGTTGTAATTGGGCAGACTAAGGTTCCTCCAGATGGACTTGCAGTATTTGTTGATGTCACGATTGAGGAGCAGTCGCCCTGGAACTCGATTCACTGTGAATGTGAAGGAAAAAAGAAAAAGACCACTGAGAAAAGGGAGAAGCAACAAGCAGGCTGTGTGGAAATGGAGAGAAAGTGAAAGATGATACAGGAGAGTGGAAAGCTGATGGCACACTGGGTACAGGCAGAAGGGAAAAATGGGCCAACTAACTAAGAGGAATAAGACATGGAAGAGACCAACAGAAATTGGCAAAGCAGCCTGACAGCTCAGTCTGGTTAAGCATTATAATGGTGACAAACCACTTATTTGTCAGGCTACTCTACTTAATAGATTTTCTTTGATTGGCATTACCCACACTCCACTAGATTGGCTCAGATCCTCTCTCTCTTGCCACACTCAGTTCGTTCAGCTTAAAACTTTCACATCCCAACCCACCGCTGTTACTTCAGGTGGGCTCTGTCCTGGGACCCCTCCTTTTCATTATTTACCTCCTTCCCCTTGGTAATATCTTTTGTAAATATAACATTAGCTTCCACTGTTATGCTGATGACACTCAGCTCTACCTCACTAGCAAACCTACTGCTTCCTTTCCACCCTCCTCACTTATTGATTGCATAGCAGAAATCAAATCCTGGTTTTCTTCAAATTTTCTTAAATTAAATAGTGACAAAACAAAGGTTCTCTTCATTGGTACAAAACCAACATTAATCACAAACTGACTATTTTTCGTTTGTTATTGATAATTCCTCTGTCTCCCCTTCCTCACAGATGAAGAGTCTGGGTGTCATCCTTGACTGTACTTTATCTTTTCAGTCCCACATCAGTAACATCTCCCGGTCTGCATATTTCCACTTGCGTAACATTAATCGCATTCGCCCCCCGTCCCTCACTCCCCACACCACTGCTATCTTTGTTCATAGCCTTGTCACTTCTCATCTGAATTATTACAATTCCCTTTTCTTTGGTCTTTCTCGCACATATCTTTATAAGCGTCAACTGGTCCAGAATTCACCTGCCCGCATCATTACTAGAACCCCCTCTAGTCACCATATCACTCCCGTTTTGCAGCAGCTTCACTGGCTTCCAGTTCAGTTCCGAATTCAATTCAAAATTCCCCAACTACCTTTTAAGGCTCTCCACAACCTTGCTCCTCCATATCTGTCTGACATCCTCCATGTTGCCATTCCCTCCTGTACCCTTAGATCCTCTTCCTCCATCCACTTGACTGTCTTACCACCATGGCATTCAGTTGCTCTGCTCCCCAGCTCTGGAACTCACTACCATCTGAGCTTAGAAATACTGAATCATTTTCACTTTTAAAATCTAAACTTAAAACTCATTTGTTTAAGACTGCTTCTTCTCTTTGATTACAATTGCTCTGTCTGATTTTAACTTTTGTATTGTCAGTTTTGTTTATAATGTGTGCTTTATCTATTATTCGGTGTCCTTGAATGTTTAGAAAGGCGCCTAGGAATAAATAAAAATGTATAAAAAATGTATTAATGCTAGGCCAGCTATGAATTGAGGTTCAAGGTGCACTTTGGTGTTCTCATTGTTTGCTGTCATCATTTCTGTTTCTCAACACAACAGACTGCATCACGACAAGGACAACAGCAGGCCACAAATCAGGTATTCAGTGGCGGCTCATTCACCAATCAGAAGATACCGAGTTTACTGGTGATAATGCCCTGGCCGAGTGATATGGAAGAAAAGACAGAGACACTGACCACCGCAGGGAAGAAACGTGGACTTAACATCAACAAGGGAAGGACAAAGATAATGAGGATAAACCACACCAATACTGAAAACATTCAAATGAGAGGAGACAATCTAGAAGGCATTGAACAGTTCACATGTACAAATGTAGCTCAAAGTGCTTTACAAGATGAAGAAAAATAAAAGAAAAAAATATAAAAATAAGATTAGGCAATACTAAGTAACAAAGAATAAAGTAAGGTAATAAAGTAAGGTCCGATAGCCAGGAGGACAGAAAAAACAAAAAAAAACTCCAGAGGTCTGGAGAAAAAAAACAAAATCTGCAGGGGTTCCAAGGCTGCGAGACCACCCGGGCAGCACTGGGCGTTCTACCCAACATAAATGATCTATTCAGTCCTCAATGGTCAATAACCAAGGAGGCACAGATCAAGATATCAGCACCAGAACTGGGAAGGCTACAGCAGCTTTTAAAATTCTTTAACCAATATGGAGATCACAAGAAGCCTCACCAAAGTACAAATTTTTAAACACCAACATGAAATCTACTTAATCGTATGCCTGCAAGTCCTGATGCACCACCAGGATCTCCACATACATTCTGCAAACTTGTATGAACAGATGTCTCCGGCACATCCCCAACATCAAATGGTATTAGAAAACAACCAATGGTGAAATATGGAGAAAGACTGGACAAGATATAATCAACAACCAGATCAAGACGAGAAAGTGGAGATGGCTTGGCCACACTACCTGGAAATCAGTATTAAATGTTAAATGCCAAGCCCTGAGATGGAGCCCTCAGAGAAAATGGATGGTCCACGGAGCAAAAAGCGAGATAAGCAGGATACACATGGGGTCACCTAGAAGTGCTATCCAGGGTCAAGGAAAGGTGGTGCCCCCTTGTTGATGACCTGTGCCCCACTCGGGGTACAAAAGAGGATTGTTTGCACATGTGGTGTCATAGTCAGGGTCTTATCCTTGGTTCAAGTGTCTTTTTATTCATTTTATTGTTTTTTTTGTTATTTACATTAAAAAAATATTCTTTCCTTTCTGTATTTTATTGTTCTTGTTGACTGATTTCCTATAATTATTACAAGTTGGTTTATTCTGTTTGCTATTTTACATGTCAATGCCATATTTAGACTAAGAGGACAGGGCCCACCTTACGGTGAAGCTGTGGGACCACCGCCAGAACAATACAATTCTTTGTAAGCTTCAATGCCAGTGCTGTGGTATTATTGAGAATGTCTGCTGTTTGTCTCTCTCTTGACTTTTAGGTTTCATATATTGCAAGTGCTCTTTCTTACTAATCATTATGAATGAACTTTGTTTTTAAAATTACACTTTCTGGATTAGGGACTGCTTTTGGTTGCGTTTAGGTTTACTATTAAGCATACTTTACTTTTATGTTTATTTCTTTCTGCTTTTGTTTTTGCTCTTGTTGTTGAAAATGTTAATAAATCTTTAAATATAAAGAAACCTTATTTTAATATTGTGGGAATGTGATTTCAGTTTTCCCCTCCCCTTTGAGATACAAAAGCAATTATTTAATTATTCTTGTCATAACAAAATAGCTAAAAGGAGGAGCAGGCCTAAAAAACAAACTACAACAAAAAGCCAGGATTGGCCGGCCCGTTCCATAGGTCTGAACCTCCTGAATAGGCCTCACTCCTTACAGCCTATCCCCAAATGCAAAAGGCTAGAGTTTAGTCTGCACAGCCCCCAACAAAAGTGCTAAGGCTTTGAAACAAACAACAATCTCAAAACATTCCCATAATGGAGGAGATGAAAACAATTTTAAAGCCTCTGGTTCAGAACAAACCAAAACAAAGTTTCTTTATATGTAAATATTTATTTACAAAAAAGATCTCAAAAGGCAAATCAAGAAAAAGAAGAAACAAAAAATTGAAGACCTAAAGTAAACAAATCCTAAAAATCAGTCATCAGTCATCATATTCCAACCTGCTATATCCTAACACAGGGTCACGGGGGTCTGCTGGAGCCAATCCCAGCCAGTACAGGGCGCAAGGCAGGAGAAAACCCTGGGCAGGGCACCAGCCCACTGCAAGGCGCACACACACACACACCCCAAGAACACGCCAGGGACAACTGAGAATCGGCAATGCACCTAACCTGCATGACTTTGGACTGTGGGAGGAAACCGGAGCACCAGGAGGAAAGCCATGCAGACACGGGGAGAACATGCAAACTCCACGCAGGGAGGACCCCGGAAGGAAACCTCCGATAAATCAGAAACCATAAATCCAGTACTTTCAAAATAAGCAGGAGCCAGAAAATCCAAATACAGCACAAAATCAAAAAACAGGAATCTAGATAAAAACAGACCTTTTGTTATGTTTTTTTAGCCACTTTTCTTTTGAAGGTTTCCTGGACCAGCCATGAAATCTCCCAGTTCTCTTTACTCCAGTGATGTACAGGGGATGGGATCACCTTCTAAAAGCTGGTGGTGTCATTGATACTTACTAGTATTATATTTTAATATGCAGTGTCCCATATGACAGTCATTTCTCCCATGACCCCCAGTAACCGCTCACTTCACTTTGAGTAGCTATAATGGCCACAAGATGCTTCTTGACATTCTTTCACAATCCTATTGTTAATTTTCACTCAACTACTTAAACTTGGTGACATTTATGAGTTTTTCATCAAGAATACTTCATTTCAAATCCTGCTATATACTCTGGTGGGGTTCAGTCCAGGACTTTGGTTGACCATTTTCACACATTTGTTCTCCTTCACCCATAGTTATGCTGGCGGTTTTCAGATCCTGGATGTGCTACATGACTCAGATATGCTTCTGCTTGAGTTCACGGTAGGATGAGCAGACAATTTCCTAAATTACAGCATTTACAGCTCCTTCTCTGATGACTAATCATTCAAGAAATTCCTAACACCGGGTTACTGGGATGAAGCTCATACTGCAGAATGTAGCATCGTGGACTTAAGTCAGCGCAGTGACCACCTTGTGACTCATCATTTACACCCTTGAGAGTCATCTGGGTGCATTTTGGCAAACACAATTCTATCTTACTGGAGCCATGTGCTGAGGTGAGAGCACCTTTGGATCATCACGTATGATTATAGGGTTCTTTTTAGCTTTATTTCAATGTTTCACTTTACTCTTGAAGATATTTTAGTAAGATTGCACTGATTATGATTCCATTGAGCAAGCTACGGAGCCTACAAGATGGCTTGGTAACTCATTGCAGACACTGATAACTTATTCTCTGAGATTAACTGTAGCATAAAATGATGGTCAAGTTTGGGCCAGCCTGAACTGAGCCAGATATTCACATGCTAAGTCCTAATCTCTTCTTTTAATGGCTGGCGTTCACTAGTGGGTTAATACGTCCAGCTCCCTTGAAGACTCAGGCTATCTGAAAGGTTCAGAATGAGGCCTAACCAAAAAAGTGAGCCTTACCCCCAAAATCAATGAGCAGGCTTTCAGTCTGAATCAGCTTAATTAAAAAAAGAATAAAAGTTTATAATGTCAAAAACCTCAAGAGTGTGAAAGAGGATCTGTGAAACCTCAGGCTCAAAATAACAAAAGTGTTCCTTTATATTTGTAAATTTATTAATAAAAATGCAAAAACAAGAAGGCAAGTAGTGGCAAGGAAATTACAAATAAGTTATGTCCAAAAGGCAAACCTAAAAGCAAGGAAATTCAGTTCATTATTCAAAAATCTAAATCAAAGCCCAAAGCCCATTAAGCATATAATAATCAGAAAAAGAACTTACAATAAACAATTTTTGAAATCCAAAGACGAGCTAAAAACAGAAGGCTAAACCACAATGTCAATGCCATCCATTACAAGTGTTATGACGAGGAGTCCCAAGACACAGAAGTCCCAAAATGTTGCAAAAGCTCAATAGAGGGGGATATACTGGTAAACCCTGGCTAGATGAATGGACAAATGCAGAAATTTCATAAAAAACTAAACGTTTTATTCTTCAGAAAAATGCTCTTTCACACAGAGAAGCTCACAAACGTAAAATGGAGTTGCCCAGAAATACGAAGTAGTCCAAGGTGAACACAATCCTGATACAGAAATCCAGAAACGTGGTCAAAATCTCAAAACTGACAAAGCACAAGAACTCCGTAAACTCTGAACCAGAACCAGATTTATAGATACACAGACACAATCAAAAAAAAGAATAATGCAAATATTTAAGAAAAGTAAAATTAACATAAATGAACAAACCAGACCTAAAATCACACCTGGCTGAAACACAAGAAGGTGAACTGCTGGCTCTTCAATAGCAATGACAGGGGAGGCCCCCAGCAGTGGCATCAGGAGGGCCTGCCCCCCCTAGGTTCAGGCAAACAGAGACACTACAGTAACATCTCAAAACCCACAACACATTATAAAATAGCAAGGGAAAAAACACCGATACTACGAAATCACCTAAAATAATTAGTGAAGAATAACAAAACACGTAAAGGTAAAAATATAAAGCAGGGGCCAGGAGCGGACTCCCGAGAAAGCCGTCGATGGCAGCACTGGGCACGCACACTCACAGGGGTAAAGGAGCCGCTGGTCCACTGAACATGGGCGTCTTTGTAAACGTGTGTGGTAAACCTGCACACTCAGACATGAGGAGAGCAGGCCCACTCCAACACAGACGTCCAGCTGCAGGATTCTTCATCCGTGACGTATCATCACCACCCACTGCCACTGAAAGTGTAATTGATGTAAAAATAATTCAAATCTAAAGTAACACAACATATGCCTGGCACTATCTTGTCACGGTCTTTAGTAGAAGACAAGCATGGTGGTGGGCATTCAATGTAAGACGAACACAACTGAAATGCGAAAACAGCCAGGGATGAGTTTGTTGGGTTTATGCGCCTCACATCTGAGCGGCACACATCACACGTGTCCAATGTGTAAATGGTGTGACATCAGCTGGGACGGGCAGCAGTGAGGAAGGAGCGTGGAGGGCAAAGGGGGGTGTGCAGCTGGAATGGTGGACTCAAGTAGCGGGAGTCGTAACGTCACATGTACATTACGGTGGAATTGTGACTTGTGTAACCAACCAACAATCAACACATGGCAACTCTCTACTGCCGTGATAAATAAGAATGTATAAAAAATAAATATAAATCCATTTATTGAATAGAAAACACGCACAACCTTACCTGCCATCCTCCTGTTTTCATTCCACTCTCAGAAGGACTGACAGACGGTGTGCTCTTGTGGTGACAGCACTGGAGTTTAAATTGTATTTTATTTAATCAATAAGACCACAGGTTCTAATCCCCCCCTTATTTCCCTGTGTGACCCTGAGAAAGTCAATGAAGGAGCCACAGCCCTCCAGCCACATCTGACACTTTTCTAGAGCCACCTCTTCATCAAAGTGCAGAGTCAGATCCATCAGGCCGTGTTTTATATAGCGCCTTTCCACAAATGAAACTCAAATACTGTAATATTCAAACCAACACTCCATCACAAAATGGACTCACGTATTTCAAGATGTCAATGAGAATAATAAAATGAAGCACCATCTCTTAATGCGTTTGTGTGCATCATGGCGCTGGAGAGTGATGGTGTGCTGCACCGCTAAGAATTCCACTCTTCTCTGTAAACACAACAATATGGCTACTGCCACTAAAGCTCAAGGGAGGAAGCACATAAAAAATCCACAGACAGTGACCAGGCTGGCATTTGAACCCAAGTCAGTTAAGGTGTGACGCACCAACACCAGCCCCTGGGCCACCGTATGGGCAGCTGGATTTAAGGTAAAGCAGGTGGTCTGGCCGGCTGGGCTGGAAACACCGTGTGAATCTGAGGGGGGGGCACCACAGTGGCCAGGGTTCAACTGTCGAGGCACTGTGACAAACACACACCTCACTTCGGATTTGTAAGACACTTTGGATAAAAGTGCTAGCTGAATGATGTAAATAAACGCTTTAAGAGTGCAAAGTGTTCACCAGGAGAGAAACTAAAACCGATTGGCGTGTTGACTCATTGACTGACTGACTGTTCACAGTATCAATGGCTTTTGGACATGCTGGCATCAGGAAAGCAAACCGCCATATTGAGAGAAACAGGAGTAATAAGCAGGGTCTTTCTTGTGGGAGCTGACTGCAAGACGGGGTCACTTACCAGACAGGAAGCTAGCGATGATCACAGTGGCTTCATTGACGGCACTGTCCAGGCGCACTCTCTCGTTGACACTCAGATCAGACTGGCTGGTAGCCATCCAGCTGTGAATGCGGATGGGCAGCATCGGTGACAGAGACTGGCGAAGGTAGAGGCCGGCCGGCTGTAATCGGCTGCCACTCTTTGGGGTTTGAGGAGCGGATACCACTGAGACCGATGACTGGACCTCATCATGCAGACAGGATTGGAAAGGAACAGAGAAGACAGTGATGGACGGCAGCCACAAGACCACCAGGAGCCAATGAAAGGGCGTCGTCATCTTGGAAACACTGTGGTCACCTAAAAGACAATTAAGGCCTCTTAGTTAAACTGAGGTCACAGGATTCTTTCTCTAAGAATGGGGGAGAAAAATCTCAAAAGTCCGTTCTGATGCATCTGCTTTCTACCTGAATAATTTTTCATCTCCCACTGATCAGTAGTCATCTGAATCTATGAGGACGGCGTCTTGACGTTTAGTCGAAGAGCCCAGGAGTGAGGAGAAGTGCCGACTTGGTCGCTTGTGTCTGTTCCCAAATAGGATCATCCCTCTTTTGTCTTTTATTTCATTGAAGGAAACTTTGACAAGCCCAGCTGCTTATTAGCTCGACGCATCAGCGCAGTGAGTCGACTGCTGTGTTCACGTGTTATTGGACAGACGCTGTCCTCATGACCGGCGGACAAACTCCGAGCTATAGGTCAGAAAATTGGGAGAAAACAAAGTGAGCTGTGATGTAACGCTGACCTTTCGCATTAGTAAACTGTATAAAATACAAAATATAACCTGACCAGCCAGAAATGCACATTTTTAGTCGAATTGCATTTGGAGCAAAGTGATACACTTCTACTATGCTTAGTTTGCTCTTTATTTTTACACATCTTTGGTATTTTTGCAGACCAAGTAACAAGTAAGCAGTGATCTTGTGTTGCTTCAAAACGTCAGCCTGGAAATTCACGCGAACGTACTGAAGTGAGAAGGCGAAACGTCACGGGTTCGAGCTCTGAAGACTCTGCATACGAGATTAGGAGATTTCAGTCATTGGTTGACAGAGGTGAGGAGATCTGGGTGTCTGCATAAAAATATTTTTGTCCCTTTTGTACAATTTGGTTCAATTAGAGTGAAACCCCGGGGCGCACCACACATCACAGTGGTCAGCTCAGATTCAGTCATTAATGGCAACATAACAGGCCCAATTCTAAATTCAAACTGAACCCATCAAGCTCCATTCCCGATTGTCCTACGAGTGCTGGGCACCTTCAGGGCTCTGATGAGGTGCGTCGTACCACTCCACACCAGCAGGAGGCGCAGTCACTAATACTTTCTCTCCTTTACTCCACAGTCCTGAAGGACCCTCAGAGACAATCGGAGGTCACTTCCTTCATTTTCCCAGAAGCCCCACCTCTTCCAGATCCCACAGTATATAACCCACTAAGCACTGGAAGAAGGCGTTCATTACGGGGCCAGGCAGGACAGGAGACGGAGCTCCTAACGTGAGGCGCTTACAAGTCTGACCCTTTGTGGCCATTGAACTTTGGGTTTGCTTCATTACTTTAACTATTTGTGTTCATTGCTCCATTAAATGGGGTCCACCACGGAGGTGCCCCAACTCTGCTATTGCCTTGTTCTCTAGTGCTACACAAATTTGCAAGTATTTCATGATTGATGCTATCAAAAGCAGCACCACAACTGACGTTTAAATGAAAGTGAAGTTTAAATTGACATTTTTTTGTTGAGCAGACACTTCAATCCAAAAAGACAATCAAATGAAGTCAACATAATCGAGTCAGCATCCGTTAGGCGTCGAGTGTCACAAGAATGTCAAAAGGTCCCCCTCTAAGAGCTCTCGGTACTGTGATGTCGTCGAAAGACCGACTGAAGGCTTTCTCAACTCCACACATTGGCGTTCCTTAGGCGCCTTTTCACTGACATTTTTGACATAAAATGCTTCATGAGTTTTTTATACATTGGCGTTCATCTTTAATTTTAGCCAACTTTACAATTCAACAACACCACTGGCCTTTCTAGCTTGAACACCGAGAGCATTCGCATTACTCAGTGCCCTGAAAATACAGATGGAGGCAGAGAGGCTGACAAAGCAGGCATTCAAGAGAAAGGTGAACAAAGCGCAGCCACAGAGGAAAGTATTGAATATCCAGAGAGAATTCCAAGGAAAGAAGGCTTGTGTGGCTCAAGCATAAAGAGAGATTCCAGCTTTCTTGGTCATTTGTGGGATGGTAGCACAAGTGCTGGCTCTGAATGACCCCTCAGTCGCCCCCAGGGGACTTACCTGACTGGACAAGATGAGCTGCGGCAGAGGAGCGGGTGAGAAACAGAATGTGCCAGCGGTGCCTTCTCAGATGGCTCACAGAGGCTCTTTGTCTCCGCGCGTCTGCGCGTGTGTGTGTGTGCGTGTGTGTGTGTGTGTGTGGGAGCATCAAGACCGGTTCAACTGGTCCTACTAATGCCAGCTCTTTAGAGTTCTAGGGTAGCAGCTCTGGAATATTCACAAGGGCTTTTGGCTGGCATGCATCTAAAAGAAGATCTGTAAAGAAGATCACATTCCATAACGCAACACTCTCCAGCCGTCTTAATTCAAGTCAAGCATGTGAGGCGTCCATCCTAGCGGCAATGAGTGCAAATCGAAAAACAATCGGGAGTGCGCTGCCCTCGACTTACTCGTATACTGAGATAGAGGAAAAGGCCATTAGAACCACTTCGAGTTGTGCAATATTTCTCAAATATCATATCTCTTCATTTCTCATCATAATTAATTGATAATATCGATACACAATCAGTTATATCTGTTTATGATCAAACTTTATATTAAAATGATATTTTCACACTTAGGGAGGTCGGAAACGGTGGTATTTTTTCAGGACTACATATGCAGTAACTAGATTATGTGCAAAGTGAAAAGAGTTATTGTCTCCTAAAAACACAGGAAAAGTATCAGCATTTTATAATATTTCTTGAATTAAAATGGCACAGGTACAACTGCATTTAGCTACAGTCATGGCCGAAATTATCAGCACCCCTGGAATATTCCCAGAAAATTGTTGCAATTACAAATGTTTTGGTATACACATGTTTATTTCCTTTATGTGCATTGGAACAACACAAAAAACAGAGAAAAAAAGCCAAATCTGACATCATTTCATACAAAACTCAAAAAATGGGCCGGACAAAATTATTGGCACCTTTTCAAAATTGTGGGTAAATTGTTTTATTTCAAGCATATGATGCTCGTTTGAACTCACCTGTGGCAAGAAACAGGTGCTGGCAATATAGCAGTCACACCAGAAGCCAGTTAAAATGGAGAAAAGTTGACTCAATCATTTTGTTGTGTGTCTGAGTGTGCCACACTAAGCATGGAGAATAGAAAGAAGAGCAGAGAATTGACTGAGGACTTGAGAACAAAAATTGTGGATAAATATCAACAATCTCATGGCTACAAGTCCATCTCTAGAGATCTTCATGTTCCTTTGTCCACTGTGCGCAACATAATCAAGAAGTTCTCAACACATGGCACTGTAGCTAATCTCCCTGGACGTGGACGAAGAGAAAAATTGATAAAAGACTGCAACGAAGGATTGTCCAAATGGTGGATAAACGGCCCCAATCAACTTCAAAACATATTCGAGCAGTTCTGCAGACTCAGAGTGCAACAGTGTCAGCTCAAACTATCCGTCGACATCTGACCGAAATGAAACGCTATGGCAGGAGAGCCAGGAGGACCCCACTGCTGACACAGAAACATAAAAAGCCACACTGCAGTTTGACAAAATGTACTTGAGGAAGCCTTCTGGGTGAACGTCTTGTGGACAGATGAGACCAAGGTAGAGCTTTTTGGTGAAGCTCATCATTCTACTGTTTACAGAAAACGGAATGAGGCCTACAAAGAAAAGAACAACGCAGTACCTACAGTCAAACATGGTGGAGGTTCTAAGATGTTTTGGGGATGTTTTGCTGCCTGTGGTACTGGATGCCTTGACTTTGTGCAAGGCATCATGAAATCTGAACACTACCAAAAGAGATTGGGGCGCAATGTAGGGCCCAGTGTCAGAAAGCTGGGTCTGCGTCAGAGGTCATGGGTGTTCCAGCAGGACAATGACCCCAAACATACCTCTAAAAGCACCCAGAAATGGTTGAAGACGAAGAGCTGGAGAGTTCTGAAGTGGCCAGCAATGAGTCCGGATCTAAATCCAATCAAACACTTATGGAGAGATCTCAAAATTGCTGTTGGGAGAAGGCGCCCTTCAAATCTGAGAGACCTTGAGCAGTTTACAAAAGAAGAGTGGTCGGAAATTCCAGTTGAGAGGCGTAACAAGCTTGTTGATGGTTATAGGAAGTGCTTGATTTCAGCTACTTTTTCCAAAGGGCGTGCAACCAAATATTAAGTTGAGGGTGCTAATTATTTTGTCCAGCCCGGTTTTTGAGTTTTGCGTGAAATGATGTCAGATTTGGCTTTTTTTCTCTGTTTTTTGTGTTGTTCCAAAGCACATAAAGGAAATAAACATGTGTATACCAAAACATTTGTAATTGCAACAGTTTTTTGGGAGAAATTGTGCATTTTCTGGGAAAATTCCAGGGGTGCCGATAATTTCGGCCATGACTGTACATTTAATGATGATAATGATGGTGGAAATGAAAAAAAATCATAAAATTAAATATATTACCAGGAACACGATGGGGACATAGCAGCTTATTGTTTTAACTGCATCTTTATATTTATATGGCATGTTCAATGTTTATACGTTAATGTTAAACTGATGATGTATAAAATAAAATAAAATTTAAAATAATTATTATATTGAATACAGTTTTCAATATCGTGTACACATTTATATTTCCATGGTACAAAATTTTGGATGGTTGTTTAAATAAGATATTACTTCTAGCTGAGTTTATTTTTTCTCAAATTTCATATCCATTTGCTTTTTATTATCTATGTGTAATTAGAAACATAGTTTACTTGAAAATTTGCAATAGTATTCAGTGAAGCTACCACTTCTGGTTGCTGGAAGTGGCCCAAAAGTTGATAGGATTCCTTATTTTTGATATAAAGCAGATGTATAAAATCTCATTGACCAGGTCAAAGTGTTTTCGAGTTATCGTGTTTACACACACATACATAATTTCAAAAATGGTATTTTTGGACTCAGGAAGGTCTAAAACGTCAAAATTCACCAAAATCTCGATGTCGAATTTTTTTTTACGATTCCTATACTTTCTCTATACTATGCATACAACAAACTAATGAGCTAAAGAGAGGTCACCAGTCAAATTCAGGAGCCACTCACACAGACCTTTACTGAGAGTTGACGGCAAATTACCTAACAGAGCAAAACTGGGGCGGCTCAGTGTTAGGACCACCTTAAAAAAATAAAAGCTAAATTAAGCCAAAGTTTATTTTTAAATGGGTCTTTAACTAAGAGTTGAGCAACAAAAAGGGAGCCAGCCGGTCAGAGGGTCATGCTAAGGTCCAAAATATCCTATTACTAGAGATGAGTGAACATTACCGAGTTCACTTTGCCGTCAGTTTCCCGAAATCACAGAAATGTTCACGATATTCACCGAGTCTGCCGAACTGCACTAAAGTCAATGGGGAAGGACTAACTGAAACTAGAATTGACCGGCAGTCATCTTCAAATTGTCCCCAAGGGCTACGGAAACGTCTGCCAACTATACTGGACCGATTATTGTGGCCAAAAAGGGGAATAAGCTGTGCGGCAGCAGTGCCAACCACTGCACCACTGTGCCTCCAGGATATCAGACGCGTAATTATAGATTTCATCAAAACAAAGCGTAAATGCTGAAATCGTAGTCAAAAGTCAGAAAAAATATGTAGGGCTTTTAAAGGCAGAAAATTCCAAGTTGTGTGTCATGATTGAAGTCGTGCTGAAGGCTCTCCAAACTGTCTGTACTGATGCTTTGCACTTTTTCCTTTATCAAAAAGATAGAAATGTTTTGTAAATAGTAATAAACATTTCATTATTATTATTATTCATATATTCATAGACTCTCCAGTGTTTTTGTGTCAGCTTCCTTCAAAGTTTGTTTTTTATCTTCACGTGGCTAATTATGCATTTATAGGACACGCGCCTCCTTCTCTTATACTGACATGGCACTCAAAGATCGATCAACGCATTGGAGAAAAACCTGGCATAAACGTTCTGGTTGACGACTCATAGCATTTCATCGATCAGCCCGAGTTATGGCTTTACCATCTTGGTTCTAGTGACAATTTGTATTTGTTTAATGGCTTTTAACATTTCTCAGTCAGACAGTTTTTACTGTCTAGTATTTGATAAGCAGCTTCACCGTCGCTCACAAACCCTGCTGGCAATTCAAAGATGTCAGCTACATCTAAAAAAGTAGGTGGACCTGCTCTATGCAGCGGTCTAGCCAAGCAATTTGGATACCTGCAATTGGCACAATTAACATTTTAAAAATGTAACTGTTTATTAGAATACAATACAGCTTCACAAGCAGAGATAACTCGTTTTTTATGCTGTTTATATTTCATCATTGTGGCCAAAAAGGTGACTTGAGCGGTGCAGCAGCAGTGCCAGACATTGCACCACCCTGCCTCCGTGGGATCAAAGAAGACTGGACACAGTCAGACTTCAATCACAGATTTCATCAAAGCAAAGGAGGAATGCTGAAATCAGTATCCAAAGTCAGAAAAAATACGTAGGGCTTTTAAAGGCAGAAAATTCAAAGTGGCGTGTCATGACTGAGGCCGCTGGCTCGTTTTTTTAAGTCACACCAAAGGGCTCTCTGGCCTGTCTGTGTTCATGCTTTGCATTTTTCTGTCTACCAAAAAGATAGAAATGTCTTGTAAATAGTAATAAACCTTTTGTGATTATTATTATTACTTATTTCATAGAGTCTCCTGTGTTTAGGTGGGGTTGTCAGGCTCCTTCGAAGGAGACGTCTGCACAGGACACGTGCCTCCTTCTCTTATACTGACATGGCACTTGAAGATCGACCTGCACATTTGGCTACAAGCAGAGTCTGTAATGCAAATGATCAGCATTATATATACTCGGGTGGTCAGTCCCAGCTCTGGAGAATGTTGTACTGGCCTCACAAAACATTATGGGGTGCTGGTATTAACAAAAACCTCCTAAACCAGCCAAACCATCACTATATAATTCAATGAACAAGGGCGAACACAAACACAGCAAATTCACTGCGAATAACGCTTTGGTGAATTTCACTGATCGACGTTACCGATTACTGAAATCCAAAATGTCAAAAGAGGAAAGTAGCCGAGGTGAAAAGCAGATAAACAACTGCAACAGCCTAACCTGAAATGTTTCACAAGAAAGCGCGAGACGTGTCCTGTAATATCCAAAAGCTTCAGAACTCACACAATACCGTCTTTCATAACGGCCATCCAGTAACACCTGCTGTCATCTCCGCCTTTATTACATTTTTATGGGATTTCCAGGATGGCTTTACACAAAGTATGCGTTGATCTCCGGGTTTTAAAACTCAACGATCACGAAACGTAAACTGAGGAAGTGAAAGATTGTTCCCCATTAGGCCACGACGCCATCATTGTTAGCTTTGGCACTGCTGGTTTGGGGTGTATCCCAATGTCATGGCATTGTCACCCAATTCCACAGATTGTGCGCCGCCTGTGACACCACTGGAGCACAAAAGTCACTCCAAACATCTCCAAAGTATCCGAGTTTTACACTCAAATCTTACGAAGCCTTTTACTCCTTTCAGCTACCCAGCATTTTTGATCTCTTGCTCTCGATTCTAGGACTGACCTTTTGTGCCGGCCTTAACTTGCCTCTTGACTACGTGTGTCGTCTTTATTAAGAAGTGTGCCGTCTCGCCCCGAGTGAACGTAATAACACCAGTGATCACCTGGGTAGCAACAGACATCATTGCAAAACACAATATGGCTGTGCTCCTTAAAAACAAGCATAAAATGCTAGTGCCTGCGGTTAAAATTCAATTTAAAATGGCTGCATGATGATGCGATTGACACAATGAAAACATAAGCAATCACCACAGAGAAAAGCTCGACTTTCAAAAAGCTTTTGATAAAGTACCACACCAAAGATTAATTATGAAACTAGAAGCTGCAGACATCAGAGGTAACCTCCAAAACTGAATCTCTAGTTGGAGGGGAATGGGGTCACTAGTGGAGCCCCTCAGGGGTCCGTTACTTTATGTGATTTCTAATAATGATTACAGTTTAGTTAGGAAACTGATGAAATTTGGAGATGACACTAAAACTGGAAGAATTCAAGAAGCTTCAGAAATGGACGAACACTTGGAACATGCAGTTTAATGCAGAAAAGGGCAAAGTGCTACACGTGGGCAAAAGGAACATCATGCAAGATAGCAGACAATGCCCTGCAGGAAGCAACCTCTGAAAAGGATTTAGGGCTTTATGTTGACACAGCATTTACATCATCTAGAAAATGTGCAGTAACAATTAAAATACAATTAAAGGTTATACAGTGGTGTGAAAAACTATTTGCCCCCTTCCTGATTTCTTATTCTTTTGCATGTTTGTCACACAAAATGTTTCTGATCATCAAACACATTTAACCATTAGTCAAATATAACACAAGTAAACACAAAATGCAGTTTTTAAATGATGGTTTTATTATTTAGGGAGAAAAAAAAATCCAAACCTACATGGCCCTGTGTGAGAAAGTAATTGCCCCCTTGTTAAAAATAACCTAACTGTGGTGTATCACACTTGAGTTCAATTTCCGTAGCCACCCCCAGGCCTGATTACTGCCACACCTGTTTCAATCAAGAAATCACTTAAATAGGAGCTGCCTGACACAGAGAAGTAGACCAAAAGCACCACAAAAGCTAGACATCATGCCAAGATCCAAAGAAATTCAAGAACAAATGAGAACAGAAGTAATTGAGATCTATCAGTCTGGTAAAGGTTATAAAGCCATTTCTAAAGCTTTGGGACTCCAGCGAACCACAGTGAGAGCCATTATCCACAAATGGCAAAAACATGGAACAGTGGTGAACCTTCCCAGGAGTGGTCGGCCGACCAAAATTACCCCAAGAGCGCAGAGACGACTCATCCGAGAGGTCACAAAAGACCCCAGGACAACGTCTAAAGAACTGCAGGCCTCACTTGCCTCAAATAAGGTCAGTGTTCACGACTCCACCATAAGAAAGAGACTGGGCAAAAACCGCCTGCATGGCAGATTTCCAAGACGCAAACCACTGTTAAGCAAAAGAACATTAGGGCTTGTCTCAATTTTGCTAAGAAACATCTCAATGATTGCCAAGACTTTTGGGAAAATACCTTGTGGACTGATGAGACAAAAGTTGAACTTTTTGGAAGGCAAATGTCCCGTTAAATCTGGCGTAAAAGGAACACAGCATTTCAGAAAAGAACATCATACCAACAGTAAAATATGGTGGTGGTAGTGTGATGGTCTGGGGTTGTTTTGCTGCTTCAGGACCTGGAAGGCTTGCTGTGATAGATGGAACCATGAATTCTACTGTCTACCAAAAAATCCTGAAGGAGAATGTCCAGCCATCTGTTCGTCAACTCAAGCTGAAGCGATCTTGGGTGCTGCAATAGGACAATGACCCAAAACACACCAGCAAATCCACCTCTGAATGGCTGAAGAAAAACAAAATGAAGACTTTGGAGTGGCCTAGTCAAAGTCCTGACCTGAATCCAATTGAGATGCTATAGCATGACCTTAAAAAGGCGGTTCATGCTAGAAAACCCTCAAATAAAGCTGAATTACAACAATTCTGCAAAGATGAGTGGGCCAAAATTCCTCCAGAGCTGTAAAAGACTCATTGCAAGTTATCGCAAACGCTTGATTGCAGTTATGGCTGCTAAGGGAGGCCCAACCAGTTATTAGGTTCAGGGGGCAATTACTTTTTCACACAGGGCCATGTAGGTTTGGATTTTTTTTCTCCCTAAATAATAAAAACCATCATTTAAAAACTGCATTTTGTGTTTAGTTGTGTTATATTTGACTAATGGTTAAATGTGTTTGATGATCAGAAACATTTTGTGTGACAAACATGCAAAAGAATAAGAAATCAGGAAGGGGGCAAATAGTTTTTCACACCACTGTATTGTAAAAACTGTTGAATATAAATTGAGGGACGTTACGGTTAGACTAGATAACACACAAGTGAGGCTGCATCTGGAGTACTGTGTGCAGTTCTGGTCACCACGCTACAAGAAAGACACAGCAGCACTTGAAGTCGTGTAGAGGACAGCAACTGAGCGCACCTCAGGACTTGGAGACGTGTGAAACCGTGACAGACTCGGAGAATTAAACCTGTGTAGTCCCAAGTAGAGGCGACTGTGTGGGGTCCTAATCCGGGCCTTCTGAATTCTCCATGGAATTGATCAGGTAGGTCAGCAGAATTCTTTCAGCTTAAGGGTGAATCTCACACTCGAGGGCACCAGTAGGAATTGAAGGGAAGTGAATTTAAAACTGAAGCCAGGGAGTACTTCTTTACGCAAAGAGTTGTGGGAATCTGAAACAAACTACCGAGACATGGAGTTGAAGCAGAAACCTGGACAACCTTTAAGAAGAATCTGGGTGAGATATTGGGACAGCTTAGCTATTAGCTAAACAAACGGGCCTGATGATGATAACAATAATATTTTTATAATTACATGTTATTCTTTACAAGAAGTCCCTTGCCCCCAGAATTTACTGCTCACTGTTACTACACTATTTTATTTCCACTCTGACTAGAACTGTTTTTTTTTTCTCTCCAGTTTTACTGCTTATTCTTTAACATAAATCACAGACTGATACTCTGTGGAGGGGTTGGCGCTCTGCCCGGGATTGGTTCTTGCCTTGTGCCCTGTGTTGGCTGGGATTGGTTCCAGCAGACCCCCCGTGACCCTGTGTTCGGATTCAGCGGGTTAGAAAATTGATGGATGGACAGACTGATACTGCACTTGAACCCACCGTTTCAGCCACAGCACAAAGAGATCCAAAAGAAAGGCGGCGTCTTACCCTTCAGTCTGATGAAGCCTGTCTGTCAAGTGCAGTTGTACCCCCCAAGTTGCTTAAGTAGGGGCTCAGTAACAACAAGGGGTGTTCATTGTTGATGGCCCGTCTCCCCCGTCCTGGGCTGATACCTGAAATGAAATAAGTAGGTTTTGAAGTTCTTCAAATAAATTTACTGTATCATGAATATTATTATTATTATTACCTCCGCCCTACCATAACTAAATAGAGAATCAAGCTATACAGTAATTAATACGGACGATTACTACCATCATATGCAACAGCAGCCATTTATAAACTTAACTCCCATAATCCACAATAGGCCTGCCTGTATTATTAATATTTATTTTAATGCCAGACACCCTTCACTACCTTTAGAACCCCTTAAACCAAAATCAATGTCCCGGAGAGCTGGGTCTGTGCAGGCGCTCAAGACTCTCAGGGCACAATGATCGGGCCAATCCCGAGTCGTGAAATGTTTTTTTTGTGGAGTTTTTTCTTCTTTTTCTGTTCTTCTCGCACTTTATCCCGTCCCCCTTTTCGATTTCTATTCTCGGCGCCCGGATTCGCGACTTCTTATTTTCTTGTCTTTAGTCCAGAAGAGGGCCCGGAGATCCTTCGCCTCGAGTCTGTCCACTTTGGTTTACGAGGCAGAGAAATAAAAAAGAAAGAAAGTAAGAAGAAACGGAGAAAGGCGTCTCCAGTAACAACGGGTTAATCATTATCAGGCGGCTGTCCCTCTCTCTCTCTTTGATGTAGACCCCCTCCCCTCGTTCCTCCAGTTTTTAAAGTGACCCCTCACCAGTGGGACTTCTCGCACCTCAGCGTGCAGTCACAGAAGCAATTCGCACCTGACCTCCACTGGAATACGGCGTTTTAAATGGATTTCACACCGCTTTTTGAGGGCGCGGGACGGAGGACATCGTTACACCTTGTAATAAAAATTCAAAGTGGCGAGCCAGAGGGAAGTCGCTTTCATCCTGACTGACTTCCTGGTGGGCAGCGAGCGCCGTTTATGTTAACCCGTTTCAAAGTGCTTTGTGTCTTATGTACTAAATTGTGTGGTTGGTGAAGTTTGTATGTGTATTTTACCAGAGAACATTTCCCGGTGAAGAGTGGAATATAATGAATGTATGAATGAACAATAAACAAACCAGAAATTAACACCAGGTCCCCTGTCGTCCTCAAATTAGCCGAAACTCGGAGCGAAAGTGAAGCGCTGGGTGCAGAGTCTTACTTTACAGTGCGAAGTTGCAAACACACGTCAATAAATTATAAGTAATAAAAAAATTATGTGAAGGTAACGCACCTAAATTTATTTGCGCAGGCTGACTGCTCCTGCAGGTATGTCCTCTTTCCTCGTCCTGCCACTGTGTCTGTTAAGTCTGCATGTTCCCCCAGTGTACCTGTAGCTTTCGTCTCACACCCTTTTGATATACAAGCGTGGTGGACTCATGAATGCAGGGGTCCGTGGAGCATTCACTATCACAAGGTGCCTACCAGGACTAACAAATCGACAATACATTTAGAACATTAGAACACTCTATGCCTCGCAGTTAGGAGACTCGGGTTCGCTTCCCGGGTTCTCCCCTTGTCTGCGTGGGTTTCCTCCCACAGTCCAAAGTCTTGCAGGTTAGGTGCATTGGCGATTCTAAACTGTCCGTAGTGTGTGTCCTGCGGTGGGCTGGCGCCCTGCCCGGGGTTAGTTTCCTGCCTTGTGCCCAGTGTTGGCTGGGATTGGCTCCAGCAGACCCCCGTGACCCTGTAGTTAGGATTGGATAATGGATGGATGGAACAATCTAGACGAGAACAGGCCATTCAGCCCAACAAAGCTCGCCAGTGCTATCCACTTATTTCTTCCAAAAAAACATCAAGTCAAGTTTTGAAAGTCCCTAAGGTCTTACTGTCTACCACACTACTTGGTTGCTTATTCCAAGTGTCTATCATTCTTTGTGCAAAGAAAAACTTCAAAATGTTTATGCAAAATTTACCCTTAACAATTTTATAACTGTGTCCCCGTGTTCTTGATGAACTCATTTTAAAGTCACAGTCTCAATCTACTGGACTAATTCCCTTCATAATGTTAAACACTTCAATCATGTCACCTCTTAATCTTCTTTGTAATTCAAAAATCAGACTGTATAATATGATGAAATCACCACACACAGGAGGCAAAGGACATGCAGCAGGAGGACATCTTGACTTCACACAGCAAGTGATGACTCGAAAAGGGCAGTGATGTAAAAGAAGGGAACAAACAATAGTGACAGGCCGGATAACATGATAAGCACAGGTAACAACAAAAGACTGTACAAACAGACCAACAGAAAAAATCCAAGTAGGTCCTTCATGGCCACCAAAACAAGGATGTTCTGCCTGCCTTAAACTGCCATCCATTCCAGAGGTGGGTTCCTAGCTTGTTTCTGATTGTCAGGACAGGCTCTCGCCGCTCACAACACTGCATTTTCCGATGCACTAAATCCAATGGATACACACATTCTCAAAGTCACAATGCTATAATGCTGACTGAATACAAGCTTGCATCAGAATGAAACACGAGTGCAGATTCTCTCACAGAGCACTTGCCCTCTTTTTTAAGACTAAGACCTCCAAATGTCAGAGGCCATCAGATGGGGGTGACTTTCCCACTTGTCACCTTTGGCCGTATGGACCTTGGGATAAAAAATCCCTATAGTGGCCCCTGATGTCCCTGCACCCGGTGACGCTACAGTCTTCATTGCAGCCTCGCAGTTGCCCAGTCCCTGTAGAGTGTCTGACCATATCAACTGGGTTGAACAATACAAATCCAGTGTCTCCTCCTTGACGTCACTCTTGAACAAGTAACCAGGAGTGTCCTTCCTCTGCTCGTACCTGTCAGCTAAAGCTGATACCACATTACGTGACTTCTAGTAGCCGGGTATATCAGACTTGCCAACCACAGTAGATCTCGTTGCCAGACTTTATCAATTTATATGACTGAAAACTGCTGTCCATGACTACTTTAACAACTATATGCTGATCAGTGTTGCCATGTCCATGGTTTTCTCACCCAACTGGGCTGTTTTTGATTGTTACCCACAGGGTAACACAGTATTTTGGGCTATTTTTCAAACCCCCTTCACCATGTTTTTACCAAATTTTCATCTCTTTGTCACCCCTACCACTGCTATTTGCAATTGTATACTGTAAATTCTTTACTGTTGTAGAATCCCTGTGGGGACCCAACCAATCCGCAGTATATGATGGTATGCACCCATTCTATCACTCTGAAATATCTCTGAGGGGGCACCACCCAGGCCGGGCTTTGATGGCATGTGCCTAACGTAATTTGCTCTGACACGGCCTCCCACTTTCCAGTGTGTCATTTTGTCTAACTTAGGCACTGGGCAATTTTTGGGCAAGTTTGCTATTTTTAAGCTTACCTTGGGCTATACATTTTTTTAAGGGCCTGGCAACCCTGATGCTAATCTTCCAGCACTGATGTGCTCGCCATTATTTGTGACAGCCATTAACGTGCTACCTGATGGAGCCAGGGGTGTATGAAGGGTTATCAGGCATGGCGAGTTCAGCTACAATCTCTGCCCTTTTTCCTCTTTTCCATCCTTTCATGGTGCACAAAATACAAGACAGATCAGCCTCTTTCTGTTTGGGACGTCTAAAACACCTGCCTTCCTTATTCCTGGTCACTGCTTCCTATGAGTATTCATTGGTTGTCAGCTCTCATACACACACAGCCTGATCCTACGAATAAAGACAAAATCAAAGCTGTTTTTGGCAGCAAAAATTGCATCAATATCACAAAACCATAAGAAAGACAAGTGAATGGGGTCACAAACTCTACTAGGTTTGTCCATAACATCTCTTTTATTAAATTGCAAATAATTTATTCTAGAGTTGTATCGACAAACGTTTTTTCTGTATACATATCACCTACAGAATTTCTGTAAACTTCAATGACTTTTTCCGAGTAAGAAAACCAGTCTGAATCCTGCCACCTCCTCCGCAATCTCATATCACTCACATCGTTCGCCCTTTCTCAGATCCTGCAATCCATGAAATACACAAAGTGCTGGAAAATTTCTAGGACACTCGTGTGCTGAAAGCAGGGCATGGCCATTAGGCTAATCAATCATTCAACATCCCTTCATGCTTTCAGTCAAGTTAACATAAAATCCAGTTGCTGATGTTCTTAGCAAATACTGAACAGACAGGGGAGCTCAGAGACGGATTGAGGACTGGCTGTCATGAATACTAGTGGCAGTTATTACAAAAATATTACAATTTAAAAATACCTCTTCAGTTCTCGATTGCAACAGTGTACTTACTGGACACATCGTTCAAAAAAAAAAAAAAAGAAAGGGGGCTGCAGAAAAACTCCTACGGGCTGAGGACATGTTAATCAGTTTTATATCACATTGTTATCCAGTGTATTTGAACAAATCTGTCGTTATGTGTTCTAATACTGCACTTATCCATCCATTTTCTAACCCGCTGAATCCGAATACAGCGTCACAGGGGTCTGCTGGAGCCAATCCCAGCCAACACAGGGCACAAGGCAGGAACCAATCCTGGGCAGGGTGCCAACCCACTGCAGGACACACACAAACACACCAAGCACACACTAGGGCCAATTTAGAATCGCCAATCCACCTAACCTGCATGTCTTTGGATTGTGGGAGGAAACCCACGCAGACACGGGGAGAACATGCAAACTCCACGCAGGGAGGACTCGGGAAGCGAACTCGGGTCTCCTAACTGCGAGGCAGCAGCGCTACCACTGCGCCACCGTGCCACCATACTGCACTTAGTAATTCGTAAAAATGTATACAAGTTGAGAATCCCCAATTCAAAATGTCTGGAATAAGAAGCATTTCAAAACTTGTCAGATTTTGGAATATTTACATATGCAGGAAATATTTTGGGGACACCTTTGATAAAATAGGAAAATGCAGCAATCGACCCACATGACAACTCGTGCATATAATAATTTATATAAACCAAGTCTTGTATCATAATGTGCACTGATGCGACAAACATATTCAAACCTCAAAAGCAAATAATATGAAGTACAGACTGTATTTTAGTTTCCCTATTAAGAGGACCAGTGCTGCATAATTGTACTAAAGAACCTTTTTGGCTTTTTCATCTGTTTATATTGGGTAGCTGTGGTCACTTATTAGGGAACTGGCCAACAGTTCAGGAAAATGTCAGCCAAGCTGCAACTCCATCATGCCAGCTGTGTTAGAAGCCGTTAACTGACTGGAGACTCTACATTTAGTTTTGTATGGTGTGGGTATACATACATACTGTAAATGTAAGATATTTGCAAACGTAAGATATCTGCAGTAGTGTCCAGTTCTCCTAATGTAATCAGAGCAATTGACTTGCACTCATATTCCAGTAAGGGCACCGAGAATAAAGTTGTTTTTTTGTTAATCGTAAGCAGTGACGATCCATTAATGCATAGCATAGGTGTTGGCATTTCGGTCCCACAACGTCCTATGTAGCATATTGAAAATGCCCTGCATCTTTTATGCCACTTCGTGGCGCCTCACGGGGACCATCTCCCCAATAGTCGACTGACAGTGCTTTAATGCTATCACTGCTTCATGAGAAACCCCAACCCCAGCTGATGTTAGTATGTCCTAGCTTCATGGCGCTTCACAGAGGACAACCTGCCCCTTCAAGCTCAAAATGAATTAATCCACTTGGAATCTGAGCTTATGTTCTTCACATCTACACAAGCAGTAAATAACATTAGAGGGCACATATGTGGTGTTACATCAACTCTCAAAAAAGTCTGGATTTTAATATTTCAGATTGGGGATACTCAACTTGTACTTGCATTTTACAAGAGAACTTGTCACAGCGCTCCCGGCATGCACTCAGTTAACAGCGCTATGCAGAAATAAACAACTGAATGGAGGCTTAGCCAGGGATGGAACTGGAACAGGACTGTGGAGCTGAGGTAAGAACACCAACCACTACACTACTGCTCAGGCAATTCATTTCAACTCACTTAGGTCCGGACAGAACACAAAGCCATGCTGAACAAAGAACACCTTTATGGTTGGCTTTCAAGAATTTTCTCTTACCAAGCCCTAAACTTTACCAAGTTCTTTTACCTTCCTACATGAAAAACAAGAAATTGTGAAGCTAACATAGGTGCACTTCAGAAAATTGAATAATTTAGTTAGAACAGTGACAGATGAAATAGTTATCAGGAAGTCAAAAGAGTGATATGTATTAACAACTCACATTAATTTACCCAAATTTTAGGAATTAAAAATCTTACCTTTTAAACACACACGTCTAGCCACTCAATCTTCTACTTCTAATGTCCATTTCAAGAACAAGATTTCTGTTTATCACAAGCCAGAACACTTTTTTGCTGCAAGAGTTAAGCCACAGTTCTAAATGTTACTGAATGGCCCCGCCATTTCCACTTTGGAATTTAACATTTTCTTGCATTTAACAATATTAAGAAAAACTTCTTTCCAATGGCAAACATTTTGGTCTTCTTAAAATATACATGGATAATAATATTAATAACAATATTATACACAAATACATAAAAGGATGAATCTCAAAAGCCCCCACACCCTTATTGAAATTTCAGGTTCAGTTAATGTAAAGGCAGAATTCAAGACGGATTGTGGTAGACTTTAGTAAGATTTGGTGAACAACGACATGTAAATGAAAAAAATGAAAGTGTTTTAATTTAAATAATTCTTCCTAAAAATTATCGTTACATCAGCCCTTAACTGTTGTTTGTTGTTTACAATAACTTATCAAAGATGAAAAACGTCTACAACAATCGGTCTTCATTTCAGCCTTTTTGTCAACAAAGCTGAAACTTCTTAAGAGTATATACTTTAGGTACCCACTATGCATATATATTTTTATATGAATTTTGTTAAGTTTAGGAATCATTATTTAACATTTACAAAAACAATACAATGATGCAATTTCAAATCCTTTTGTTTCTCTTAAGTACAAGTCATGGAAACATTACAGTATTTTATATTCCCAACTAAAAGCACTGGTAAGGACTGAAGGCAAACACCTCCTCTACTTGGATAAGTTCACAGTATGGTGCCATTTAAAATAGCTTGGCATCAGAATGGACATAAGTAATCAAGACGCAAGAAAAGGAAGAAAGAATTTAGAAAATACAGAAGACACGTACACACGGTCCAGCTTAACTCAATCTTGACTATAAACATCTTGTATAACAAAGCAGCACAGTGCCACCTATACAGTGCACACATTTCCAAAGGACAGGACTGGCTGACATTTTTTCTTCTTTATATTTAATATTACTCTAAAGGGAAAAAAAACAGGATCAAAACATGTAATTCTTTGAAAACTGTTTAACTGAAATGCAAGCCACATGTATTAGTAAAATGTGCAGATTTTTGTTTATTAATAATCGCATTTTAAATTATTTACAAGTTAAATTTTTTTCATCTTAAAAAAACAATTTTGAGTGCATTTTAACTATTGAAAAATAAACACCAAGCATTCAGATACATTCTTGAACTCAAAAAAGATTTTGTTTACAGCATTTCCTGTACATTGCACATTGTAACACATTCATTTGCCATGAAACATTAAAACTTTTATATGTAAAAAGTTTGGAATCTGCAATGCAGAATTTTTTACAGATGGTGTAAAACAGCAAATCCTTTCAGACAGCCTGGTGTGATTACGAAGACTGCCTCGCTGTCCATGAATGTGTATCAGTAAGACTTCAGGTATAAGAATGGCAGTCAATAAGGCATTTCCTAAAGCAGTAGTTTTATACAAACAACAGAGTACATATTATGCATTTTCTTTAAATTACTTTTTGTGCCTATTTCAGGTCCCGTAACCGGAATTAAAAACAACGGCATAAAAAGATAAAAGTTGAAATACCGCACAGCATTTATACATCACTCCCTACTATCTGAAAAAGCAACAGATGAATAACTCAAATTTCAAATAAATTCACAAGCTAAAATGCCTTGTCTTTACATGGCAAGCAAGCACTTTTAAACAATATACACAGGACAAAAAATTTAAAACAAACCGTGCAAAAAGCAGCCCTAGAAACTTTGAAATTAATTCAAAACCTGTGAAACCATAGACTTACTGTACATTTTACAATTGAAACAGCGAACCTTGTAAATCAATATTTCTCATCAATGACCAAGAAGCAAAGTGCATAAGAAACATCAAAATGAACAGGTGGGTTCATACTCATTTTGGCTTCCTCTAGGATACAGCCTAGTGGTAGTTCATAAAGCCAGCTTAACAGCTATCTCAATTACTGAATTTGGCGCAAGTGGCACTGCCACTATTATTTCAGACACTTCAATGCAATTACAGGCTTTACAAATCAAGGCACTTGGTGTTGCTGTAGTTTGTAGTTTCTCAGGGCAGAACATGGACAACCAACAAGCATGTGTGTAGTCTCAGGGTTTTAAAAGTGACATAGAGCATTGTCCATGTAAGGGATATTAAAATCAGTAAGCTGACAAAATAGCAGCACCATAGAGCAACATAGTGATGAAAGTCATCAGGGCATATCAATCAATTTTTATAAGGAAAAAACAAACACTGCTCAGGCGCTACTTCTCAAATGCACTGGGTTTCCATTCCAGACCACAAGGTTTAGTTGCCTTCAAGTTTTTGTTGCTGCACTATCAGCTATTACATTAAGTTATTATTTGCATCATGTGATTCTAGGATTTCTCACTTTTCATCTCAAATTCTTAGGTACAGCTTAGTTGTCTTCAGCAAAAAACAATTTAGTTAGCAGTGATCAAACACACTATGGCTAACCACCTTGCGGCCAACACCTACAAACACCTGGCTTTAGTAATAAAACATGATTTTCACTTTTACGCGCAATAAGAATGTACCCCAAGACTATGTTTAATTATTTTTTCATCCATCCTTCCTCTTTCTTTGTTATTTTTAGGGCCACTATTTTTTTTTAGGAACCAACACCTAAACAGATACCAGTTCATCATGGGGCATGCTAATGCACACACCCACATTCACTCATACTAAACCAATTTAACCTTCCCAACTGAACTAGCAGGTAAGAGTTTGGGATGAACAATGAATCAAAGTAGTTTGAATTCAATATGTCTGGTGAACATAAACCTGAGAGTCAAAGTAATCTATGATGCCCTGTCTAGATATGCATTTTTTATGTCTAATGCCATTCTTAGTGCTGTGAATGTCAGCTATGACAATAAGGCACTAGGGCAAGATTGACTGAGTAAACTTTAGGGGAGGATTTCATCATCATCATCATCATCATTCAACAGGCCAAATGTTGTTAAGCGGGCCTGAGACAGATTAGGACTGTCAGTCAGGGGCAACAGCAGAACATCATCGTCATTATCAACTGCATGAGCATGAACTGGAAACTGTGTTTCAGAGCTTGCAGATTGAGGGAGTAGCCTGCCAAAGTATGACAAGCGACCTCTAAGTGCAGAAAACACAGACGACAACAAAGAGGTGCTTCTGTTCACAGGAATGTCATCAAGTGTTAACAAGGGAGCTTGAGCTGCAGCTGGTGATTCACTATTAGCAGTGTATGAGGCTGTACTTGGGCCATCTGCCTGTGGCACAGTATCTCTTTGGGCTGCGGACTGTGGCTGCCAGCGAGGTTCAAAATTAAAATTCATTTTTTGAGGCAAAGGAGGAGCATTATCTTCAGACTGATTATCATCATCATCATCTGCTGGGGGAAGATTGCTCACCCCTGTAGCTCCACCCTCCACCAGTAGATGAGCATCGCCTCCACTTGCTAGTTCAGTTCCACCTGTGTTTGAAGAAGCCGGAGCTGAAGATACGGTAGCCACCTGAGGTGCAGCACCGTTTCGTCCGGAAGAGGAAGCTGATGTAGCTCTTGGCAGCAAACCCCATCTCCTCAGTCTTCTGATAGCTCGTCTCACATACCGGTTGCGTCGTCTTCTGCGATTATGGGGGCGTTCCTGTCTCAAGAGTTGAATAATTCCTCTAATGTTCCCTAAAACTGAGGTCTATAGATATGGAATAGGAAGGAAACAAAAACAATACCAAATAAGAGAGAGAACATTTAAAGTACTAGTTTCACGATCCCCACCTAGACTCTTATATAAACCAAGCTCTGACCTACTTAGACAAATACAGTGTTGTCTTGTCAACCAATCTTTGTTTTATCTCACAGAAGCAGCTTAGTATTGTCCCATATTTTCTAATCTGACACCCTACTTACATCATGAATACAACACATAAATCTTTCAACAAAATACTAATACCAAGTACTTACATCATTGGGGTTCTCTGTGGGAAAGTCATCAACTGGAGGAATAAGGCCCTGGGCAATCAACTGCCCATAAGATGGTGGGGCTTGCTGCTGAATAAATTCAGCCTCTCGTGCAGAAATAGGGGCAAAAAAACTGTAAAAACATAAAAACATTTTTTTACACCTATGAAAACATTCCTTAGAATGGACTTTAAATATTATCAGTTGTATTCAATGTAGAATGTGGCATTTAAGTCTTAAGGCTTGCTAAAGTAATTTAAAAGTAAAATTCAAATGTATAACTTTAAATTGTAAGCTGGAGGACATCACTGCTTTTTTCCTTGTATATCAGCTATAGCACACAGAAATAGTGTTTCAATAATTTATTTCCCACGTTCACCTCCTAACAGCGCAATCCAAACCCCTAAAACTAAACCCATGGCAGAAGCTCTTAAGTCAACTTTTCCCCATAATAATAATTTAATATGTCAAACTGGAGGGAAATTGGTGTCATGAAAATGATTAGAATATGTTTGGGATGAGGGGTAAAAATGTTTTCCCTTCACCACTGTCCTTTCAAATAACGCAAGTAATTTTGTTGTATTTTATGTATGATGAGAATACAGTAACTTATCCCAAAATATTTTAAACATTCCTACAAGAGTCAATATTCAGCTCAACCACATAGATAATACAACATGTTAGATGTCTGCAACTTTTATTTAATTGCCCTCAGATAAATGCAGGATAAATTTAATAAACCAGCTTATACACTGACCTGGAAAATTGAAAGTAAAGGAAAAATACACGCCATGACAGCAGTTTAAAGAGAATCTCATTTTCAATATGACTTAGTGATTGCCTAAACCCCAACTTCACTGGCGGTCAAGAAGGTGATGAGATAGACACCCAGAGTTCCAGCATCTCTGTTTCATCTGGGGGTCTGGCTCAGAAACTCATCTCAGATTGGGCATAATTTATATGTATTCTTGTTAGGCAACAGTTTGCCATGAATACTGTGATTGGTTCTGCATCAAATAGCATAATTTCATGGCATATGAATTTTCATGAGCCTCCTGAAAACTAATGAATTTATAGTGGTATAGTCAAAACTTGGCATTGGTATTATAATGCTCAAAACAAAACTGCCACCACCCTGCTCTACATAAAGCAGGCATAAAAACAGATGGTAGACAAATACCAGTATTTTCATATTAACACCTTTTCTTAGCAGCAACCCACAGCTTATTGCATATTTTTCCCAGTGTGTACAATAATGGCAGTTGGGTGCACACACTAAAAATACATCTACAAAATTGAACATAGACATAGCATTGAATAAAATCAGAGAATGACAGGTTAGCTTAAGGTCTGTGCCAGCATACTTATGACAATTCCGAAACTGCTGAAGAAGTATCTCTTAACAGGTGCTACTGCACAACTAGCAGGGTGTGATGTCACGTGCCCATTAAGACAATACCGATGGAGCAAACCTTGTTGTCTGTTTACAAAGAATGGGAAGTCAGGAATAACAGCAGTCAGCTACAAGGGACCATGGAAATAGTCTGTTACACCATTCGTCTCTGCCAGTTAATGGTTATTACTTTAATTTTTTTGGATAAATTGCTCTAACCATAATGAAAAGGTAACTATGCAAGAACCAGAAATGTGACAATGCCTGCCTGCTAAACACTGGCTAAAAACTAGTATTATAAACTTTTAATTTAATGACAGCACTAATGCCAAATTAATGGCAGTTATACTGTATTACACACAAAAACACCAAGTATTGTTAATATTATTTGGAGCATTTGTGGTCATAAGTAATAATGACAATCCTTGATTTTCTGTCAAGCATGGTAAAATTTATAACTGACATGCTATTTTATCTTGTGCAAGGCTTTTTAGAAACACACTACTCAAAACAAAATCGAAGAATTGTGCATTGCATGTATATAGTAAGGAGACGTTGCTATTAAAAAACTGATTGCGGGAAAAGACAGAGAAATATGTCACTTAATTGAACATCATTAATTCAGCAGTAATGATTTCATGAGTACTACATGGGCACTAATGCTGTATTCATGTGCTATTGAAAAGACAAGCTTCCCAGTGGGAAATATTCTGTGAACTAACTTGCAAGTGATAGCTCCCAGTGGGTTAATTCAGAGGAAATCCTGTCACCTGAACTGGATGGGCTGTGATGTAATGTTGACCTCTCACCTCATTTCATTATACAGCATATATAATAAACACTAATCAGATTAGCTGAAAATGACATTTAGTGGATACATGTTATCTGCCAACAACGTAATAATCACCTAAGGGGTTACCCATGCTTTTTATTTTAATTGAAAAAACAGAAATTGGCTATAACATGTCCTGCCGTCCGTGGAAAGAAGGCAGGCAGATGCACAGTCCTAATGGCAATAAGCGCAAAAGGAGGATGAGAAACTGGATAAGTTGTAAACTTACATACCTCTATGCATACATGTAACTTGTATGCTTAAATGTTTGTTATATATTTTTTTTATGCTAACATAACTCCTTACTGAATTAAATAACCTATTTAAGCATAAAATACTTCCTTGTACAGAACATTTTAAATAAACACTTTCATTTTATATCTGCTTTTCTGTGAAAAGAACATTATTTTAGCATTTGTTCTTAATGTTTCTTTAGACTAGAGGTAGGTAAACTATTGCCTAGCTGGACAAATGTGACATGGGTGTAAGCAGCCCACAGGCTGCTTGTAGAAATTCATAATATTCTGGCCTTTGCGAGGTGCTCTTAACAAGATGATGTGTTGGCTGGTGTATGCGTAGTTGCCATGTGGCGTCATCTAAAAAAAAACAATTAAACAAATGAGCTTTCACCATACAGGGACAATCTCTAGTACAGGTAGAGACTGGGTAAAAGGGTAAGTGTACATGTCTTCAGCAGCTTGCAGTTTGTCTTGCATGTGTCTCTTTAAAGAACATAAGTGTAAGCATTTTGTCAGCAATGGATTTTATTTACAGCACAACCTGGGGTGTGACTCCTGAGCCCTGAAAAAATTATTATAAGAAGAGCGATTTTCAACTGTGAAAGAGGAGATTAAAAGGAAAGAGGGGTTTTTCAGATTGACCAAACCATATTATTGCTGTACTTCAATGTGTGTGTTTGTTGAGGCAAATAGTAAAATGCACAGTAGCATCACAAGACTTTGTACAATGTATTTTTCAAGCTCTTCATCACTTGAAGGAGGTAGTTATGGTTCCCAGATGAGCTCATTTCAGTTTTGGTATGGAGTTGACAATTTATCTTTGCTCATTTTTCAAACTTTACAACAATCTGAGTGAGCTGCAACAGGTAAAACCCATTTTTCTAATTTCAGTAAACAGAGTTTAAACAGAAGACTGGCCTGCACTAGGTATACAGCTACAATTACCTTCCTTTGTGGTGACTTTGGTAATCTCACTTACAGAACTTTAGGCTGCAAGACTGATTTTGCAATTGTTGATAAACTTTATATTATTTTGAAATTGTTTCCAAGGCTTTTCAAGTTTGCTGTGTGCATTATATTTGGTAGCACAGTTACAAGAGATCTCTTCACAAATGTAAATTAATAAAAGCAAATACTGTATAGCAATGCACTGGCATAAATTGTAGAGATGTCTAAACATCATGGTTGCCGAAACAATTTGTACAGAAGCAAGCAGTTTCATGTTCATGACTAGAACAAAGTTAATAGCTAAATCATTTTACTTAAAAATTGCTCTCCTATTGGTACTTGAGAACTGCTCTTATCACCCTTCAATAAAAAAACTTTTATAATCAAATCATTTCTTGAAAAAATATTTTTGAAGTTAATTTTAGCTATCTGAATACAGGTGCTGGTCATAAAATTAGAATATCATGACAAAGTTGATTTATTTCAGTAATTCCATTCAAAAAGTGAAACTTGTATATTAGATTCATTCATTACACACAGACTGATGTATTTCAAATGTTTATTTCTTTTAATTTTGATGATTATAACTGACAACTAATGAAAGACCCTAATTCAGTATCTCGGAAAATTAGAATATCAATTAAGACCAATGCAAAAAAAGGATTTTTAGACATGTTGGCCAACTGAAAGGTATGAACATGAAAAGTATGAGCATGTACAGCACTCAATATTTAGTTGGGGCTCCTTTGGCCTGGATTACTGCAGCAATGCGGCGTGGCATGGAGTCAATCAGTTTGTGGCACTGCTCAGGTGTTATGAGAGCCCATGTTGCACTGATAGTGGTCTTCAGGTCTTCTGAATTGTTTGGTCTGGCATATTGCATCTTCCAATTCACAATACCCCATAGATTTTCTATGGGGTTAAGTTCAGGCGAGTTTGCTGGCCAATCAAGAACAAGTAATGCATTTGTGCAGATGAAGCAGGAAAACAAGTTATAGAAAATATGGCTATTTGAAACCACATGTGGCTAACTAAATATACTGTAGTACACCTTGTGTTTTATGTCTTCTGTACCTGTTACAATTTCTCTCTCAAATACTTCAATTCCCATTTATCACCAATGTGCCATATTTTTTGTGTTTGTATTGTGAAGTGGAAGATGCAATACGCCAGACCCAACAATTCAGAAGAGCTGAAGGCCACTATCAGTGCAACATGGGCTCTCATAACACCTGAGCAGTGCCACAGACTGATTGACTCCATGCCACGCCGCATTGCTGCACTAATCCAGGCCAAAGGAGCCCCAACTAAATATTGAGTGCTGTACGTGCTCATACTTTTCATGTTCATACCTTTCAGTTGGCCAACATGTCTAAAAATCCTTTTTTTGCATTGGTCTTAATTGATATTCTAATTTTCCGAGATACTGAATTTGGGACTTTCATTAGTTGTCAGTTATAATCATCAAAATTAAAAGAAATAAATATTTGAAATACATCAGTCTGTGTGTAATGAATGAATCTAATATACAAGTTTCACTTTTTGAATGGAATTACTGAAATAAATCAACTTTGTCATGATATTCTAATTTTATGTCCAACACCTGTATGTGCTAGACTACATGGTTTATAAATGGCCCACTGCATGAGTCATTATTGACAACTCGGCCAGCCACCAAAAAAGATTGCTCAGCCCTGCTCTACAGTAAGTAATGTATGCTTGGCTATGTATGAAAACTAGCACTGGCAAACAAATACTGAAATATCTAAAGTTTGCCAAACGATGGAAATGGAGGGCATGGCACACATGCTTGAAAGCCAAAATATAGCACGAAAATTAATAAAGTACTAGATTATAAACACATCTGCATCAAACTTAAAACCTTTATTATTAATGTGGGTTGTACAAATTGGACTTTATGATGTGTCCTTATTATTTCCACTCATTCCTAGATGTTGCTTACCTTTATGCTATACACGGCCTGGGAATGCTTGCAAAGGTTCAAATTTGTGAAATCTTAAGTGTCAACTGTGAGCACTCATTGAAGATATATTTGAAGTAATGCATTTGTGCAGATGAAGCAGGAAAACAAGTTATAGAAAATATGGCTATTTGAAACCACATGTGGCTAACTAAATATACTGTAGTACACCTTGTGTTTTATGTCTTCTGTACCTGTGACAATTTCTCTCTCAAATACTTCAATTCCCATTTATCACCAATGTGCCATATTTATATTATCTTTACAACTTGTGTTTGCTTCAGTCCTTGCCAATCATATATAAAACATAAAACACGAACCAATAAAACAAGTTGTCCGTCTTAGCAGTGGTGTCACCCAGTTCAGTATTCAGGGCTAGATTAAGACCCCCAAAAGCGCCTGGGTGACTTGATGGATAGAGCTCCTTAACAGAGAACTGATCATACTTTAAACAATGCAGCAAATGGACACCTGGCTGTTTGATGCAGCATGTTAACAGGTACTACTGGGGTCCCAAAAGTAACTCAATTTGATTTGATTCATCTTGCAGGGGTACCCACTTGTTGATTTCAGCCCGAAACACTGCACAGAATTTTAGAGACAGTCATTTAGGTGTCACCTGGCACAGTCTACACCCCCTAGTGAAAAATCAGTGCATCCCAGCTTAAACAACAAATATTGTAAAAACAACAACACTACAAAGAAAATTTGGAAATTACATTACATCAGTTAAAAATAAGAAATTCCCTGAAAGACTAAACTGATATTAACTCAAGCAGTGTTTACTTACATAACCAGCCATAAGAAAAGGATAGGCAGCAGACTAACCTGTATTCGCGGGCACGTAGGGAGTACAGCTTACACGTACAGCCCATGGCAATGACAAGTAAAAGACCACAAATGAGACTGCCCACTGTCGCTGCTGTGATGACCTTCCGTGGCACAGTAAATGAACAATTCATCTCATCAGTGCCATCCTTACAGTCTGGTTGACCATCACAACGCCAAGTCTCAAAAACACACCTGAGGACAAGGAAATACAAGGCATTTGGGATTTAATAATATGTTTACAGTAACTGATACATTTTGGTAATATAACCTTTATTACAATATTTCAGCTGATAATTGGTCTAGTGTTATTAATAAGAAATACATGACATTAAAGATCATTATTTTTTTATGAAGATCAGAAATGGTACAGTACTACAAATACTCTTATTTTATTGATTTTAAAAACTGCATTGCAAAGAGCACATTACCTGTCATTAAGTTATCAGTACACTGTATACACACACACACACACACACACAGAGGACATAACCTCTTAACTGAAAGAGTTCACATACCTTTGCCAGTTTTAGTGTGCTACTATCTAGTCTCCAGCACATATCACTTTTGTTAAGAAAAACAAAATGTTACATAAAAAGTTGCATCATTAAAATGTCCACCATTAGGCCACAAAAGTGTGAAATAATCTGCACTTAATTATGCAGAGTTTTATGGGTGGTGGGCCACACTGGTGAATTAAAAAAAATGTAACAAGGCTTCATACCTTTCTGCATCACAGTGAAATGTGCCCGGCTGACAACTGTGGCAATTTCTCTCATCTGTGCCATCAGTACAGTAGGACTGAGAGTTGCAGCGCTCAGCTGCTGAGAAGCAGGTTCCTGTCACACCTCCTGGGTGACTCTGTCGAATACCCCCACAAGGAAACATGCCAGGACCACAGTTTCCACAGCCCTCTTCATCTTTGCCTGTCTCCACACAGTTCCAGATGCCATCACAGCGTTCCTGGTGTGAATAGCAATCCAGGCTACCACCTCCACAAGGCAATTGCCATGGCAAGCAATAGCCTGACACTTGATAAGTTGCATTAAATCCACGAGTAGAACTGCCAGCTTCAGAACGATAGACCACTGACATATGGCCAGAAGTGGACTCGACTGTCACTCGTTTGTTGTTGCTTAAATCATTTATCTGAAAAATGCAAAGTAAAAAGTGACATGCATTAGTTTCAACACAAATTTGAACTAAATAACTGCAGTAATTTAGACTACGGATTCATCCAACTGACTGCCCAGTGATTGTAACTGAACAATTTCCATTCATATCCAATCAGGCTATGAATAGTAGACTTATAATGGTTTTATGTTAACATTAGCCAACTGACTGCAATGCCACCTTCTTCTTCATCTCCCTCTTCATCTATTCCAACTTTCATGTGGGGTTGATGTGCTTGATCAACTTTCTCCAAACAGCTTGGTCCTGAACCTCCTCACCAGTCAAGCCCTTTTACTTTATCCATCCACCTCTGCTCTGGCCTCCCTCTCTTTCTCCTTCCCTGTACTTCCATTCCTGTCACTCTTTTGCCCACATATTAACTGTCTATCCTCCTTCCCTGTAATCACTTAGACATTTCTCCCACTTTTGTTGTACCTCTCATTGTCCCATTTCTTATTTTGTCCTTTTTTTTTTTTTTTTTAGTAATTCCACATATCCATCTCAATATGCTCATTTCTGCCACATCTAACTTTTTTCCTGTGCTTCCTCTACTGGCAGGGTCTCAGCTCCATACATTACTGCTGGTCTTACGACTGTTCTAAAATCCTTACTTTTATCCTTCACCTTAATTGTTTGATCACACAATACTCTAGTTGTTCCATCCACAGTCTACTCTAAGGGTTATCTCCTGATCATCATTAAACTTTATTTAATTTTGCCATTGGGGGTTTGGGAGGGCGGGGCAGGGTTGCAAACCAGTCCAACGCCCAAATAAATAGACAGGAAAAGTGTCAGGAAGGGCATCCACCTTTAAAATGTTAGCCAAAACTTTAATGATGGAATCGTTCCAATCAGCTTGGGACTAGAATGACATCTTACAGTAGCAAAATACTACACAAGGTTCCACTCATGTCAGCTAAGAACAGTAAGCTTAGGCTAAAGATTCCTGGTATAACAAATTTTGATTTATTTGTGACATGCTGATGACTAGGGTCGAAATCATAAGTACAAACTGGTGGCAATAGTGTAATAGTGTTGGTAATGTTTTCTTGTCACAGATTAAGTCTCTTAGTATCAGCAGAGTGCATACACAAGCATCATTAAAGACCATGTATATATCTTTACGGCCAGAGCCTGCTTCATTTCAATTTGACACTGCATATCACACAGAGAACCACAGACACATGGAAATATTGCCAGGCAGTGTGTTGACAGTAGAACTTTAGAAAGCATCACAACAAACAATTTTATTTTGGAGAAACTAGGTGAACAGGATTGAAGAGCTTTGTTGCACTAAATGGCCAATTTGTGACAAAATTTTTCTAATGTTCCAATCTACAATGTCTGTATATACAAGTTATGACCATGAATATCCACTATTAAAACCATGCATTCCCTAGTACGTACTTATCAATAAAATTAATATTTTGTAATACCAAAATAAAACAACAAAATACATTCTTTAAAAAAAAAGTTGTATATACATTTACCACAAACATCAAACCACTGCCACAATGGAACAAAAAATTTCTAACCATGCGAAGTAGATGATCTTCCTTCAAGTCTCCCATGTCATAAACTTCAATGCTGTCGCTGGCTTCAAGATCAACAGAAACCAGATTAAGAATCAACTTTCTTGTATCCCCTGGATCAATCTCCCATATGCACTCCTGGGCCCTATTTTGATGATAGTTTGCAGGAATAGCAAAACGTGGTGACGAAAAGACTCCATAAAATTTTGTCAGCCTCCCTCCACAGGGGCCCTCTTGAACTGGGGGACAGTTATTTTCATCAGTGTTTCCTGGACAGTCAGCGAATCCATCACATATCTGACTGACAAATATGCAATGGGGCTGCTCTAGTTTTGTGTATTTGTCACAGGGAATGGTTGAGATGGGACAAGTCTTTCTTTGTAAGAAGGGACTAGTTGGAGGGCTGTAAGACAGAGGACAGTCAGATTCATCAGAATTGTCTTTACATTCATCTTGTTGGTTGCAATGCCAAGCATTTGGCACACATTTCCGATTTGCACAAAGAAATTCATCCTGCATGCACTTTTCTGAGTCCAGATAACCTACAAGAAAACAAAATTTCAACTGTTCATAGAAAAGACATTTTTCAACAAAAGTTGTGGCTGTTATACTACAAAATTAAAAAATGTGTGCGGCTGCATCTATCTAATGTGTTCACACATACACTGATCATAATAAATGACAGCACATTTATTACATATAAATGAATGACTCAGAAGGATCTGTCACTTATCTAACTTAAACAAAAATGGGTATACCTTTAATGTATGTCAAACGAAATCCAGAACCATGCAGTAGTCTCGAGTGGTAGGTTATAGAAACATTTCCTCCAAGGAGCTCAAGAGGTTCTGGCAATACAGAGCCACAAAGAGTGATAGGCTTTAACAGTGGGGTTTCCACAGATAGCCATTCCAAAGAACAGGATACATTGAAGCTTGAAAAACTGGGAAGAAGAATGAGATGCAATTAGAGATGAAATCAGAGAACCTCTCATAATGACAGGGTCAAAAATAATATTAAAGTAACATTTCTAATCAGCAATTTTACTATTAAGGTAGACATTGTTGTGGTACAAATTGGTATAGACATGTTTACCAGTTTGTTTGTTTAGAATCAAAACATACTTTATTGGCCAGGTACACTAATGTGTACTAGGAATTTGTCTTGATAGTATTGGTGTAAAATACAAGGATAACACAGAATACAAAAGATAAATATAAAAGGACAAAACATAAAATGTTAAAATATGATGCAGCACACAAGGGCAATGCAAAAAATAAAGTGATAGTAGGATTACAAATGTCCTGGCTTTCTAGTGTATACCAGGTATACATAGATGCTGAGTAAAAGCTCAGTTGGGATTAGTCAGAATAATTGCACATAGATAAATACTGTTTAGATGATGTGCTGTTTTAGCTCTCCTTGCACAAAGACGTTTGCAGGAGGGAAGTCTTTGGAAAAGGTGATGCCTTGGGTGAGTGGGATCAGTAATGATTTTTGTGGGCCTCTTCCTTACACTGGACTCTTATAGGACTTCAATATGTGGTAAGTTACAGCCTATAATCCTTTCATAGGCTCTGATGATGCGCTGTAGATTGGCCTTAGCCTGAATAGAGGCAGTACCAAACCAGACAGTTATAGATGAGGTCAGAATGGACTCGATGATAGTTTTGTAGAGCCGGACCTATACTGCTTGAGTGAGACTGAAGTTTCTCAGCTGACACAAAAAGAACATTCTCTGATGGGCTTTCTTAATGTGACAGTATTGTCCCACTTAAGGACTTGTGATTTCACAGTGTGTGGTGTTATGGGTCCACAGCTCGTTGAGTAAAGGCCATTTTTAAATAGATAATCACTGCACCGAGAGGCTTCGTGAGGCGTTGTTGTGTGAGCAGCGGGCGATCGTCGATGTGGGCGTTTCTCACCGTGTGCACAGGTGATGAACTGCCCACATTCGTGATTGCTCCCGTGGCTAATGCTACAGCTGGAATGGCCCCTCACGTTTTAAAAGAAGCGCGAGTCGGTTTTAAAGGGGTGAAAAAAGAAACGATCGGAGAGTGAAAGGAGAGGAGAGGACGGAGGTTATCGGGAGCAGTAGAGGAAGCAGGTCGGTGAGAGAGAGCCTCAAAGAGCGAGCGAGCGGACGGGCGAGCGAATGAGCGCTCGTAGACAGCTGCGAGGAAGCTGGGTGTTAGGCCGACACCCAGGCGTTTGTGTTGGTGTCGCTCCCGCTGAGCGATCAGGTAGCGGGAGTGACCAGGGAAGGCGACTGGCCGCATGAAGGCCATGGAAAGGCAGCGGAAGTCGGGAGACTTGGTGGTGGGAATCCCCAACGTGAGCGACCTGGCCGTTGTGGGAAACCAAGTTCTCCGGGACTGGGATGAGTGCCATACCGAAGCCAGGGATCGGGAGGTCTCCAGTCTCGTGCGTGTGTTTCAGGAGGGCAGCTGCAGAGAGCGTCTTGCCTGCTGCGATGCCCAAACGGGATTAGCAGGTGAGACGCTAACAAATGATGCACCGGATTTGTTTGTTGTTGTTTTTAAAGACTGCTTCCACAAGAACATTTTAACCTCTGGTTTTAAAGGATTGTTTTTTCTATATTTTGGTTTTACTCCTCGTTTTCATTTAATGGATTATTTATTTATTTATTGAAGAACTTGGAGAGAACTGCACTATTTATGAACACTTGTTTTGTTGGTTTTTAATAAAAGCACTGTTGCACTTTTTGCACCACCCCTTGCTCAAGTGTTTATTTGCCTCCACTGACTAGCTCACTCGGTAACATTATCGACGGTGTTGGGTTCAAGAGTTCCCAAAAATCAAATGGGAGTGTGGAGCCAGAACCCACATCGTCACACAGTGCCCAGGAACTTAAGGCAAGTGATAGGTGAGCAGGTGACTGTTTCCAAAAATATGTGATCATCTCCTAAGTTCATTGAATGGTAAGGACCAAATTATTATGGCTGCACCACAATGTCAGATTTTTCGAAAGTCTTCATTACCAAAGACGTTAAAGTTACTGGTCTGTAGTCATTCAGACCAGTGACCTTTGATTGTTTCTATCTTGAAGCAGACAGAAACAATGCACAGATCCAGATATTGGTTGAAAATGCCTGCAAATGCTAAAGACAACTGGTCTGCACAATGCCTGAGTGTAGAAGGGCGATGCTAAAGTTACTAACTGAGAAGCCTGATGACCATATAAAAAGCTTCCACAATGTTAATCACCGACCACTCCTGTGAATTAACAGGACCACTAAGATGCTTACAGCCATAAACAGCAAAAATTAAAAAAACAAATCAATAAATTAATGCAGTATTTACAGTATATCGTTCCCAATTCATAATATTTTATTAAAGAGGGAAATGTCATACAATGCTTAGCACTGCAGTCTCACAAGTTCAATTAATTAGATTCAGTTCCTAGCCTGATAACTGCCAATGTTGTATTCTCCCTGTATTTACAAGGGTTTTCTCAAAGATGTCCAGTTTCTTCTCACACTCAAACTGACTTTGTATTAATATGTATGGAAGTATGCTTAAGTGTATCCTGTGATGGAATGCCATCACTTCCAAGTCTGGTGTCAGATTTGCACTCACTGCTGTAGGGACAGGTTCTGGCTCTTTGCCACTTTGAAACTGAAAACACAGACTCAGAACAGCTGTGTCTGAAATTAACAGTACTTATGCAAGCTACAAAACACCTTTATGTATCTTTAAACATGTAAAGTTCACAATTTAGGACTCCTACTAGAAGCACCCCTTGCTGGTGGAATGGCAGCCAATCTGTCATTTGCTTCATCTTGTCTGCTCTGTCCAGTTTTACCTTTCTCAGACATATGACTCCATCACATTTGAGAGGTTACACTGCTGTTCACTAAGTCTAGGTGTCATTGAGATCAAACTCTAAACCTTTTTCTATCCTGACAGTTTAACAGCCTTAGTGAACCTTGGGACAGCTGATAAACAGTTTGTGCAAAAAAACACCACAGCTTTTTATTTATTTATTTTTAAACTGACAGCATATTCTAAAAATAAGAAATCAGCCAGTTCTTCTTCTTCTTTCAGCTGCTCCCGTTAAGGGTTGCCACAGCGGATCATCTTCTTCCACATCTTTCTGTTCTCTGCATCTTGTTCTGTTACACCCATCACCTACATGTCCTCTCTCACCACATCCATAAACCTTTGCTTAGGTCTTCCTCTTTTCCTCTCCCTGGCAGCTCTATCCTTAGCATCTTTCTCCCAATATACCCAACATCTCTCCTCTGCACATGTCTAAACCAACACAATCTCACCTCTCTGACTTTGTCTCCCAACCGTCTAACTTGAGCTGAGCCTCTAATTTACTCATTTCTAATCCTATCCATGCTCGTCTCATCCAGTGAAAATCTTAGCATCTTTAACTCTGCCACCTCCAGCTCTGTCTCCTGCTTTCTGGTCAGTGCCACTGTCTCCAACCCATATAACACAGCTTGTCTCACTACCGTCCTGTAGACCTTCCCTTTCACTCTTGCGGATACCCGTCTGTCACAAATCACTCCTGACACTCTTCTCCACCCATTCCACCCTGCCAGCACTCTCTTTTTCATATCTCTTCCACAGTCCCCATTACTCTGTACTGTTGATACCAAGTATTTAAACTCATCCACCTTCGTCAACTCTACTCCCTGTATCCTCACCATTCCACTAACCTCCCTCTCATTTACACACATGTATTCTGTCTTGTTCCTACTGACCTTCATTCCTCTCCTCTCTAGAGCATATCTCCACCTCTCCAGGGTCTCCCCAACTTGCTCCCTACTATTGCTACAGATCACAATGTCATCAGCCAACATCATAGTCCACGGGGACTCCTGTCTAATCTCATCTGTCAGCCTGTCCATCACCACTGCAAATAAGAAAGGGCTCAGAGCTGATCCCTGATGTAATCCCAACTCCATGTTGAATGCATCTGTCGTTCCTACCGCAGACCTCACCACTGTCACACTTCCCTCATACATATCCTGTACAACTCTTACGCACTTCTCTGCCACTCCCCACTTTCTCATACAATACCACAGCTCCTCTTGAGGCACCCTGTCATATGCTTTCTCCAGGTCCACAAAGACGCAATGCAGCACCTTCTCTAAACTTCTCCATCAACATCCTCAGAGCAAACATTGCATCTGTGGTGCTCTTTCTTGGCATGAAACCATACTGCTGCTCACTAATCATCACCACACTTCTTAACCTAGCTTCCACTACTCTTTCCCATAACTTCATGCTGTGGCTCATCAATTTTATTCCCCTGTAGTTACTGCCGTCCTGCACATCCCCCTTATTCTTAAATATCGGCACCAGTACACTTCTTCTCCACTCCTCAGGCATCCTCTCACTTTCCAAGATTCCATTAAGTAATGTGGTTAAAAACCCCACTGCCATCTCTCCTAAACACCTCTGTGCTTCCATAGGTATGTCATCTGGACCAACGGCCTTTCCATTTTTCATCCTCTTCATAGCTGTCCTTACTTCCTCCTTGCTAATCCGTTGCACTTCCTGATTCACCATCTCCACCTCATCCAACCTCTTCTCTCTCTCGTTCTCTTCATTCATCAGCCTCTCAAAGTACTCTTTCCATCTGCTCAACACACTCTCCTCACTTAAGGAGTAAGTGAGTAAGTTTCCATCTTTATCCTTTATCACCCTAACCTGCTGCACATCTTTCCCAGCTCAGTCCCTCTGTCTATCGGTACAGGACCTAATCTCCCTCCTTAGTGTCCAAACTCTCATACAACTCATCATATCTATCTCCTTGTACTCTTGTCTATTTTCTGCATCTCTCTGACTATCCCACTTCTTCTTTGCCATCCTTTTCCTCTGTATACTCTCCTGTATTTTCTCATTCCAGCACCAGGTTTCCTTTTCCTCCTTCCAGATGTCATGCCAAGCACCCTTCTTGCTGTCACCCTTACTACATCTGCTGAAGTATCCCAACTGTCAGGTAACTTCACTGCCACCCAGTGCCAGTCTCAGCTCCTTCCTAAACTCAACCTTGCAGTCTTCCTTTTTCAACTTCCACCATTTGATCCTTGGGTCTGCCCTCATTCTCTTCCTTTTCTTGATCTCCAACGTTATCCTACAGACCACCATCCTATGCTGCTTAACTACAATTTACCCTGCCACCACTTTGCAGTCTTCAGTCTCCTTCAGATCAACTCTTATGCATAGGATGTAATCTACCTGTGTGCATCTTCTTCCACTCTCGTACATAAACCTATGTTCCTCCCTCTTCTTAAAATACGTATTCACCACAGCCATGTCCATCCTTTTGGCAAAATCCACTATCCTCTGACCTTCTTCAAACCTCTCCTTGACACCATACCTACCCATCACCTTCTCATCTCCACTGTTCCCTTCAACAACATGCCCATTGAAATATGCTCCAATCACCACTTTCTGTCCCTTGGGTACACTGTTCATCGCTTCATCGAACTCACTCCAAAAATCTTCTTTCTCACCCACTGCACACCCAACGTGCGGTGCATATGCACTGACAACATTCATCATCACACCTACAATTTCCATTTTCATAATCATTACTCTGCCTGACACTCTTTTCACCTCCAAAACCCTCTTGACTTACTGTTCCTTCAGAATAACTCCTACTCCATTTCTCCTCCCATCCACACAATGATAGAACAATTTGAATCCACCTCCAATCCACCTGGACTTACTCCCCTTCCATTTAGTCTCTAGCACGCACAATATATCAACTTTCCTTCTCTCCATCATATCTGCTAACTCTCTAGCTACCAGTCATACTGCCAACATTCAAAGTTCCTACCCTCAGTTACACTCTCTTTACTTTCTTCCTCTCCTCCTGCCTCCGGACTTTTCTCCCCCCTCTTCTTCTCCTTTCTCTTAATAATAGCAAATTAGAGAAAGGTGTTAAATACTGCAATGAAAGCGAGTGAGAAAATAAAACACATGAAATAAACTGCTCAAAAAAATTAAAGGTACACTTTAAAAACACATCAGATCTTAATGGGAAAAAATCCAGCTGGATATCTCTACTGATATGGACTGGGTAATGTATTAGGAACAAAGGATGCCACATCGTTTAATGGAAATGAAAATTAAAAACTTACAGAGGGCTGAATTCATACACACCCCGAAAATCAAAGTGAAAAAATGATGCGGCAGGCTAGTCCATTTTGCCAAAATTTCATTGCAGCAACTCAAAATCGTACTCAGTAGTTTGTATGTCAGACCCTCAGGCCACCGTCATGAAGTCTTTTCTGATTGTTTGGTCAGAGACATTAACACCAGTGGCCTGCTGGAGGTCATTTTGTAGTGCTCTGGCAGTGTTCATCCTTTTCCTCCTTGCCCAAAGGAGCAGATACCGGTCCTGAAGATGGGTTAAGGACCTTCTATGGCCCTGTCTAGCTCTCCTAAAGTAGCAGCCCGTCTCCTGGAATTTCCTCCATGCCCCTGAGACTGTGCTGGGAGACACAGCAAAGCGTCTGGCAAGGGCACATATTGATGTACCATCCTGAAGAAGTTGGACTACCTGTGCAACCTCTGTAGGGTCCAGGTATTGCCTCTTGCTACCAGTAGTGACACTGAACGTAGGCAAATTCAAAACTAGTGAAAAAACATATGAGGAGAGAAAAATGTCAGTGGCCTCCACCTGTTAAACCATTCCTGTTTTGGGGGTCATCTCATTGTTGCCCCTCTAATGCACCTGTTAATTTCATTAACACCAAAGTAGCTAAAACTGATTAGAAACCCCCTCTGCTACTTAACTGACCAGATAAATAGCCCAGAAGTTCCACTGACTTGATGCTATACGCTGATTAAAAAGTGTTCCTTTAATTTTTTTGAGCAGTATATAAAGTACAATGCATGAAATATATAGGTATAGGTACAAGCAGAAACTACAGTGACAATATAAGAGGCACTAAATTCCTATGCAGTGCTTCACCTAGTGGAAAAGGAATAATTGTTGATTTCTAAAGAAGTCAAAAGAAACCAAAGCCTGATAATGTAAAAATGTCTCAGTTCTGAGTAAAGCAATCACAGTGAAAGCTGACGATTTAGAATAAATGTTGCCTTCAATGAAAATAAACAGTACTTACTTATTATCAAGTAAAACAAAAATATCCAAAAATTGTAACAAAACCTAATTTGCCAATATTGGAAACAACTACCTAGTTTGTTCATCGTACTACCATCTTTTCGGTACTACTCAAAATAATAACCACTAGCTACACTTGTTCTCGTTATAAAATGTCCTTCAACATCTCCTCTCACCTGACAGTAACTATTTGTCCCACAGGAGCTTCAATCAGCCAAGTGCAATTCTGTTCATGTGAATACCATTTTGTGAAGAAGGAGAACTTTATTTCTCCTTGACGAGAAGTTAGAACCTTAGGAATTCCCCAACATGGACCTGAAATTAAATCACACATATAGAGTTTACAATAAAGCAATATATACCTTTTAATTCAAACATTTCATAAGCAATAAATATCTGAAAATACCACAGGTACTATAATGGAAAAGAGAAATAAACTTCAAATATTCAAAGTAGCTTATTTGGTAAATCTGTCACAAAAATCAGTCTAACATAAGACTTTTGCTACAAATGAATAGAAGAGTATTCAAATGTATAAACAATAAAAATTAAAACAAGGCTAAAAGAAAATACAAAAAGAGCATTACATGCAAATTTCTAAAAGAGTGCAGCCTCTTAGTATATCATGCATGTTATTTTAAAACATTTATTAATGTAAAAAAATACCTAGGATGTCCTGAAAATGTGAGCCTATGAAAAAAATGCAAGAAAACTTTGCAGTGTGCACAATATGAGAGACAGAGGTTAAGCAAAACTCTTCAAGCACAAGTGCTATTGTTACCACTACAAAGATACTGTCATTTTTCAATTAATAAAATACATACTGCTACTGTATATACAGGGTGAGGCAGAAAGGACGGACGTCTTTGAAATGGCTAGAACTCACCACTAGGTGGAGTGACAGATGTGCAGTAGGTGGTGTTAGGTTCGCGAAGTCTTAGCATTTTTTTATTTTCTTTTTAGTTGAAGCCATGGAGCCGTGGACAATAGAACACCGCGTTTTTGCCTAGGACTGTTTTATCAAGAACAACCAATCTATTACCGCAGTTCAGCGTGAGTTTCGTTGCCATTTCAATATCCACAGAAATAAAGCTGTTCCTGCTCGTAACACTATCCTAGGTTGGGTTAAAGCACTTCATACACGAGGTACACTAACGAACAAAAGACCGCCAGGGGCTACACGAATGGCATGTACCCTTAAAAATATGGAAAGTGTACGACTAGCCCTGCTGCGCAGTCCAAGTCGATCTGCTCGGAAGCATTCTTCTGAGCTTGACCTCAGATATCGTTCGGTAAGGAGTATTTTGCATTTAGACCTGCATTTCCATCCCTACAAATCGTCAAATGCTTTTTCAATATGAACTCAAATCTTTCAATAATTTTTTTTGTAAGAAAAAATGAACAATATTGTGATTTTGTAAAAAACGTCCATCCTTTCTGCCTCACTCTGTACTACATGACTAAACATGTTTTGTCAAAATTGACTAACAGTGTAAAAAATTGTATCTGTTACACTTTTCTTGTCTATGAAAACATCCCTGGAGTAGAGATGTAGTTATTGCATAATGTAACATTGTAAACAGCAAGCAGAGAAATTGAGTAGCATAACAAAAACACATATTTGAATCAGAGTAATCATGCCATGCAATGCTAAGTACACAGAGCACTTTAGTTTATGGGTGTGATGTTTCAAACATATAGGCATTCAATTAACAAGAAGCAAAATACAATTAAAAATACAACTATACATAACAAAACACTGATCTACCCAATGCAGGACTAACTGCTGTGTAAATGGTTTACCCTAATATCATCTTCAGTAAAGTATTAAAACAATTTGTCCACATTTCTCATTACCAAGGGAGTTCTGGAAGCAAGAAAGACACAAAGGGGTAAACACTTCTATTAGGTATTAGGTTCAGGTGTTACTTCTAAATTCCTACTGGAATTTCATGTCACTTTATCGCAGTGCTTCTCACATAGTGGGGCGCGCCCCCCCATGGCTCCGTCAAGGGGGGCGCGTTTGACCTCGGGGAACATGCTTTTTTATTTTCCTTTTAAATTTTTTTTGAATTTAGAATGCACTTTAAATCTTTTCTGTTACATTTAATAAAGCTATTCTTTGTTGTAAATTGGTCCATATTTCTTTCTTTTTTTATTCTCTTATACGTTAATAAGGATACAGTGTTATGCAGAGGTGTACTTATAACAATTTTATAGACAAATGATACTATTTATAGTCGCTGGGGCGAGATGTTTTCTTCTTCCTAGGGGGGGCATGACAGAAAATAATTGAGAAGCACTGCTTTATCGGCAGGGAGGAGGGAAGAGATATTTTTCCCAACAGACCTAAACTTAACCAGTAACTGGAGAGACCCTGTAAAAAAAGAGGCCCTGGACTCAGTCCTGAACAAATACAGGGGCTGCATATTTCTTTCTTTATTGAACCTCCTTTTTTATTTTACACTGCATTTCCTTCAGAATTGATCTCCCACATATGAATACTTTCTCCCTGGTACAGGATAGCTTCCTATTACCTTACTAGGAAAAACTAATGAAGAAAATGGAGGGAAGGATTCACTGTCCTGTTGGATTCTGTAATAACAATGCAGCAAGTTTGAAACTTTTCCAGAAACATTTAAACAACAGTACAACATCAAGTTGCATTATTGAGCATCATCTACAAGCTTGTTAAAGTTTCTCTTTCAGCTTAAATTGATTTTTAAAACAAAGATTATGTTGCTTCTGCCTTACTCCGAATACTTGCTGGGACTGGCTCCAGCTGCCCCAAAACTCTGCCCAGGATAAGCACATTAGGAAGATGGATGTATGGATTTATTCCATTGAACAGGTAGAGAAGACCGTAATGTTGCCTTGCAATATAAATATTTGGCCACTCCTGTGCTATTTTATTGGTAAATCATCAAATTTTAAATGTTGTTTTAAAGGAAACATTACTACATTTTATATAGCAAATTAACTTGCATTCACATTAAAGAATGTGGACACTAAGAAAGAGGTGGGTGATGTACTGAATGATCTCATTTGTCAGACCTCTTTATGTTCTTACATGAGTCCAATTAAGACAAAAAAAATCTACTGCGAGGACAAAAGGCCTCTGTTTAATTTGAATGAAAACATGCAACTGCTATGGTTCCACAACTAGTTTTGGAGATCATGCTTCTCTTAGCTGGGCTGCCTATCTTTCTGGCAAGTGCCACTGAAATGCAGACCTCTGGTTTAGAGTTTGAAATATTAACTTGATGAAAAATTTGCAAACTAAAAAAAAAAAAAAAACCTTCAACAATAAAACTGTGATTACTGACAATAGTATTGCACATTTCATGTGAGGAATATTTAAAGAATGCATTCCATCCTAAAAAGTTTCACAGCCCCAAAAGTAGATAAAAAGGGCCCCAGCTAAAACAAGGTAGATCCTGGCCTAATTATACCTTAATAAGTGGGCTGTCCTACTTATACTCTGTCTATGATGTAATTAACACTTTTTAAATTCTGGATTCTTTCTGGTATATGGGTGAATCTGCAACTACAGATTGTTGTAAACTTGCAAGACTGAAAATGGTGGGTAATTAAAAATACAGCATAAGCAATTGTTAATATTCTACATTAGTAACTATTCTTATAAAGCAAGCAAATTAACAATCATTCAAAATGCTCAAAATTGAAAATGGAGTCATCAGTTAGTATTCCATAGTATACATTGCTCTGTTTTTGACAGTCTCATTGAAAATTAAACTTTTATATAAAGAAGTCTGAGGTTATTAACCAGGAAGCTGATAAACTTACAACTTGGGAAAGGCAACTAAGATTCACGTGGTCAGACCACTGCCTTTTTAATTAAGTTAGATAAACAATGAGATAAAATTTCACTTTTTTCTGTAATAATTAACATTTTCATAACCAAGATAACGTTCATAAGCATGTTGTGGCTTGCAGGGGAACCATAATATTGCTTTTGATAAGAGTGATTTACAAAATAGGTTGTTTATTCTCAGCAAGGTATTTGCTCAAGTGTGAGACTGTTAACTGACACCCTTTTTTAATAGTATGTAACAAAACAAGGCATTCAAGAAAAACAGGGTGCATCCTCACTGCTTCCCTTTTCACGCTTATGGTGGCAGTTAAAAGCAGTATGCTATAGTGTACATCACTCTTCAAAGTTTTTGCAGTGAAAGTCAATGATATATAATAAAAAAACACACACATTTAAGAAGGAAAAGTACATTCATTTGTTGCAAAAACAAAACTTGAGGACTGACATCCTGTGTGCTGTAAACTGTCCAGTCCAAAAGCACAGAATCTTTCCCATACCGATGGCAATTTACCCTCCTTCAGAGATCAAAGTTTGGCTCTCACACTCACAGTGGCATCACTGCAGTGACCAATCCAACCAAAATGTAAAACAAAAATGTGTTTTTAACTCCAAAAGATAACATAGTTATCTTCTGTGAAAGTAGAGCCATCACTGCTGAAATGGTATGGACTGATGGACGGAGATACTGCAGTTCAACTTTGCGCTAGAGTGAATGCAAAGTAGCACACATATGTGATGAAACATTGAGGGAGAAAAAAAAAAAACAGTATGGAATTGACTAATATTCTGTACTTACTAAACAAATACTTTGAAGAAAATCTGAAAATCTAACAGGTATAGAAAGATACAGACAAAAGTAAAAAGGAAATCAAAGTAAAACTTACCAAATTCATGTGTCAGCTTGGTAGTCATAAAACTGTGCACTGAAGGACAAAAGTAAAAATATCAATTAAACAGACTGTGTAGGCATCCTGGAAAAGAACTTAAAAATGGTTAAAAAACTACAGAGACAGTCAAAAAGGTCAAACAATGTCAAGAAGACATATTTAACTATGGTACTTAAAAAGGAAGGCTGTCAAAGGAAAGCTTTAATAAAATGCAAAGAGGTTATGTCAGCAGCTTTGCTACTACTGTAAACAATTAACAGCATAATGTTATGGCTCTTATGTTAGATCAAAGATGTCATTAACACAATGATCTGCACTCTCAACACATGAAATTGAATCAACATTGCTGGCATGGCTAATTTAATATTACTGATAATATACTACTTGTAGTGCCATTCATGTATCATGACTTAAGAATGAATAAATGTTTTGGGTTTTTTTTCATTTCTAAGTGAAGTTAGATATTCTACCTTTATGATAATGTACAGCTATGGAACATTTTCATTCCTAGTTAACTAGACAATAAAAATAAAGCACTGCAGAATAAATTAGACGAAACTATTTGCAAAAGCAAACAAAAGATATTTACCTGCTATCAGACCCTTTAATAATGTATATTTTTGATGAACAAAAGAAATTCAATTGGTGTGTGCATGTGTTTGAACAGTTGAGTAAGTGAGTCTTGCATTTGGCCATCAGCTATCACTAGTCCTGACTGGATAAATAGATTAGAAAATGGGTGTTGAGAAGGACTGTTGAACTTAACAGTAATAAGCCGATTCATGAAAAAATAATTACTTTTGTGTAAAATAACTGCAGTACAGCAAAAATGTCAAAAAGAATCATTACTATACATATTTTTTATCTATTCAGACCTTTTAACTATAATAGTAAAATGAAAAGTTTATTTCTTATACTTGTTACATCTGAAAAAGATGTGAGCAAATTGCATTTGCCCAAAAGGAAACTCTAGAGAACAGCAATCTCTTAAAAGTATGCACCACCCTACATATCAATGACTAGCTACTACATTAAAGGTGAGGATGTTATATTCTGTAGCATACACACAAAAACATATCAAACCTTTGCTAGAACAGCAACTGTAACATGACAGTAGCCAATAAACACCACAAACATGCCTTTCATAAATAAACAAACACCTTTCAGCAAACAATGTTACCTTTAAAAAAGAAAAAAAAAAAAAAACAGGGTCAAGACAAACTTCTAAAATAAGTAAACAAAATGACAGGAGTCTGACTGCACAAGTACATACCTGAAAGGGAATATATTTCACTGATCAAAGAACAATGAAGAATCTGACATGACTGTAAGCAGTATTGTGCCACTTCTTTTCTTTCAAACTTATATCTGCTTTCCTCTAGAACAAAGCCATCCTGGCAAGTATTTGTGGCAGTCCTGTGATAAGTATTTATATAACTCTGCTGCAAGCACAATACATTTTGCTTGGTCTATTGTAGGTTAGCACAAAACTACAGCACCAAAAACCAGCCAAGGAGAAAAATATTGTTTACATTTCCAATTTTATTCAAAATTAATTCAGTTTGCTCTGCCTATGCAACATGTTGACTTGTATTGCTGCTATTGTGGGTAACTTATACTGTACACGAATTGATAAAGCATTTTTATTTATTCACTTCATATTTTTATCATTTAGGGATTGCTCTTAGTTGTAAGTTCAAAAATATTCAGGCCGATGATTTAAACAAAGTGAAGAATAGGCATCATCTTTCTAGACGGATGCTCACAACTAAGATGAAAGGGCTAAGGATGGCTTTCTCTGCATTTATAAAGTCAGCATCAAAATCCTAAAAACCCATGCTTTAATCATTTTTCTGTGCAGACCTTTACACGCTCAAGGGTTATGGGTAGCCGGCATCTGCTCAAGCAATAATGGGTTCCACATATCAGTCTTGAATGAGATGTCGATCATTACAGAGCCCTGTCTTTCCCTCACACTGTGCCAGTTTATAGTTAACAATCAGACTAAGAGCATGTCTTTCAAATTTGGAAAGATACCAAAATCCAAAGAGGAAGCACTGCCAACTCCACACAGCAACACTCTTGAACAAAAATTTAACTGGAGTCCGAGTGCTCTGTGACAGACACCAATGCTGTATAGTCATTGCAAAATGGTCACTAAAACTTACTATAATTTGACTTCCATCTATTATGCACTAAGACATCAGTACTACAGGGTTTTGGAGCTTGGTCTTGGAACCCACCATATGTCTCAGTTTCTGTTTATATAGTTTTTATTTTAAGCGTCCATTCAATTCACCGAGTACAGGATTAGAGCACTGATGCATACCTATAACTAGTATATATTTAGTTAAATTCTAAGTAACATTATAACACACGAAACAGACAATTTAAACTAGATACACTTAAAACAGAAGTAATGTCAACATAAAAATATGTGACACTATAAACACCACTAATATTATACTTGAGATAAGGCCAGCTGACATCTGAGTTGAGTTACTTAAACTACAAGAACCTGTTTAATTGGACAGTTGTCTCCACTTGTATCTAATAATCGGGAATTTATTTTATGATAAAACTTTACAAATGACATTACAATGCAATGTATCGCAATTAGGAGGCATACAGTGGCAAGCAAAAGTCTGGGCATCCTTGCTTAAAATGTCCGTTACTGTTACTGTGAATAGTTAAGTGAGAAGAAAAAGAAGATGAACTGATCACCAAAAGGTATAAAGTTAAAGATGACATTTCTTTTGAGCATTTTATGCAACATTAGTTGCATAAAATTGTTTTGTACAATTGTACAGTGAAGAAAAGAAAAGGAGCACCTTGCAAAGATTTGGGCACTCCAAGATATTTGAGGTCCAAGATATTTGGGACTTCCATTAGCTTGTAAGGGCTATGATAGTTCACAGTCATTGTTAGGAAACCCCAGATGATGCAAGTTGCAAAGCTGTATAAATTCTCTGACTCCTCAAAACTTGTCCCAACAATCGGCAGCCATGTGCTTCTCTAAGCAACTACCTAGCACTCTGAAAAAATAAAACAATGAATGCTCATAAAGCAGGAGAAGGATACAAGCCGTTTACTCAGTTTGTAATGTTATTTAAAAAATGGCAGTTAACAGGAACAATGGAGGTCAAGTTGAGCACCAGAAGACCAAGAAAACTTTCTGAAAGAACTGCTCATTGGATTGCTAGAAAGGCAAATAAAAACCACATTTTTCAGGAAGATTTAGCAGACTCTGGCGTGGTGGTACACAATTCTACTGTGCAGGCACACCTGAACAATTTATTCCCAGACAAGTCACCTACCACCAACTGTCAGGTCTGTAAGGATACAAAAAAAAAAACTCCAAATATTTCACACATTCAAAAGATAGTTGTGTTAACAAAAACCTAAATATACAAAAGTGCAAGTCTTAGGGCATTTAGACGGTTCACAAACATATTTGACTTGATGTCTTTTGGATTAGTGTATTGATAGAAAACAGTGTATTTTAGAGTTGGCAACATTCCTTTTGCAAAAAGTGAATGTAGTGGGAAGTTAATAATAATGACACCTCGTATTGGCTAACTAGAAAGATTACAATATGCAAGCTTTTGATGCAACTCGGGCCCCTTCATCTTGCCTGAAGAAGGGGCCTGAGTTGCCTGAAAAGCTTGCATATTGTAATCTTTCTAGTTAGCCAATAAAAGTGTCATTTTGCTTCACTTCTCACTACATCCATAATGACTAACAAGATACAACACCCTAGTGCTGCAAAAAGTGAAGGAACACAATAAGCTATTTGAATGTCTTAAAAAAAAAAAAAGAAACCAACATAGTAACAGACCACTTTCGCAATTTAAAAATGCGATTTATTGGTAACTATGTAGGCCCAGTGCTTGATAGAGCAAATATCACAAACAAGTGTTAATGATCAATGACATCACGGGCAGGGTGAACCAAGCAACTAACTGCAACAGAAACAGCTGGGAAGAGGTAATAAAACTGGGCAAAGGTCAACCATGTTTAAACAGGTGAGGTTAGAGCAGATCTAGCTGTTTAACCTGCAAATCCTACATCACAGCAAAAGTCAGCATTGCAACAAGACAAAGTGTTGAAACTGCATCAGGCATTTCCAGATGTGCTGTCCAAACTCTTCTCTAGCAAACGAGAAAATGTATTTTCCCACCCTTATATTAGATGATATTCAGAAGCACTATCAGCTCAAAACTGGCAGAAACAACTGGGACCCTGATACATATTTCTAAATTCAGAAGAAGTGTCATCAGAAGTGGTCTTCAGGTTTCAAACAAATAAAATATTCCTTCGAGGTGGAAAGAAATTCAAGCAATACACCTATCCACAAAAAGAAAACGACTGGGGTGCTGTAAAATAGAAGTAGTTATCCTGGATGGAGGCAGATTTTTAATTTTTTGCTCTGATACAGACATTTTGTCCATCAAAGGGCTAGGCAACAGTGATGTTCAGTGCAAATTGCCTGAAGGTGAGGGCCCATATTTCCGCAAATTAAATGAATGATTTAATCAAAACTGATGGCCCCCTCCCTGATGAGGAGTAGAGCCAGTTTCTTATACTGTACATCAGTGATCAGGGGTCCCAGTTTCATTGTGAAGCATGATAATGACCGCAAATACATGGCCAACATAAAAAAGAAAACCTCTTTGCAGTGACAAGATGAACCAGGAATCCTGCAGCAGATTGTATGGGCCCCACAGAGACCTGATCTCATCATCATCATCATCATCGTGCCAGTCTGGGATCTTGCAAAGACTGAAGCAGGGAAGATGAACAAAGTCTGCAGTGGAACTATGCTGAGCTCCCCAAGAGGCTTGAAACAACCGACCAACTGAGTAACTTCAGAAATTTCATGCAAGGGCACCTGAGAGAAATGTTGCTATTTTTAAGGCAAAGAGAGTGTTGCACCAAATATTGATGCAATTTTTGTTTTTTGGTTTACAGTACTTTCTAGGATGTTTGTTCATGAATAAAAACTATTAATGGCATTATTTTTAAAAGCCTTCCAACTACAGCATTTTTTCACAAGTGCCAAAAACTTTTGCACAGTACTGTATATTATTGATTTCAAGGATTCCGTGGTTCTCAAACGACACTGAGCTGGACTCCTTGAGTGGCTGAACACCCATCCGTTTTATAAAGAGAGGGAAACGGAGGGTCACAAAGCAACACAGCAACTGGACCCTTTATTAGGATTCAGTCTGATCATCTATGAAATCAGTATCAGGGCTCTTTGGTGATTGGCCTCCTTCAGAAATTAGTGACACCTGGGACAGAGGTCCCCAAAGATAAGTCCCACTCCTAGGTAGAAAAAAGAGACACTCTTACTCTTGCATCTCTCATGGGTTTTACTTCTTGTGAGAACCTGGAGATCCAAAAATGTCTTGGCAATAATGGATACAATGAGGCTATTAGAAATAAACTGGATACATTAGAATTAAAAGTCAAGACGGAGGTAAAAAGCTTAGGGGTAATTGTTGACTGTAATCTGAATTTTAAATCGCATATTAATCAGATCACTAGGACAGCATTTTTTCACCTAAGAAACATAACAAAAGTTAGACCTCATATATCTTTGAAAGATGGTGAGAAATTAGTTCACGCATTTGTTTTCAGCCGACTAGATTACTGAAACGCACTCCTCTCAGGACTACCCAAAAAAGACATAAATCGTTTGCAACAAGTGCAGAATGCAGCTGCTAGAATCCTAACTAGGAAAAAAAAATCCGAACACATTTCTCCAGTTTTAATGACACTACACTGGTTACCTGTGTCATTCAGGATTGACTTTAAAATTCTGCTTATGGTTTATAAAGCCTTAAATAATCTCGTCCCATCTTATATATCGGAATGTCTGACACGTTATATTCCAAATCGTAACCTCAGATCTTCAAATGAGTGTCTCCTTAGAATTCCAAGAGCTAAACTTAAAAGAAGTGGTGAGGCGGCCTTCTGCTGCTATGCACCTAAAATCTGGAATAGCCGGCCAATAGGAATTCGCCAGGCTAATACAGTAGAGCACTTTAAAACACTGCTGAAAACACATTACTTTAACATGGCCTTTTTATAACTTCAATTTAACTTAATTTAACTTAATCCTGATACTCTGTATGTTCAATTCATCATAATAACTATTCATGGTGGCTCTAAAATCTGTACTGACCCCTACTCTCTCTTCTGTTTCTTTCTTCCGGTTCATGATGCTCCAACAATGATGGACGGATTAAAAGGCAGAAGTCTACGTGACCATCATCATCATCAAGCCCTTCCGTGAGAACCCTAAATCCAAAGAAGACTGTTTCATTTATGTTAGGTAGAATGCCCAGAGGGGACTGGGCGGTCTCATGGTCTGGAATCCCTACAGATTTTATTTTTTCTCCAGCCGTCTGAGTTTTTTTTGTTTTTTCTGTCCCCGGCCATTGGACCTTACTCTTATTCTATGTTAATTAATGTTGACTTATTTTGCTTTCTTATTATTATTTTTCTATTCTTTATTATGTAAAGCACTTTGAGCTACTGTTTGTATGAAAATGTGCTATATAAATAAATGTTGTTCATGCACTGGAGTTTAATTTCTAAACATAACTTTTAAGAGATAGATGGTTTTATCATGACTTCTTTTTGACAAGAAGAAGGAAATTCCCGGCTAAGTTAGTAGAAAAGGCTTTAGCCACAACTGCTTTGGTTGAACCTGGCAAGGGCGGTATGCAGTGCTACACTACTCAACCTGTCTATGAAACCCAGGCAAAGCGATTGCCCTTTTAATCACAATTTGAGACAAAGTACAGAAAGAAGTGGAGCAGCTTGTAGATTTGTGCAAGTTCAATAACCTGCCTCTCAATGCTGATTAAACTAAACAGATAACTGTGAACTTCGGGAAGACCCAGTCTGCCCACACTCCACTTCTACACCTTTCTCCACCTTTTCTACATCAAAGGTTCTCTGGTAGAAAGAGTGAAAAGCAGCAAATTCCTTGGTTATTGCACCTAGCAGAAGACCTGATGAGGCCTACCAACTCCTCCTCGACCAAGAATGTACAAAAGTGACTCCACTTTCTGCGCTGGGTAAAGACAGAAAGCCATCGAGGTGATATCCTCATCACATTCTATAGGGGCAATGTGTCCTGACCAGCTGAATCACTGTCTGGCATTGGAATTGCATCTGACAGCAAATCAATATAATGAATAGTGCACACTTTGGAGACCACTATCAGGACTTCTCTCATTTCTATCATGGACATGTTCACAAAGGGCTGCATCCATAATTCCACCAGTTTTGTGAACCCTCAATCTTGTTTTCCTGCTTCCGTCAAGAAGAAGGCATCTGAGACACTGCCAGACTGAAACAATATTTTCTTCCCACGGGCAGTCAGACTTCTGAACACAATGTTACCCCCGTCCCTGTATGCGCACCCATACCACAGGGTCAAATCTAATTATTGTTCTGTATTCCTCTTTACATCTCCTATCTTCACTGACTGCTATTTGTCAATATAATGCTGGATTTTTGCAAATACTGTTCCTTGCTCTGCATCCCCTTGTGTGAAATTACCCACCCCTTGTAACGTTACATTATGTACACTAATGGTTGTCACAGTAAATTTTAAAACAATAACTAATAAAAATCAGCAGTAGTTACAAATGTACTACATACATATAAATAACCTACTAGGAGCAAAGCCGAAGGGTGTGGGCTGGCGTAGGGTTCAGAGTCCAGACAGCCATAGGGTAGAAGCACTGGCGTAGCTAGGGGGGATTGGGCAGATGGGGCGATCCATCCTGGTGGTACTTTTTAATACATTTTAGCACTAGACTTTTCAGACAATTTGTTTGATAGGGTTTTGATAAGCCAATGTGTGTCATCTAGGTCAAAATTACACCATTTGCAATGTTTAAAAACTGTTACAAATACATATGTTGCAAAGTTACATTTTACAAATGTGAATCTTGACCACTTTGCCAACTTTCTCTGACCGAAGACTCTCTCAGTTAACTTTCTCCGGCCTAAAAGGACGAATCATTCAATCTCATTATTAACATTTTATTATTCTTATAATCTCAAAATGAAGCAAACAAAAGAGAGCGGTGCTGCTTTTAGAAAAAATAAAAATGTGTGGGAACAAGAATAAAGGGGCCTTATTGAACCAATTCAGTTGTAATTAATAACTACAAATATAGTTACATTTCTTGTCATTTTCATTATTTGTATGATATGTACTATGTTTTATTTTGTTGCCCCGGGAGACACAAACTCTAGCTACGCCACTGGGTAGAAGCTGTTACAGAACATTGCAGAACTGGTTTGGATGCTACAGAACCTTCTGCCAGATTGAAGTGGGACAAAGGGACTGTGGGAGGTGTGGGATCAGTCCTCCACAATTCTGTAGGCTTTACAGATCTTTATAAAGATGTTAATAGGGAACAGAAAGGTGTTGCTAACAATCTCTTCTGCTATGTACACTAGCCATTGTGTACATAGCAGACGGTGATGCAGTTGGTCAGAACGCGGTCAGTGGTGCCCTCTATAATGTGCTGAGAATAAAGGGAAGTAGGCTTGCCTGTCTCAGCTCCCAAAGCACGTGGAGACTCTGCTGCACCTTCCTGCCAATGGAAGTGTTGTTAATTGGCAAAGCAAGGTTAGCTGCTAGCTGCACACCAAGGATCTAACTCTTAAATACACTCCAACCGTGCCAATTACAGTATGTGCCACCAACTAATCTACTAATAAAAAAACCTTTAACATTATTATATCCCAATATGAGGGCTTCTTACAAAGTTTGCATAAAGTGGAATGGCATTGCTGGGCACACAGTGGGTTAAAAAGAAATGCCTAAATAAAATAATCTCACAGACAAAAGCGGCGGGCACATAATCATAACTTCATTCTATGGCGGATGTCGACCTCTAAGAAAAAGTTTCCGACAAAAATCAAACGCCTGCACCTGTAGAAGTAACCCTGTGTTGTCGCCTAACCCCTGATTTGGGTTTCATCCGTGACAGAAGGCCGTTGGTTTCGATTCCTTCATTCCCTCCTGTGCTTACTTCTGACGGCAGGTGTACCTCCCATCCTCCCTGTGACTGCGGCTCCTACTCACCTTGTGGCTGCGACAAAAACGTGAAAAACATGACGACGGCGAACGATGGGGCTCCGGACGCCATGGCCCCGGCCGTGTTCACACTCCCCAGGGAACTTGAGGCGCCGACTTCAGCAGCCGCTCACTTTCCGAGCGACATGTCGGGACGCGTCTGCCAACCTGTTGTTCTTCCTGTCCGCAGTTCACGCGCCTCCTGCAAGCCGTGACATCGGTGGCGCGCGTCTCACACGCTTTCCCCAAACTGTCTGCCTGTCTGAAACATTCTTCGTGGGGTTCGCAGACGACAAAAAGGCGGCGTACCGGGGCCAGTGACACCCACACTGCTCATCCAGGAACTCTCGGGTCACTCCGCCGTCCTGTCAGGTCACGTAGGCTGTCCGATCGCTGCTGCGGCGTCTCAGATTGTTTTATTCAGGACACATTAGTTTAAAAAAACAAAACAAACACAATACGGAGTAGGCCGGTCCTCGACTGGCAAGCTCCACTCCAGCGATATTTCCGCATTGGGAGATGGTTGTTTGTTTCTTCCTTGAAGTGACGCCTCAGGCTGGCAGTGGCGACGTAACTTCGTCTCCCCTCCCAGATGACGGGTGGGACGACATCTGCACGGAAGGAGGAAGCGACGAGGCTCGGCGGGCCTAGTGTGGGACCGCCAGCCGCTGAGCAAGTTACGATGTGACGTTGTTAAATCCACTTAATCCAGAATCGTGTGGCGGGGATCAGACCCATCTCGGCAGCCCTGGGCACCGTTTAGAAAACGCAGGGCTGGATGACACACGCCACAATTTGGAATCGCAAAGTAACCCAACATTCATAGAATAAGGGTTGTTAAAGAAAACAAAAATAAAACGACGTATAAACTGTCCTCACAGCCCACACCCAGACGTGAGACTCCAACAGAGGGCGCTGGGTCTGCGGAGATTCGTGGCCGCGCCTGTGCTGAAATGTAATTTTAAATTGTAGTACGGACGCATAGAGGTTATTGTTACATAGTTTACCATTGCTTGATGATAGTACCCCACTTCCATAAAAAGAATTAAGTGTTGAAGAATGAGCCTTAAGTTTAATTAAAACCATTTATTCTGTTGCAAGTTGGGTGTAGGGTCACAAGGAGCAGGTACCTGTTCCAGCAGCGTGTAACAACCCTGATGTTGTGTTTCTGCTGGGATGCAATTGTCTTATTTTTCCCAATGTCGCTCATTTTTTATGTTATCAGTTTGGATTATTTAGTTTTAAGGTGTGATTGGTTTCCCAAAAGGTGGGGCTACCCGCCTATCACTGCATCAGAGGCTCAGGAAAACCCACAGTCCCTTGGGGTTCATTGAATGTGTTTGCAGTAGTGGTGAGATCTCCTGTGTGTATTGCTTATGATTTTATTGTGAATTATTGGGCTTTTGACCTTATGCTCCACTTTTGACTTTCTGTTCTAGATTTGTGATTGGGACTTATTTGCTTTCCCTGCTGTATCATTTGTACTCTTTGGAGCTTCTTTGTTTAACAGAGCCTATTTTGGAAAAAAAAAATACTTATAAAGATTGTTTGTTGCCCTTTTTGTTTGACTAGCCAGGGTTAACAGATTTTGTGGGCATTTACAATTATTATTTGGGACTTTAGCTTTGGGATTGTCTAGTTCATAACACCTGGGCAGGGTGCCAGCTCATCCCATGACATGCCAAACTCACACACATACACGCAACAATCCTTAACTGACTTAAATGGGGCTAAGCTGGAGTTGCTAATTAACCAAAGAAGTCATTGAGATGTGGTTGTGAAAAATTGGATTATCCACTTTATTACTAGGAGAACATGTAAACCTCACAAAGGTATTTTGGCTGTATAGTCTTCATCAAGGAAGGTATTTATGTAGCTGTTAGGTAGTAGTACAAACCGCCTTGCCCCTGTAATTAAGAATTAACATATCGTAACAACCCAAAGGTACGAGAAACAGGAATGGATTCAGCCATCTTATGCCATTGTCACTGGCCTGAAAGCACCATTGCTTTCTTCAGTGTTGCCTCCAGCATGACACCAGGTATCTGAACCATACTTTTCTAGCTGCTTTGCCCCCTTACTCTGCTCACTTGGAGTCAGAGGCAAACTAGCTGCCACACTTTCCACAAGTTCCATGAGGTGACCCAAGGACAGGGTCTGTCCAAGGGTCACCAGCAACCACACTCACAGGTGAATTCACCTCCGCAATCAGAAGAAATGTAATAAAGTGCTACTCATAGTTTTGGATCTGCAATCCCTTCTTTCACACTGTTCATGGGCTGCTTGTAAAACTGGCTTCTTCTGACATCCCCGGCCCCACTGCAGTCTGTGGCTTCACGGGGAACATGTCCATCTTAGGTCTGGATGCATGGTCACTACTCTGCCCTGCTCTCAAGCGTAACAAGGAGTTCATCCAGCAGGACACTGAAGTGGTGCAAAGCAAATCAGTCAGTCCAACCTGAATCGGACCGCTGTGAGTGTAGTCAAGAATTTCACCACCATTAGTGTTAAACCAATCCTCTGTCTCAGAGTGATCAGTCAGTTTTATTGCACTTTTAAAGACCCAGGGGGCACAAAAGATGGAGCAATATATCCAGCCACCTTATACCAGGCTGCTGGTGTGGCCCTGAAAAGAACTGTTGGTTTCTTCCAGGTTTTCTGTGGTGGGATGCACTCCCTGCTGCTCTATTCCCTCAGCCTGTACACTCATGCATCACCCAACTCCACCTCACTCTGCTCATCCGGGGTAAGCGGCAACCCGACTGCTATTCTACCCCCCACTTCCACAAGCTGACCCAAGACAAGGGTCTGTGTGAGGCACGCTGGCAGCTATGATCATAGCCCAATACGGCCCATTGGCCAGGAGACGCTTAATAAAGCGCTTCTCACGAAATTCACATTTAAGCAAACATAAATTCTGTGTACAGTGGCTCCAAACGCACTGAAACAGATCTGCCTCAAATTTGGGTCAGGGAGGTTCGGGTGATTGCCAAGTGCCAGGCACTGACCAACCACCACCAATTCCTTGACCCGCCTACTCCCAATTCACAGTTACTTTTCACATAAACATGAAAATATAAACACGGACACGTTTAAATATTTTAATAAAGCATCACACCAAACTCCTATTTAAATCCATCCTTTTAAGTTAAGGTAAAATCTAGAATTAGTAGTTGAGCTGATGCATTGTTAAAAACTGAAGGCACGTCCGTCTCGCACGAACTACGTAACATGTCATCAGTTGCCAGGTGAAAACGGTGTGTGCCATTTTAACATTTTATGTAGCGCTTATCGAAACGGCCGAGACTGTCATCTGAGGCGGGGCCGAAAGTTTCCTTTTACTTGAAATGATCTGCTCCCAATGTCTGTGCATGGTGCATTTTGGCCTGTTTTTCTTGAAATTGTCCGCGATTTGTAAAGACTGCAAATATCTATTAGCATTTCCACGCCCCTGTATCCTGTGAAACCACCTGTTTTTCTTCCCGTCCGATGACAGTGAAATGTCATACAACCTCCTTCATTTAACGTTAATGACCTGACAGTTTCATAGACAGTTACAATTCACTCAGCAAATGACCTTACAGTCACAGCTGCCCCTGCCCTACTATTAATAAAATCGGACACGGTGTTATAGGGATCAACTAATTATGGCTGATGAAACAATCTGTCAAAAAAAGAAATTCACAAAAGGGTGTCCAAAACAGGAATACAGAGGTGAGATAATTCCAGCACAGGAAAGTGTTTTCATGCTATTCACAGAAACCTGGTTTCTAAAATGTCATGTAAACCCTTATTCCGGTTAGACAAACCGGGTTATTTGTCTCCGAGGTCTGACTTCCCTGCGAGTAACCCAGTTGTTTGGCCATGTAGGCTAAACCCTTAGCCGAGGGGCAGTTAAGGAATTTTGTAGTCATACTCTTTGCATTCTGTTCTCCTGCTTAGGTTTACACACGCCTGATGAAAGCGTCCACAACATACATTTCCTCAGGCAAATGCTCAGGCGATCGCATTATTCTTTCTGTCTAAACATTTCAGAAATCGCTAAATTTATGTTGATGAACTGAATGTACAGTGTGGTAAGCTCAGCAGCACAATCTGAATAGTAAAAGGGTAACACATTAAAAGTAACGTGCGTTAAGCAGTGCGATTACTTTATAAAGTTAATAGTAGTCGAACGCAATACTTATGTTACTGAAATAAAAAATCTTGTGGTACTATTGTCGCAGCAGCACTGGGTAAGGCAAGAAGCACACGTAGCGCTATGGCGCTCCTTTGCACAGGCCAATCGTACAACAGCCAAGCAGAGCGGAACAGAAACATATTAATAAAGTGTCAAACTAGTTTTAATCCAGTTATTTGCTTACACATACGGTATGTTGAAACCGTGTGATCGGGTGACACTGCAGCCATATCGCGATTCTTCGAGGGTTCCTGTCGGTGACGTATAAAGGGATAGATGTTAATTTATTTCACAGCACATGAAGAAATAACATTATGTATAAAAACAAGAAAATGATCACAGATTTCATGCTCGTTTTCGCATTCACAGAGGTCGATAAAGATGTTTAATTTTCTTTGGGCCGTTTAATCGCATTGGAGCGTTTTGCCAAAGAAGAACTCCAGAAGATAACTTGCTCATGTAAATGCGGATTTTTAACAAACCAGGTTTCTGCCTTAACCAAGTTGCTCGCCTATGCCGGTTATGTAATGTATGTAAACGCACTTAATGAATTAGTTGGTATGGGAAGATAATCCTGATCTGAAACAACTGGTGCTCCTGTCCAGGCTGTTACATGTAAATTGCCTTCTGAATTTCTTCAGTTACTGTTAGTAAAGTGCGAGTTTAGTCCCAGGGAGCTGCATTTGTGAACTTACCAAAAGGAGCTCAACTCTCATCCTTGTCTGCAGTGTTTGGTCATACAGCACCTGTTCCCCTTTCTCCGAACCTACAAAGGGTGCCACAATTGTGGGAGATTTCCTACATTTTCCAAGTCATCTTAAGGACTACTTAGCAGTAATTCTCACATCACACTCACGAAAACACTAATTTCACATTAGGGATGATCTATTTATATATCTGTTCGTTTTATATTATTTGTTTAGCAAACCTTATATTTTAGTACTTAAGGTTGCTGCTGATGTTTGAAGTGAGCTCCTTATTCTTCACACATTGTTCTGTATATTGACTGTAATTGGATTAAAAAGACTTGAAGATGTTAGGTTATGTTAAATTAAGATTTAAAAACGCAGCTTTGCTGACCCGATATTTATTAGCTATTACATATTTTAACTAAACGTCCCTTCTGCCTGTCACTCTCCTTTTATTCAGTACTAAGTTGGACTGACTGTATTAATTTACCAAGTACTGTAGGATTCTTGATCATTTTTCCTTCAGTCTCATTATTTTGATTTAGAATGTGTTTGCTTTATCATCATCCTTGTAATTTTATATTGTAAATTAATTTTTTTTTTTTTTTTGTAGTGTTTCGTTTCGAAACAAAATAAAGGCTGATTGTGCCTTGGAATGGAAGGGCTTGCATGCAGAAATAATTCCTGCATTGTGTTCTTTGCAACCAAGATGGATTGTGCCTTTCTGAGATCCAGAAGTGTAAAAGTGAGTTTCAGAAAATGGATAATATGCTGTTATTAAATAAAAGTGAAACTGGGGAATTAATATCTGAAAAGCAATATACAGCTCACCTTACAAAGGCATCAAATATAATGATTTTAATTAAAGGATGTGATCCAGACATGATGAGGCACTTAAAATCTCAGCAACAAAGATTGCAGCAGCACCATAGAAATGAAGAGAGTAAAGACAGCGTTAAGGACAAAGATGTTTAGTTGTCAATTTAACATCATATAAGGATGATTTAAAACAGTTGGTTGTGATGATTTCTGAAAGTTTTTTGGCATTCCATCCATCCACCTATTCCTAAAATTCATTTTATCCTGTTCATGGTTGAAGAGAACAGAGCCCATCCCAGCAACATCTGGCAGAAGAGAAGAACCAACACTGAACTTAGGTGCCAGTCCACTGCAGTGACAACACACTAGCATTCACTTACATAAGCGGCCATATGAAAGTTGTTATTAATCTGAAATGCACATCTTTCGTATGAGTGTAAAAAAAACCTATGCCTGTAATGGGAGAATGTGCAAGGAGCTGAGAGTGCCAAGGCAACTCTAACTACTGCATCAAAATGCTGCCAACCATTGACATTATTGATCTTTTATGTTCGATCTGAAAGCTGAGACCAAAGGTTCATCAGACTGATCAAATGAAATGAGTGGGCACCCTTAAAGTCCATTGAGGCTTCACAGAATCTACTATTATGACACACATATATACAGTACTGGGTTTTGATCTTTAGTCTGACATATATAGAGCACTGTAAAAGACTCATTGCAAGTTATCGCAAACGCTTGATTGCAGTTATTGCTGCTAAGGGTGGCCCAACCAGTTATTAGGTTCAGGGGGCAATTACTTTTTCACACAGCGCCATGTAGGTTTGGATTTTTTTTCTCCCTAAATAATAAAAACCATCATTTAAAACTGCATTTTGTGTTTACTTGTGTTATATTTGACTAATGGTTACATGTGTTTGATGATCAGAAACATTTTGTGTGACAAACATGCAAAAGAATAAGAAATCAGGAAGGGGGCAAATAGTTTTTTCACACCACTGTATCAGTAATCTAGTTTGTGTTCCTTTTTTGCTGTTATAAACATTTCTCTTGCATCTTCCAACTGAAATAAAATATACTTAAATTCATTCAGTTGTAATTTTACAATTCATAATCTTCATCCAATTTAGTGAGTGGGTATGTTGACATAGTGGTTCATGTCTTCTAGCCCTTGCTGCTGGGAAAGGTTTTGGCTCTCTGTGAAGTTGGTAATGGAAAAACCGAGTTAAAAATGAATATCAGAACAAAATCTCAATTGCGTAAAAAAGGTAATGTACTTCTAAAAATGAGCGATATGAAATAATACTGTACCATTTTAACATTTGCTATTGAACTGTGTTGCCATTTGTAAAGATAAATTAATGAGTAATTTTAGACTGTAGGAAATTTTGTTACACGCATGTTTTTAATTCTAATTAGATGTGAGCTGGTACTCAATTCTTTGATTTGACCTTTTGATTAGGCTCATTTCCTACAATATTAAGAGGGTCTTTTGTAAGGAAACAAATAAAGTAATTTGTTATTCTGTTTCTTTCATTTGAAGGAATACATGTTTGTAAGCAGTTAAGTGTTAAGTGACATCTCAGTACTGTTGACAGGTGTTCTTCACCAATTGGCAAAGAACATTTGTTAGATGTCACCAGTGCCAGTCGAAGCCCATTTGGAGCTTTAGGTGTGTTGACAGATGTTGCCCCTCATTGTTTTTAGTTGGTAGTCAGCATTAATAAACTACAACAACCTTGGGGCGTGGGGGGGATCCCCTTGGTGTCTGGAGCGCATACCTCTTCAATAGCACAAACAACACTGCTTTAGATAGATAGATAGATAGATAGATAGATAGATAGATAGATAGATAGATAGATAGATAGATATCTAAAGCAGTGTTGTTTGTGCTATTGATGCATGTACCATGGACTTTTAAGGGGTGCACACTCGTTGGTGTACTGATCGTGTGCACTTTTACTTTCCTAAAGTCAGTATCATCAGAGTTCTATGATCGGGGATGGGGTCCCCTCAGTGTCTACAACACACGTACCTTCAGAAACCCAAACAACATCACTCTGTGTAGATACTGCAGATGTTGTTATCATTCTTCTACAACTCCCCCAGGGGTCTCTCTTTGTGTCTGGTGCATGCCCCCCTCAGATGAAGATGCCCAAGGTGGCCACCTATGTCACTTAATTGATTATTCAGCCCTGATGTCACACCCTATGAATGCCTGTATACCTGCATGTTGACAGAAGATCAACCCCTGTGAGGTTCTAATGTGTAGGTTTAAGAGACAGCAGCCTTGGATATAGATGACTATGTTTGGGGAAGGCAATGGGAACAGTCATGTTAGACAATGTCTATGTGTGGATGGTATCCCTATTGAAGGTTGGGATGGCAGTGGTAGTCAAGGGAACATCATAGTCATCAACATTTGCAGATGATGAAGAAATGTGTACCTTGCAAGGGTGGTGACTGAGTAGACCTACACAGAACACTAAGATAAAGAAAATCAAAAAGAGTATAAACTCTCATTTGGATTGGTAGTTAGATAAAGGATCATTAGCTACAGTTAAGATATTTTGAAATGATTTCTGTGCGGTTATTTTTGGGTTTTGTTTTTTGATTTAAACCTTGTTTTTTGTTTGGTAATTTGGCTTCAATCCCCTGTGTTTCCTTTTACATTTCCTTAAATGTTTCTGTATTTTCTGGTCTTTGCTTGCTAGTTACACTAGGTAACAACATAACTTTTGCTTGCTCACATGAATCAATATGGTTACATCCTACAGTATTTCTCATGTTGAATTCATATATTTAATCAGACTTTACTATATTTTACTCATCTTTCAACTACCAAGATCACCAATTCATCAACAAAGAAAGGATACGCATGTACCAGCAGCTCATACAGCAGCACCCTTCCTCTTGCTGCTATAGGTGAGTTTACTGTAACAGTACAAAAAAAATCACGTGTTTAGAAACAAATCGAAGAGGAAAGCAATTAAGTAAGCCTATATACTACTGAAATGACTAAAGTAATATTATCTGGAGATTATTGTAGCAAAAGGTACTCTCGCTTGAAGAATAAGTAGTACTTATTCATGAATATTTTCCCGGATGGTTATTTCAGAGCAGCATTATAACTAGTGTCACATGGGCACATGCATGACGGTGGGCACCCCAAACTTTATTAAACATTTACAGCATAAATCGATCAGAAGTCAATACAACCAACATTGCCATATCAACTAATTCTACTACTTATATTCACAATAGAAAGATGTAAAATGTCCTGTTTAAAGTCTGCAGGCTTTTGTGGCATCATGGGAGTCCAGTGCCACCCAGCACTACATACAGCCCCCCAGTGCTACATTATCATTATAATGAACTGGTGTTATCAACCTGTGGCTAAACCAGCGTTTCTCAACCTTTAAGTATTTGCGACCCGAGTTTTCATAACAGTTTTAATCGTGCCCCCCTAACGTTTTTTTGAAAGGAGCCCACTAATACCAATTTGTTCTTTTTTAATTAATGATATAACATAGAAGCATATTTTATTATACCTTTTTAACTTTTATCGACATTTATCTAACTCTGTATTTATTTTTCTAGTATCAGAATGTAGTTTAAGTTAATTTGTTTTGCTTTTTTCATATTTTTGATTCTGGTTTTCTTTTTTTCATATCTACACGCCCCCCATAGCATTGGATTAGAAAGGAAACTGTAGTTGTTCTGAAGGCAGAAGATCAGGAATACAATAAGGTCTGCGCTGTGTTACACAATTTGTACTCTTTACGAACAGGCTGATTGTGCAGCGAAAAGTAAACACAGGGCAGGATTACAGCTAATGCAAGCTGAAAGAGTCCCTTAGTGGTTTAACATGTAACTGACTAAACTGACATTATGGTTTATCGGTGCCCAAAGAGCCACTTTTGCATCTGTGTATCTTCAAACTGGAAAGCAAATCTTTAAGATAATTGTCGCCTTTGGTATTTCCGTTATACAATAAATCAGTTTCTTTCCAAGTTCTTTCGTATTTATGAAATTTTAATGAATTACTGGATTTTATCTAATGTTAATAGATGAGAAACTTACTTCAGTTGCTTTTCTCCTTTCTTCAGGCAATATTAATACTGATTTTATTGGCCATTTTGTGCTTTAGTTATTTTTCAATTGCTAATTTTTGTACACTGGGTATAATTTCAAAACTTTGATGTTTTAGAAAGCTAAACAACAATTAGTCATATACGGTGGCTCATAAGGGCAAAACGCAAAAAACAAATTCAACAACAAATCAAATGAAAAAACAAAATAAAAAAAAACACAAAGAAATTAATTACCATAGTCATAGACCCTCCAACACCAACATACATTGGTCAGTGCCATCTTTAGATCACTTGATCACTGCTGTCGATAAAAGTTACTGAGCCACCATAAGCCCAGTTTGTGCTCCATTTTTAACTCCATTGTAAAGTGCTGTTAAGAAGCCCATATTTAATGTAGTCTACTAACATATGTAATTGCGTTCTGTCTTCACTGTTATTTTTGAATGTGACTCATTGCTACAAAAATACTTAATGAACAAAACTGTGATAAGTGACTTTCAGGTGAAGTATTTAAAAAATGCAAAATGCTCCTACTTTCATATCGGTTAAGTTAGTCAACAAACACACCTGAATGTTATGCCATGTGTACATTGGCTAAGTTGTTGTAAAATATCATCATGTTTAGCAGATGTCTTTATCCCAGCAAACACTAATTCTTACAATCTGAGTTATTACCAGTAAACAAATAATAAGAGAACATAATTAAAATTGAAGCACTAGTTGTAATGAACCTCAGTTGCTTTGTTGTTTATTTTGACATTGGCACACCTCCATTTTATGCATGCATGGATTGGACGGAATATAAAGAAACAACCCCATTTCTAGATTAATACAAAATGTCACTGCTCTGTCTCTATAAAAGATAGTAAGGTGCATTACCTGGTATACTCATTTTGGGATAAATATTAAAAATCTTGTCTTTTCCTTTCAAAACCTTTTTGGTTAGGGCATTGGAATTGCTAGTTTGGTAAAGACATTTTTACTGTGTATATCTGACTATCGATTTTTGCATTTTGTTTTGATTTTGACAATTATTTTAAATGTGACAATACTATTTGACTTGATTTGCCTAGAAGTTAGTCGTTACATTAAAAAAAGTTAAAAAAAAACTACATATATACAGTACATTGTTACTTTCACTGTAACTATTATTTTGGATTTGTGTATTCCCTTTGATTATGAAGGAGAAGGAGGCATGACAAAGTAAAAGGATTGGTAGCTTACTGTCTCCATGTACAGTAAATGTGCATTTGACACATTTAGACAAGATGGTGCTCATCAGCAGTTCCAAAGTATGACATTTGGAGAGAAAGATTATGGGCAAAATCTGGCCAACTATTACTTCAATGGTGATAACTAACAATGAACCTCACTGGTGCTTTTATAAAAATACACAAAATTACAGAATGGATGTTCTCTTTCCCATTTTTAGCAAACCATGTCTCAATTATACCAAAATAAAAATATGTTTAAAGGCACATTATATTATCCTGATTTGCTTATGTACATTATTGAGATTTATTGTTTTGCTGTTAATATAAATTATAGGTTTATGTATATGAATGTGGTATGGTTTAACAGTTTATTGTTAGTACATTATAGTGGTAAATAATCTGTAAACCCTCTGTGCCTGTGCTTCAATTGTCAATTGTTTGTAACATTTGAGTAATTTTAAAGTGTGATCTGTTCCATTTTAAAAATGTTTTTTTGTGATTCCACCCTTGGGTGAGAGTCCCTAGGGCAGCGTGTTTTTAATCTTCCTGAAAAACAAACAGAATTGATCTCAATTACAAATAATGTGGCAAATTGTCTAATTTAATGCTAGTGCTAATGATGCATTATAGTTTACACCTTAGCACAGACTATAAAGACAGGACTGCTGATTTAATTTATTTAAATTTATTAAAGTAAACACAAGCCCTGGATGCCAAGTTAAACATGTAAAGCCTCATGTATCTTGCTATTTCAGTACTTTTTGGTTATATAAAAAGTCACCCATTCATTAAATGGTTTCATGCTGTAATTCTGACAGTGGTAACACATTTGCTTTATTTCACAGCATGCTAGTATTAGGTTAAAAAGTGCATTTGTAGATTCATTTTTTTTGGTTTCTGTTTTTGCCAAAAGTTCTCTAAAAGGTTCAGTTTACAGAGTGATGGTTTTTGACGCAACAAATTTAAATGGGCTTCTTTTACATTAGATTACCGTTGTATAATGAAAAATGTGCAAAATTCTATTTACAGAACAAACTGTGAATTTGCTTTATAATGAGTCAAGTCAAGAAAATCCAGTGGAGGCTTGTGTCATCCTTTAGAATAAAACCTTCACATGGAATAATAAATTCCTGGTATTTACTAAAATTTGGGCCTTTTGACATTCCATCATATGAAATAACGTTATATTAGTGAATAAAACGGCATGGTTGAGACAGGACAGAAGTAAACTCAGGTGTCCCAGGTTCATTCCTGCACTTTGGAAAACTGAAAGCTGTATATGTATAGGCAGTCTGGCTGAGGACACACATACAAGAAAAATCACAAGGCCAGCAATTCCGTCCACAGCTCAGACTCAATGTGTATTCTGTACTAGTGAGGACCTTTATTTTTTAGCAAATGTGGAATTGTTATACAATAATTCTGCATCTATTGTACATGGCAGTTAAATGATTTTATAAATATGTGAATAATTGGACTAAGCACTTTTAATTGATAGACTGCTTTAAAGATTGGGTAAATGTAAATGTCCAAGTCCATATCATTCATCTGTTTTGTGAACCAAGTTTCCCAGTATTTGTTAATCATGCAAGCAATTCTATAAGGACAAACAAAGGATGGTGTACAGTAACACAGGCTTAAAGTGCAATAGCAAGACAGATTTAGTCTTTGTATAAAATGTGTTGATGGATAAAACCGCATTGCTTGATCAGAACTGACCGGGGATAGAAACTGACCTCTAATTCTATGCATTGTATATTTGCAGCAATGTTTTTTTTGTCTTAATTTTTTGGTGATTCTGGCAAATTTGTTGCTTTTAGTAATTATTGGGTAGCACATGATGACTACAAAGTTCAATTCAATGCATTGTAATTTAGTCCTTTCAATTACTGTCACTTGCATATTAAGACACTCATATACAAAGCATTTAACACATGGATTATGTTCAGTTTTGGAAACTTTGGAGATATAGTATGTATGTTGACAGAGTACATTTTTATTGAGATATTTTAAAATATAGTGCAGCAACACTTGAAATAAAATTGCTTCTATAAGAATGTGTAACAATTAAAAATTCTGAGCACGCTTGCTGATCGATTGGAGCATCTTAGTGAGACATTCACGAATCGGATCGAAATAGCCGAACATCTAGCTGCCTGTGCCGAGGAAAGAGCAGTAAATGTCAGTTCGGAATGTAAAAAACTCGGAGAAAAACTTGGAGACAGACTGGCTGCTTTAGAAGATGGGAATAGAAGGTATAATGTCAGAATTGAAGGCCTGCCGGAGAATCGAGAAAGTTTAAACCCGGTGAAATTCGCAACTGAACTTTTTTCTAAAATAATCGGGGGCGACTTTAAAGCAGAATCTGAGATAGCAGCGGCTTACCGCGTACGCGGATCAAACACCGTCAGACCCCGACCAAGATCTTTTATAGTTCGTTTTGAACGATTATCATTTAAGTTAGAGGTGATGGAACTCCTCAGGAAAAAAGGGGAAGATATTATATATGAAGACTGCCACATTCGCGTCTTCCCTGACTTCTCTCCAGCAACAGCTATAAACGCCGCCTTCTATAATATTAAACAGCGGCTACGGCAAGCCAATGTCAAATACGGCCTCCTGTATCCGGCAAAACTGAAAGTGGAATGGCAGGGTCATTTCTATGTTTTCGCTAGCAAGGAGGAGGCAGAAAATGAGTTAAGAAAGCTGATCCCGGGACTATTCTGATACATAATTGTGAGTCATGGCGGTAAATGATAAAGCTAGGATTAATAATCTACTGTCTGATCTATTTGTTTTAAAATACGGGTTTTTATCAGCATATATTCTCATATTCTTATATTATTATTACTTACTTATTACTTATCATTACTTAGTATTACTAGGGCTAAATGTTTATGTTTTATTGTGCTTAATTACGTTTTCCTCCTCTTTTTTCTTTTCTAATTATTTCATGTGTACCCTAAATGAGACTGTTCAATATCATACCCTTGGTTTGCTGTTATTGCTATTACTGCATTAAGACTTGTTATGCTTGTTTTGGACACATCTTTAACACCATCACCTGGGTTTATTATCTGGGGATATCATCTTAATGCACTAAAATTGATGAAGATTATATGTATATGTGTATGTATGTATATATGTATATATATATATATATGTATATATGTATGTATATATATATATATATATATATATATATATATTAATTTCTTTTTTTTTCTTTTTTTTTCTTTTTCCTCTTTTAAAGACTATATTGGTAACAGATATCTCTATCTTTTAACCTTAAAGCGCCACTGCATGGGGGCTTGATGTGCTTTGGACGTGCTCTGTCTCTGGGTATGTCAGAGGACTGGGACTGCATGAAGTGGGTTTTAGCCTCACCTGGGGAGGCAAAAAGGGAGGGTGGGGGTTAAGGGGAAGAGAAAGAGAGCAGGCTTGATCTATATCTAATCTATCATCTCAATCTTTATAATTATAACTATCAACGTAATAATAAGCTGCATGGCAACAACTCTTGGGGGAATAGGAAATTAAGACCTAAACTATTTCACTTCCAGTTAAGACTATAATATGACACCAAAAACTCAGAATCAGTGTCTCCATGATGGGACAGTTAACTTCGTAAGCTGGAATGTTAAAGGCCTGAATCACGAATTAAAGAGAAAGAAAGTACTTTCTCACCTAACAGGTCTAAATGCTAAAATAGTATTTTTACAGGAAACCCACTTACTAAGTAAGGATCAGTTCCGCTGCAAAAGACTGGACTGGCCAAATGTTCCATTCTAGTTTTACAAAGAAAACTAGAGGGGTGGGAATTCTCATACATAGAACAGTACCATTTGTAGCATCAGATGTAGTATTGGATCCTGAAGGGAGATATGTGATGGTCATGGGAGACTTATCTAACTGTAAAATGATTTTGATAAATGTTTATGCACCTAATGTTGATGATAAGGAATTTATACAAAATTTATTTGCATCCATTCCCAATCTGAACACTCATAAACTTATAATGGCTGGGGACTTTAATTGTGTTCTAAATCCACTTTTAGATAAGACTTCCTCCACAGGGGAACGCAACTAACACCGCAAAGATAATTACAAAGTTTATAACTGATCACAACTTATCAGATCCCTGGAGGTTTTAAACCCAAATTCAAGAACATATTCTTTCTACTCACCAGTACATCATTGCTACTCAAGGATTGATTACTTCTTTATAGATAATAACTTCTTGCCTAAGATTAAATCTTGTAAATACGATGCTATTGTTATTTCAGACCATGCTCCGATGATCTTGGAGCTGAAATTACTAAGCCCCATACACTCACCCGCAGATGGCGTCTCAATCCGCTTCTATTAGCTGACGAGAATTGTACTGAATTTATATCCAAACAAATTGAATTCTTTCTAGAGACAAATACATCCCCTGAGATCTCTGCAGGAATACTCTGGGAAACTCTTAAGGCCTTCTTAAGAGGACAGATTATCTCATATCTTTCCCACAGAAATAAATCCGCGAAGAAAGTAGCAGAGATAAAAGCGAAATTACTAAAATAGATGAAGAACATGCCAGACTACCAAGCGAGACTCTACATAAGAGGAGGCAGGCTCTACATTCAGAATTAAACCTCTTGACAACTAAAGAAACCGAACAACTAATTTACAAATCCAGACATCATTATTATGAACATGGAGAGAAAGCTAATAAGCTTTTAGCGCAACAAATTCACAAGCAAGATGTAGCAACGCAATCTCGTAATTACTAACACGAATGGAGATAAAATCATCGAACACAAAAATATAATGTACACTTTTAGAGACTACTATAAATCCCTATATACTACTGAGTTTAAAGAAGACAATATACAATCTAATGCATTTCTGGATAAATTACAGATACCACAAATTGACGCTATTAGTGTGGAGGAGCTCGATAAACCTCTGTCATTATCAGAATTACTGGATGCTATAAAGTCACTCCAAGGTGGAAAAGCAGCAGGCCCTGATGGCTACCCTGCAGAGTTTTACAAGAAATTCTCCGCTCAGCTAGCTCCCTCCTATTAGCAACATTTACAGAAGCCAGAGATAACCAATCTCTTCCACAAACCTTTCGCCAAGCACTAATCACTGTCTTCCAAAACAAAATAAGGACTTATTACAATGTGCATCATACAGACCAATTTCACTTCTGAATAACGACGTTAAAATACTCTCTAAAATCATAGCTAGAAGGATGGAGAAAGTGCTCCCTCAGTAATATCACAAGACCAAACTGGATTTATTAGGGGCCGACACTTATCTTCAAATCTTCGACGCCTGTTTAATGTAATATACTCACCAACTAAATCAAACACCCCAGAAATATTATTATCATTGGATGCAGAAAAAGCATTCGACATGATTGAATGGAAATACCTTTTACTATTTTGGAGAAGTTTGGGTTTGGCCCAACATTTGTGCATGGATTAAATTACTGTATACTAACCCAGAAGCTTCAGTTTGCATCAATAACATTTGCTCAGACTACTTTAAACTAGAACGTGGCACAAGACAAGGATGCCCTTTGTCACCACTGCTGTTTGCAATTGCCATTGAACCACTGGCAATACATTGTCGAAATACTGATCAGATAAAGGGGATTAGCAGAGAAGGACTGGAACAGAAAATCTCATTATATGCAGATGACATGGTACTGTATATATCGGACCCAGAAAATTCTGTGCCTGCAGTCTTAGCAGCACTCACAGAATTTCAAAAGCTCTCTGGTCTCAGAATTAATCTGAATAAAAGTGTACTCTTTCCGTGAATTCAAGCATATAATATTAGATTAGACACCCTTCCTTTTATCATTGCAGAACAGTTTAAATACCTCGGGGTAAACATCACAAGTAAACATAAAGCTCTTTATCAACAAAATTTCGGCGTCTGCATGGAAAAAATTAAACAAGACTTGCATAGATGGTCAACCCTTCATCTCACACTAGCTGGAAGAATTAACACTGTTAAGATGAATATTCTTCCTAAGCTCCTTTTTATTTCAAAACATACCAATATACATTAATAAATCGTTTTTAAGCAATTAGATTCAACAATAACCTCATTTATTTGGAATTCTAAACATCCACGCATCAAAAGAGCGACCCTACAAAGACAAAAGGCAGAAGGCGGCATGGCTCTACCTAACTTCCAGTTTTATTACTGGGCGCAAATATACAGTCGATAAGAACCTGGACACAAATAGAAGAACATACACAGGCATGGACCGCAATAGAAGTAAAATCCTGCAGTACTTCTTTGTATTCCTTGCTTTGTGCTCCAATAAACACACGCTATCGGCAATACACTAATAACCCAATTGTGCTCCACTCACTTAGAATCTGGAACCAATGTAGAAAGCATTTTAAGACGGAGAAGCTTCTTTCTGTGGCACCCTGCAAAAGAACCACCTCTTTCAACCCTCACAAACATATGCAGTTTTTAATATCTGGAAAAATTTGGAATTAACTTGCTTAGAGATCTTTATATAGACAACGTCTTTGCATCCTATGAACAATTACATTCCAAATTTAACATTCCAGCTACAAATTTCTTTCACTATCTTCAAATCAGGAACTTTGTTAAACAGAACCTTCCAGATTTTCCTCATCTTGCACCCTCATCCACGCTGGAAAAATTATTGCTCAATTTCAAGGAGTTAGACTCCATCTCTACAATATATAAAATCCTTTTACAATCCCTTCCTTTCAAAGATCCAAGAGGACACTGGGAAAATGACCTCTCAATTAATATATCAGAAAAGGAGTGGAAAGTAGCAATGCAGAGAATTCACTCAAGCTCCATATGCAAAGCATACAATTATACAACTCAAAATTATATATCGAGCACATCTGTCTCGACTAAAACTCTCAAAATGTTTCCAGGGCATGATCCAACCTGTGAACGCTGCAAAAGCCCCAGCCTCACTAGGTCACATGTTCTGGGCCTGCACCAAATTAACATTATTCTGGACAAAAATTTTTAATTACCTCTCAGACAGTCTTGGACTCACAATCCCTCCTAACCCATTAACAGCTGTGTTTGGGGTTCTTCCAGAGGGTCTTAAAGTGGAGAAAGACAAACAAATTGTGATTGCATTCACTACACTGTTGGCACGCAGACTTATTCTGATAAACTGGAAGAACCCAAACTCTCCTCTTTTAAGTCAGTGGGAAACTGATGTGTTATATTATTTAAAATTGGAAAAAATCAAATACTCAGTTAGAGGATCTGTGCAGACTTTTTTCAAAACATGGCAGGATCTAATCAGTAATATTTTGAAATGTTTATAAAGCACAGAGAATTTGTTGATTTAGGTATTTTTAAAAGCCTTAAATTTTACACCGTTTGGCTTGCTCTCTCTCTCAAGGGTGGGGATCGATCTGTTCTTAGCATAATTCTTTTTTTTTGTAAAACTTGATTGCTATGTATTGATTGTAATAAAATTAATAAAATAAAAAAAAAAAAAAATTCTCAAATACTTCTTCTTTCGGCTGCTCTGCTTCTGTCCTTTGCATCTTGTTCTGTTACGCCCATCATCTGCATGTCATCTTTCACTAGAACCATAAACCTTTGCTTAGGCCTTCCTCTTTTCCTCTTCCCTGGCAATTCTATCCTTAGCATCCTTCGCCCAATTTACCCAGCATCTCTCCTCTGCACATGTCCAAACCAACGCAATCTCGCCTCTCTGACTTTGTCTCCCAACCGTCCAACTTGAGCTGACCCTCTAATTTACTCATTTCTAATCCTATCCATCCTCGTCACACCCAATGCAAATCTTAGCATCTTTAACTCTGCCACCTCCAGCTCTGTCTCCTGCCTTCTGGTCAGTGCCACCGTCTCCAACCCATATAACATAGCTGGTCTCACTACAATCCTGTAGACCTTCCCTTTCACTCTTGCTGATATCCGTCTGTCACAAATCACTCCTGACACTCTTCTCCACCCATTCCACCCTGCCTGCACTCTCTTCTTCACCTCTCTTCCACAATCCCCATTACTCTTTACTGTTGATCCCAAGTATTTAAACTCATCCACCTTCATCAATTCTACTCCCTGCATCCTCACCATTCCACTAACCTCCCTCTCATTTACACACATGTATTCTGTCTTGTTCCTACTGACCTTCATTCCTCTCCTCTACAGAGCATATTTTCACCTCTCCAGGGTCTCCTCAACATTCTCTATACTATCGCTACAGATCACAATGTCATCAGCAAACATCATAGTCCACGGGGACTCCAGTCTAATCTCATCTGTCAACCTGTCCATCACCATTGCAAATAAGAAAGGGCTCAGAGCTGATCCCTGATGTAATCCCATCTCCACCTTGAATGCATCTGTCGTTCCTACCGCAGACCTCACCACTGTCACACTTCCCTCGTATATATCCTGTACAACTCTTGCATACTTCTCTGCTACTCCCGACTTCCTCATACAATACCGCAGCTGCTCTCGAGGCACCCTGTCATATGCTTTCTCCAGGTCCACAAAGACATAATGCAACTCCTTCTGGCCTTCTCTAAACTTCTCCATCAACATTCTCAGAGCAAACATTGCATCTGTGGTGCTCCTTCTTGGCATGAAACCATACTGCTGCTCACTAATCATCACCTCACTTCTTAACCTAGCTTCCACTACTCTTGCCCATAACTTCATGCCGTGGCTCATCAATTTTATTCCCATGTAGTTACTGCAGTCCTGCACATCCCCCTTATTCTTAAATATCAGCACCAGTACACTTCTTCTCCACTCCTCAGGCATCCTCTCACTTTCCAAAATTCCATTAAACAATCTGGTTAAAAACTCCACTGCCATCTCTAGTTCTAAACACCTCCATGCTTCCACATGTATGTCATCTGGACCAACGGCCTTTCCATTTTTCATCCTCTTCATAGCTGTCCTTACTTCCTCCTTGCTAATGCGTTGCACGTCCTAATTCACTATCTCCACATGATCCAACCTCTTCTCTCTCTCTCGTTCTCTTCATTCATTAGCCTCTCCAAGTACTCTTTCCATCTGCTCAACACACTCTCCTCGCTTGTGAGTACATTTCCATCTTTATCCTTTATCACCCTAACCTGCTGCACATCTTTCCCAGCTCAGTCCCTCTGTCTAGCCAATCGGTAAAGGTCCTTTTCTCCCTCCTTAGTGTCCATCCTCTCATACAACTCATCATACGGCTTTTCTTTAGCCTTCACCACCTCTCTCTTCACCTTGCGCCTTATCTCCTTGTACTCTTGTCTACTTTCTGCATCTCTCTGACTATCCCACTTTTTCTTTGCCATCCTCTTCCTCTGTATGCTCTCCTGTATTTCCTCATTCCACAACCAGGTTTCCTTTTCCTCCTTCCTCTTTCCAGATGTCACACCAAGCACCCTTCTTGCTGTCATCCTTACCACATCTGCTGTAGTTTCCCAGCTGTCTGGTAACTCTTCACTGCCACCCAGTGCCTGTCTCACCTCCTCCCTAAACTCAACCTTGCAGTCTTCCTTTTTCAACTTCCACCATTTGATCCTTGGCTCTGCCCTCACTCTCTTCCTCTTCTTGATCGCCAATGTCATCCTACAGACCACCATCCTATGCTGCTTAACTACACTTTCCCCTGCCACCACTTTGCAGTCTTCAATCTTCTTCAGATCAACTCTTATGTATAGGATGTAATTTACCTGTGTGCATCTTCTTCCACTCTTGTACGTAAACCTATGTTCCTCCGTCTTCTTAAAATACGTATTCACCACAGCCATGTCCGCCCTTTTGGCAAAATCCACTATCCTCTGACCTTCTTCATTCCTCTCCTTGACACCATACCTACCCATCACCTCCTCATCTCCACTGTTCCCTTCACCAACATGCCCATTGAAATCCATTCCAATCACCACTTTCTGTCCCTTGGGTACACTGTTTATCACTTCATCCAACTCACTCCAAAAATCTTCTTTCTCACCCATTGCACACCCAACTTGCGGTGCATATGCACTAACAACATTCATCATCACACCTCCAATTTCCATTTTCATAATCATTACTCTGTCTGACACTATTTTCACCTCCAAAACACTCTAGACATACTGTTCCTTCAGAATAACTCCTACCCCATTTCTTCTACCATCCACACCATGATAGAACAATTTGAATCCACCTCCAATCCACCTGGGCTTACTCCCCTTCCATTTAGTCTCTTGCATGCACAATATATCAACCTTCCTTCTCTCCATCATATCTGCTAACTCTCTCCCCTTACCAGTCATACTGCCAACATTCAAAGTTCATACCCTCAGTTCCACTCTCTTTACTTTCATCCTCTCCTCCAACCTCCGAACACGTCTCCCCCTCTTTTTCTCCTTCTTTGGCCAACAGTAGCCCAATTTCCGTCAGCACCCTGTTGGCTAACAGTACCGGTGGTGGTCGTTGTTAACCCGGGGCTTGACCGATCCGGTATGGAAATTTGTATTGTTGTCCGCATATTGATTTGGCAAAATTTTACACCGGATGCCCTTCCTGACGTAACCCTCCCCATTTATCCGGGCTTGGTAAGAAGAAACACACTGGTTTGTGCATCCCCTGTGGCTACAAATACTATAAAGTTTGTATCCAAATACATTTAAAATAACTTTTAAATAATCTACCCTAAGACTTGTGAAAATAGAACACATGTAAAAACTAGTGGTGTTATCCAGCATTGTCCAGGTATCATTTCAAATGTTTACTGTACATTTAAAGTAGGAAATATTTATTTTATTTAGAATAAATTCAATTTATCCCCATTCATTATAAGATTTGACTCAGTTGTTGGGTCACAACCACATAAAATAGCACAGTATGGCTACAAATACAACAAAAAACAGTGCTGGGTGGGTTTTAATGGTTGTATTATAGTGAGAGACTACATTTTGCCACCCCCATAGCAATAAGTAACTCCAGAGACAATACAGAAGACAGCCTGGGGTATCATGAGGCCATGACAAAAATAGTGAGGGAATTCTCTGATGAAATTAAAAAGTTAAATGTGACGGGTAGGAGTCTAACCCAGATCAACAGTTTCGATGGCAAGTAATTTATATAAATATTATATAATATATAATTTTAACAATTATAAAACCCTCACAACCTATTCAGTGCTGTTTCTCCATCAGTATCTCATATAAGTGTCTGTAAGACTTAACCTTATGAAAAGATAGATAGATAAATAGATAGATATTAATCCCAATGGGAAATTCACATAATCCAGCAGCAGTATACTGATACAAAAAATATATATACAGGTATATTAAATTAAAGAGTACTAAAAATGCATGTAAAAAAACAGACAGTAACTTTGAATAATTTTAGCATTTACCCAGGGGTGTAATTGAAGAGTTGCATAGTGTGGGGGAGGAACGATATCCTCAGTCTGTCAGTGGAGAAGCTGCTTTTCTGCCTGGAGATGATACTGTTTAGTGGAGGCAATGGATTCTCCATGATTGATAGGAGCTTGCTTAGCACCCGTCGCTCTGCCACAGATGTTAAACTGTCCAGCTTCATTCCTACAATAGAGCCTGCCTTCCTAACAAGTTTGTCCAGGCATGAGGCGTCCTTCATCTTTATGCTGCCTCCCCAGCAACTGTCTGGTAGAACATCTGCAGCATCTTATTGCAGATGTTGAAGGACGCCAACCTTCTAAGGAAGTATAGTCTGCTCTGACCTTTCTTACACAGGGCATCAGTATTGGCAGAGCAGTCCGATTTGTCATCCTGCTGCACTATATTGCACTGTATTTATAGGTCTGTACCCTCTGCACACAGTCTCCTCTGATGATCACAGGGTCCGTGAGGGGCCTGGGCCTCCTAAAATCCACCACCAGCTCCTTGGTCTTGCTGGTGTTCAGGTGTAAGTGGTTTGAGTCACACCATTTAACAAAGTCTTTGATTAGCTTCCTATACTCCTCCTCCTACCCACTCTTGATGCAGCCCACAATAGCAGTGTCATCAGCGAACTTTTGCACGTGGCAGGACTCCGAGTTGTATTGGAAGTCCGATGTATATAGGCTGAATAGGACCAGAGAAAGTACATTCCCTTGCGGTGCTCCTGTATTGCTGACCACAATGTCAGACCTGCAGTTCCCAAGACGCACATACTGAGGTCTGTCTGTAAGATAGTCCACAATCCATGCCACCAGTTGTGAATCTACTCCCATCTCTGTCAGCTTGTCCCTAAGAAGCAGAGGTTGGATGGTGTTGAAGGTGCTAGAGAAGTCCAAAAACATAATTCTAACAGCACCACTGCCTCTGTCCAAGTGGGAGAGGGATCGGTGTAGCATATAGATGATGGCATCCTCCGCTCCCACCTTCTCCTGGTATGTGAACTGCAGAGGGTCGAGGGCCTGGCGGACCTGTGGCCTCAGGTGGTGAAGCAGCAGCCGCTCCATGGTCTTCATCACATGTGATGTCAGAGCAACAGACTGGTAGTCATTCAGCTCACTAGGACGTGATACCTTTGGGACTGGGGTGAGGCAAGATGCTTTCCAAAGCCTCGGGACTCTCCCCTGTTCCAGGCACAGGTTGAAGATGCGCAGTAGAGGGCTCCCCAGTTCCAGCGCACAGGCCTTCAGCAGTCGTGGCGATACTCCATCTATACCCGCTGCTTTGCTGGCTTGCTTAGCGCCCATCGCTCTGCCATAGATATGACTTCTCGATCTTGTGTATATCATTATTTAAAAGAAGTGGATAACAATATGAAAAAACGAATGCATTAATGAAAAATGTAAACTACTGTACCAATTGAGAATACCTTTTAAAAACTTTTCATATATATTAAACTAGGAAACACACACACACACCTCCAGTCTTCAAATAAGTAGTTCATATAGAGCAAAGAAAACATTTCAATTTTGGCCACACAATCTTTTTGTTTTCAGTAAGAAAAAATACCACCCATAGTGAAAGCAACACTGATCCATCTATTGCAAGTAGTACTCTTAAAATAAACCATTGATGCAAGGATGTAAAAGGAAGGTTTGTATGTGGGAAAAAGTTGTGAGTAATGGATGATCTACACAGTGTTCAGCATACAAATCTCTGCCATTGTCATTCCTGCATTCTGCATTGTGGAGTTTTTCTGGCATGTCGATAAGCCATAGCATTAGCTAGCTGCTCCATGGCTCTATATTCAGACTTCTCGTTGTTTGTCACCTCCTGTATTTAACTTGGTACTCAGTAGACATCACCGCTGGAGTTCTCTTTGGTCCCATCATGGTGTGTAGCACTGTATTTTGTGATCAAAATTAACATTTTGTTGTAAGGACAGGAGCACAGGTCAGTTTGCACAGGCGTCTGTCTGTCTTTGTCTCATGTGCATTCTGTATCCTGCACTTGGTATCCAGCAGATGGCACTGCTGTTCTTCCTGTTATTTCTATGACTGGCTTCAGCAATGCACTTCACGCTCAGCAGATGTTACCCTGTCAGGCTGTTTGCTGGAAAAAAATGCAAACCCTGATAACTTTGTGACGTTCACGGCTACCCACATTTTTTGCTTCACCAGAGCGCATCACAAGTTTTCAATTAAGCCCAAAATCAAGGTTCTAGCTCGAGTTATTTGCAAGTGATTGTGTAACAGATGAAAAATGTGGGCATTTTATTCTTCTTATATAATACAGTACCGTGGCTGCTCATTTGTCCAGGATTTTAAATCACCTGTAGTTCACAAACCGTCTCACCTATTGACTTGAAATTTGGTACACATATACTATACGACGTCTACTATCCGCTTTCGGGATGATGATTTTTATTACTCTTTTTATTTTTATTTTATTTTATTGTAGAATCAACTCTCTGCCGCGCGCCGTTCTCATTCCCTACCACCCTCGCGGTCACTTCTTTAGCTCTTCATACCTTAAATCATTCTTGAGGCAGATTGAAGACTTAGGTGCCAGCTTAAGTGAAAAATTAAAGAAAACATACTAAGTAATTGCAGCACAAACACTGACTTAATCAGTTTTAATGCGAAAAGATGTCGACGAAAGAAGAGAAGCAGCGGGCCGCTAGGGTGAAGAAAAGAAGAGCTGCTCGGGATGCAGCAAGCGCATCAACCTCTGAGCAAACGAATGCTAAACGTACAGAGAAAGAAGATGAAAGCTATTAATGCTCAAGTCAAGTGTATTCGCTGCACGTTATCGTGCAGTACGCCATTACTGGTATATGTAAAATAGACTGAAAAACTGCAGTTAAAAAACTTGGTTATTATTTAACAAAGAGTTAAAAATAAAGGACTGTTAAAGGACTGTTTGGACAGGACCACAGTGACTGCCACAGACAGGTTCCGGACTTGACCCTGAAAGGTCCTGAAAAACAAAGGAAGTCCGGATTTTGGCAATATTGAGGTATATTGTTGTGCCAGAGCTGAGGGGTGGTAGTCCATAAATTATTTGTGAGCTCACTAGTAGTAGATACCAAAGGGTGAGAACTGTGTGAAAACTGCCCTGGGGGAGCAAATTAAACAAAACAGAAGCAAAACCCTCTCTGACCCATACTAAACAGGTCTTGAGTTCCTGCCAGTGTGGTGGAGCTGCATGCTCCCTTGAAGTGACAGTTTTTAGCTCTCTGCTTGGAGGATTACATAAAAGAGTTTTTGCCTTCTGCCTGTCCTTCCACAAACCTCTTCCACAGCTAATAGCTTTGTACTGCAGCCTTTTTTTGTAAGGCAGCCTCCTCCTTGCCACTTGGGCCTCATTTTCCCTCTGTTTTACAAGAGTGGCATGCATCCCTGGCAACCACTGGTTTGAATTTCAATCCTGGTGTTATGGGACCTCTTTGGCAGCCAGTGTAGCTTTTTACCTACTCAGGAGTAGCAGCTCTGTCTCAACTTGATGACATTCCACCATGGCAGTCTGTTCCTCATAATATAAACTATTGTTTATGCACTTTCGAATGGTAAGACAATTTTGTTATAATTTCCAGTACTAAATAAATATAAATATATTGTACTAATGCAGTAACAGTAAACATATATATTGCTAGTTTTTAAAATAAATGTACTTACATTTACCACAGTTTTTTTTTTAATGAATGAAATGTAAAACTTTGATTATATCTTTTTCAGGAATACAAAGAAAGTTATTGTTGCCAAACGTTGTCTTAACATTATATACAGTTTAAGGCAGCTGGTTCTTTGTTCAACCAGTCTTACGCCGATCAAGCAAATAAATGTAAAATTTCTGACTGAAGGCTAAGAAGAGGTGTTCCAAAACCACAAAAGGTAAAAACAATCATAGATGGCATTGAGAGATTGCACACATCCTTGCTTCTTTGAACACACTCACACATCTTAAAGCCTCTTTTGTTTATTCCTTTCTCTTGTTGCTATTGTATTTAAGTGGAGGATGTAAAGTGTGTCTTTTTTGAATAGTGATTGTTAAACCAGCTACACATCAATTGTTTCACGACTTCCCGCACTAAGACTGTAAAGTAACAGAAGAAATGGCCCATTTCCAAAAAATATCCATCTAGTGTTATTAACTGTGTTTTAATATCCAATCATAGAGGATTTCAAAGCTTTAAAGGGTGTTCAATACATGAAAGTGAACTACTTAAAAAGTGCAAACGCTTTCCACTGAAAAGGAGCTTTGTTATCAACCATAGCATTTACACTTAAAATAGACACACCTCTGCCTCTTCAGGGCAATATGGTTATGTCACAACACTCATTTCCAGCCCAAGGATAGATGACACCATCTATTACTTGAATATGTTCTAAATTGTGCCCTGAAATTTACTGATATTCTGCCATTAGATGGTAGCGGGGAGGCCAACACGCAGGGGAAGAAGATAAGGAGATGGAATGAAAGCTGTAAATAAGCAGAGGTCAACACAAGAAGGGCAAAAATAACCCTGCATGAAAACTCAAAACATAAGACAAAAATCTAAATTGAAGGAGCAAAATGCAGAATTATTAACGTGAAAAACTAAGACTCTGTATGCAAAATGATTGTTTTAGACTATGTCCACGCTACTATGTTTTCATTTAAAAATAGCTCTGGTTTGGTAGTCGGTACTTTGCAGAGCCCACTTCACACACACATACACACACGCATACTGTTCCAATTAATACTTAACCTAAGCTACACATCTTTAGGTATGTGATAGGAAAACCCATTCACACATGAGGACAAAGACTGGGTGTGGAATTTGATCTCAGGACCAAGGATCTTTGAAGTACACGTGCTAAACATTGCACTTTTATTCCACCTTTATTTCACAGTATAGGATGACCAGAATGATATAGAAAGGTTATGGATGTCTGTTACAGAAAATTGAATAGGGCACAATGCGTGTCAAATCGTCCTATCCGAAGTAAATAGAGTATGCCTTACCTGAAAAAGAAAATCAGCATTAAATCAGCTTCTATTGCAGGTGTATCCTGCAGTGTGGCAAATAACTTTAATTGCAATAACACTGCAAAAATGTATTCAATTTAACTAAGATATTGCCTGCTGTGGTCGGTAACATTGTGCACATCCATTCTCCAGTAGTCCAATGTCAGCTAGTGAGGAAGATGTTATATACAAGTGTAGCATGCAATCAAGTAAGGACAATTAAACAAATGCTATAGGTGTCTACCATACATTTAATCCTACATGTACTGAGGGGCAAATTTAATCTGCCCAATTTAGGGTCACAGAGAGCCAGTGATTAGCACAGCAGTACTGGGTGTAAAGCAAGAAGCAAATGTGGTGGGCCAGTCGTTTGCACATTCAACCAGAAAAGACTCTGCTGTGTGCAATCCAGTTACAGAAGTCTATTAATAAAGTATTTGTTAGATTTTAATCCAGTCATTCATTACATGTACAGTATTTTGAAACAGAGTGATCTCCTAATCTACCTTGGGGATGGATGTTATTTACTTCACAACTACTTTATCATATTACTTTATGCTGACCCTGTTTTTCCCCTTTTATATTCTTTATTGTGTAGATCTTAATAAAATATCTAAAATCACATATACTTACCACTCTGTCATCAGGTACTTTATCACTTCCTTCCCCCTTCCTTCTACATCTGTTACTTCAGGCAAATAGACATAGGAAAGAAATAGAAAGGAGTTAATTTACACATTTAATTATTTATTATTGATAAAAATGCCCAAAAATATTAAGAAGCAGAATTCTATGTGAATATTGGCAAACCAAACCCTTACAGCCTAAGTAGCAGTACATCTACTACTAGGCGGCTGTCAGCTTAGCTTTGGTCTAGTTTGCTTGCCACCACGTGGCCTCTGAATGGAGTATTGAAACAGGCCACATGTGTGTCTCAGTATTTCTGCTGAGAGAGAGAGTTATCTTCATCATGGTCTTCTCTTCATTGCCAGATGGTCAAAGAGAGATATAAGGCACGATGACCAACCATTCTTACCACAAAACACAAACTAGTGCGGCATCCTAGTACAGAATGGCCTCCGATTCAAAACCAGTCATAAACAGCCATACTTTGAACCAATAGAATTAGTTTTTCCAGTAAATTTCCTGACCAGTTACTAATGAAAGTGCTCAGGTGCGTCTCATCCCTCAGTTGCTTTGTTTAGTCAGTTTATGGCATTCCTGTGGTGAATGGATTAAATGTTCATGTAAGTCCAACACAGTCACCCTTGCCAAGCTGGTCTGTTGCTCCAGCCCCCTCACCATAAATTTCATAGCCTGAGTCAGTCCTAAAGACTTGGGGGAATGAATGGAGTTCTTTAGGTAAACATCAAAGTACTGCTGCTCTCATCAAAGAAGTAAAACATGCCTCCTGAAACACTATCTAATATTACATTTGCTTTGTCTAGTTTACAAATAAACACATCAAATATTTATCAACTTAAATGCTAGAAATCAGTCCACCTCAATAGTGGAGAACTAACCATATTGTGTCAACTAAGAAGTATTGCTGACATTTCTAGTATTAATTGTTAAACAGGTAATCATCCACAGTGAAGCAAATTCACCGATACCGATCAATCCACACATGTGCAGAGAGAGCATACAAACTCAACGCAGACCCTGGCAGGGTGAGACAGAAATGCTACTTGTACCTCTGCATTACCACTCAGCCAATGTTAAAACATCTGTACTAAATAAATGTATACATATGAGCTTTGTTCAGTTCTTCTCATTTAATTGCAAGCTATGCGTACTTCTTCTGCCCCTAAATAGCTGTCACTAGATGACTGAAGCTCGCGCATGTCAGATATTTCATGCAGCAGCAGGCAATATCTTTGTGAAATACTTTTATGAAATAATGGAATAATTATTGCAAAACAGTACAGGTCTTTTGTGAAATAACAGAACTGCTTTGCAAAAAACATGCAAAACATTTGTAAAATAAGGCAATTCATTGTAAAAAGCCAATAGCAATGGACATACCTGAAAAGATAACCCAAGTTAATCTGTTAATAAGATGAACAGAAAAGATCTTAGAAAAATAAAAAGACATACAAAATACATATCCATCCATTTTCTGAACAGATATTCTATTACAGGCTTGTGAGGAGGCTTGAGCATATCCCAGCTGTGATATCCATCATGCATATCTCTGAAATATAAAGGGAAGCAGAGTACCTGGGAAAAGCTCACAGTGACAAGAGGAGAAATGTGCAGTGTTCATGTGGTTTCTGTTTATGTTTAATCAATTCTTTATGTTTTAAACAAATCTGCATGTATATGTGTACCAGTTCTGTATTCAGTAATTAGTATAATCTATATTTGTATTTTAACTGAGAATTGTTCACAACGCTCTGTTCCTGCAATCACTGATGAGCACTATAGAAAATATAAGTTGTATTGTATTGTATTGTACACAAACAAAACTTACTCCTCAATTTAAATACATTTCCTGGATCAGTGAGGCCTCATTGCTTATCACTGTGCCTCCATACCACACTTTAGAAAATATTTTTAAAGGTAGAGCACAAGTATTTTGGCTAAATTATATTTTTGACAAAGAGCTTTTTACCCTGTTTCCTTGAGACTATCCATTCATTTTCTTCACAAACTCTTCCCAGAATTGTATGCAAAACAGAAACCAGCACTGGACAGGATGCCAGTCCACTGCAGGCAATTTTTACAATCACACATACGAGGTGAGTTTAGAGCTACCAGTTCATTTATCATGCATGTTTTCTCGAAGTATATGAAAACACATGAGAAGACCAATGTGGATACAAGAAAAAAGCGTACACTACATGAATAGTGGCAAACTATCAGACAGCTAAAGCGTGATTGAGACTATTCCAATGAAAAGGCTCTTGTAAAGACTTCTTCAAGTGCCAAATACCTGTAAAGTGCACCCTAGGAATAATTATCAACATATATAACTTGCTTCATTATGCCTTTGCATTACTTATATTAATTATTTCAAATAGAAAGTGCCTTTGAAGGAAACAGGAACGCTTCAGAGAATAATACTGATTTCAAAATAATGTCTTACTGTATCTCAGGATTAGTGAAAGGAGAAAATAAAGCCGTTATTCCTTTTCTTCTTTTTACAGAATCAATTTTTAAACATATCGCACATCTAACTTTAACCTGATCTCTCTCTCTAGCAGAGTCTGAAAGGTATACCATTAGCAGGATCCATTAGTCATGGGGTACCAATGAGAAACCCAAAAAGGTTGTTGTACCTTGAGCTCAACTCTCCTCAACCAAAGGCAGCTTCTTCAATTAAAAACCCAAGATATTCACATTTTATTTTGCTTTTGTCCATCATTTCTGACAAGAATTACCTTTAGGGACCAACTACTGTTGAAATAATCAATTTCATGAAAGTACAGCACCTCGTATTAACATAACTCATTCGGATGCTCAACATGCTTCCACACTGCTAAACTGGCAAAATTGTTGGTGGCCACTCATAAATTCTACTTGTTGTTTTAACTAAGCCTACTTCAAAAGCCATAGGTATATTCTTTAAATATGCACTACTCATTTATTGTTCATAGATGTGCCTTTTTTGACTGACTGGTGCAGAGTTTACTATGTGATGCTGGGATCACTGTATAGAGTACTTATTAATGCAGTACATAGTGCACATCTCCAACAGGCTGGATTTATCATCTCCCAGGGCAGTTTTTCTGTAAGCCATGTGTGAATTTTAGACATATTAAATGTAGGTAGGGTGACATAGTGGTTTAGCACTGCTTTGTCACAGACCCACTTATTTTTGTTCAATTCCCAGCCACTGACTAGAACCAGATTGCACATCCTCCTCTGTTCATGTAGATTTTTGCCATGTAGTCTGTTGGGTTACCTGGAAAAATTAAACTGAGAAGCACTGAGTGAGTGAGGATGAGTGTTTACAGCAAGTGGGCACTGTTATAACTGAATAGATTAGTTCCCACATTTCACCAAATGCTGTCTGCCTTTTCACCCTACTGCCTGTCAGGTGTATACTCCAGTTCTGCTTCTGAACACATCTTAGCAATACAGTGGATACAGTATTTCATTTTGAACCACTAAGCTGACAGCTGAATTGACATCTCCTATCCACTGTATGACCCTAAGCAAATCACTTTACTTACTAAGGCCGATTGTAAAAATAGATGTAAACATTTATATCAGGGGTTCTCAACGTCGGTCCTGGGGACCCCCTGTCGCTGCAGGTTTTTGTTCCAAGCAGCTTCTGTTTTTAATTGAACTCCTGGGCTAATTAAGTGAACTGATATTTCCCAAGTTCTATGTTTAAGGAACAATATATTAATTAGAAAACTAAGTTTGCTAAAAAAAGAAATATTAAAATGTACCAAGCAGTTATATAGGAATAATGTATTTTTTTCTTTTTAACAGTATTTTCATCTTGATTTTCATTCTACTTTTCTAGGTGTTCAAATTGTTTAATTAATCCGTTATTTACTAATTAGTGGGTCTGACTCTAAAGTAGTTGCAGCCTTTGATTATTCAGTGTTGTTTGCCTGGGTGTCTGCTCTGATCGTTTTAAGTTGTCATTATTAAGATACAATGAAGGGGGGAAAACTGCACAGAGAAAGTACAAAATATAATGAAATCACCAAAAGAAAGTTGCAAAGAAGAAAAGAAAACTGAAAGAAAACTGCACAGAGAAAGGGCAAAGTATAATGAAATCGACAAAAGAGAGTCAAGCATTTAAATCTCTAGCAAAAGCAGAAATATTTATAAATGTCTTATAAATGTAAAAATCATGCTGCTATGCTTTTCTGCATGTCGAATAAAAGACAAAAAAAATACCAGCTAATTAAATGAGATCAGTTCTATCAGGTGTTGTCACTGATTAGGAATCTGGCTGGAACAAAAACCTGCAGCCACAGGGGGTCCCCAGGACCGACTTTGAGAACCCCTGATTTATATTATGAATCAGGCACTATATAAAATAAAGGTGGTTTGTTCATTCAGACCAGTCTTGCTCTGTTTTACACCATAGCAGATAGACTCCACCTCGTATCTCTCTAGACACACCCAAAAGATATAAAATAAATGTCCATATATCCTTAGATCTTTCTGTTTTTACCTGCCGAGATAATTCTCCCTAGTGTATTCTGGAGAGATGTTTGGAACATTAATCTCCAGCCAACAATGGAGACGCTGACACAGCCCATCGTCTCCTTCAACTAGAAACACAAGCTAGCCTTTGCATTTGTGTAATTTTGTAGTTTCATGTGATACTGATGATAAAAACAAGCTTGTCACCTGCCTTGGCTTTCCTAACGATCAACTGGTTCCCTTCAATTTGCAGTCATTGTTAGCCATTTTATCCATCCAGACACCCATTCTCACTTCCTTCCCCCCATTGGAAACACACCACCTCCTGCAATCACACCTCTCAGTTTTGTTGTTTTGTGAAAGCTGTCTCTCATCTCCCTCTTTGTATTTTAAGTGTAATCTACCTTCTAACAGTAAATTTATCAATCCATTATTATTATATAATTACAAGTGCTGCCTCAAAACAGTTTGCAAAATAAATCATCATATAGTGGTTTGATTTCAGCTTGCAGACTTGTTAATAATTACATCATACTAAGAAAGAACCCCCAATGAAACAATACTTCTAAACTTACTTTCTTTTCAGTGCATTCTCTGTTTTTTTATTTTTTTTTATTTAAAATGTATTAGGACACACAACATCAAATCTTGCTTTATTTTTTATATACTTTTAACTGCCTACTCTGTTTTGGGAGAAGCATAATTAAAGACCCAAGTTTTTATGTAGGTCTAAAGATTTTATAATACCATCATAATACTGTACATGCAATGACTCTCATTTCTCTTTAGGATTTTTTAATTTTCAAAGGCAAAAGGGTCACTTAGCAATTATATAAAATGTATGGAAATTCAAGTCTGTTTGTTTGATGTTTAGGGGAAGGTGTTCATTTTTTGACATTGTATTTATGAAGCTACAAAAACTTGAATGGTGAAAATGTTTTTCCTAAACTCTCATTCTTAGACTATCAAATTAACCATAAACCTACTAATACCTCATTAATGAACAGAAAGAAGACCTAGGATTCTCTTATACATCTTGTTAAACTTGGCTTACTTTTTTATTTAACACTAATACTGTAACACAGCCAGAGCTGTTATATTTTATGTTGAAACTGTTAAATTACAAACTAGTCTGTCCTGTTTATGATATAACATTACTGGAATGAGTATCAAAAATAATTTTCTCTGGTTTGTATGTAACTTTTCAGAATAGTGTAATAAGCTTGTAGATTCAGGAAATCCTTTAAGTAGGTGTGCGGCTCCCAAAGATCAAGTGTTAGCATGTTGATGTTGTTTTAGGTGTTCTGCTTTGGTGTACTATATCAGGGGTCCCTAACTCCGGTCCTGGAGGACCACATAGGCTGCAGGTTTTTATTCTAACCCTTTTCTTAATTAGTGACCTGTTTTTGCTGCTAATTAACTTCTTTTGAATTAATTTTAATTGACTTGCTCTTGAAGTCCCAGACCCCTTAATTGTTTCCTTTTCCTTAATTAGCTGGCAAACAATACTGAGACGCAAAATGAGCCAAAACATGACCAGCAAACTGTGTCCCTCATACAATATCTGAAAATAAAGAAAGGTGAAGGTCTCAAGAATGTTGATCTGCTCAGGTCCCCGAAACATTTTGTGCTCTTAGAAAAGAGAAACTCAGCCATTTCAAAAATGGATGTTATTGCACAATGACAGCAGCAACGAGCCATTTAATTAAAAAACGGGTTTAATTAACAACAAGCATCAGAGCCTAATTAAGCAGCTGGTTGGAGTGAAATTGGTTGGAGTTTCAGGCCCTGTCTTAGTTTGTCTTCTGTTGGCTCACTCATGCCACGTTTCATTTCTGTTTGGGTACCACTTAAGAAAATAAATTAAGCAATTCAGGAAACAATGAAGAAATTCAGAGGAACAAATCTTAAAAAAACAAGTAAATTAAAATAAATTCCAAGGAAGTCAATTAGCAGCAAAAACAGGTCTCTAATTAAGAAAAGGCTTAGAATGAAAATCTGCAGCCTCTGTAGTCTTCCAGGACCGGAGTTGGGGACCTCTGTACTAGATGTTTAAAAGAGACCTCAGAGCAGGCCCAGCACCTGATGAAGGAGCTCTACATTATAGGCAGTGTGGTGTAGTGGCTAAGGCTTTGGACCTCAAACCCTGAGGTTGTGGGTTCAAGTCCTTCTACTGACACTGTGTAACTCTGAGCAACTCAATTGACCTGCCTGCACTCCAATTGGAAACCAAAAGAAATATAACCTATTGTATCATAAATTTTGTAAGTTGCCTTGGATAAAGGTGGCAGCCAAATAACTAAATGTTATATCCTGCATATGAACCAGTGGAAATCTTCCAAGCAGCAGGAAACAAAATTTGCTTGAGGTTCATACACGTTATTTTATTTTCGCTATGCCTTGGGAAGTGTGGTAAAGTACTAATAAGAAGGGATGGCGACCCAAGTTCAAGATTAGGCTGGTGATCCTTGGAGATTTCCTCTAGGGTACATTAATAAAAATGACTGCATTCAATTTTAAAGTGTTGCAATGGAAGGACAGGCAAAATGTCAGTGTTGGGGTTCCTGTCAGGGAAATCCTGTTTAACTGTCATAGGCAAAAGGAAACACAAAAGAACAGTAAAAATATCTTGGTTGGAGAGACAATTTCCTGTTGTATCATTTCTTAAATAGGGCATCGGAAAGACAATGTGTTGAGGATGGGGAGAAAGTGATGTTACTGATCATCAGGTAGAATCTTCTCCATTCTAAGACCTGAAGCAAAAAGTATGTTAGTGACTGTGAAATCACCTCTCTCTTCACTACTAGGCATTTCTAAACTCTTAAAACAGTCCCCATAAGACAATTGCTGGACCTGTGTATTTGACAATAGATGTGGTATTTTGGTGTGGTACTCAGCGTTTCCATCCATTTTCTAACCCGCTGAATCCTGAATACAGCGTCACTGTGGTCTGCTGGAGCCAACCCCAGGCACAAGGCAGGAACCAATCCTGGGCAGGGTGCCAACCCACCACAGGACACACACAAACACACCCACGGCCAATTTAGAATCGCCAATCCACCTAACCTGCATGTCTTTGGATTGTGGGAGGAAACCCACGCAGACACGGGGAGAACATGCAAACTCCACGCAGGGAGGACCCAGGAAGCGAACCCACGTCTCCTAACTGCGAGGCAGCAGCGCTACCACTGCGCCACTGTGCCGTCCTACTCAGCTTTTTGTTTTACATATTTGCCTATATAAATATATATATATAGGTATATGAATACACATATACAATATATTGCTCTTGTTACAACAAAGGATTTCCTTTAGCCTCGCCTAAAAGATGGCATAGCTTGGATCATGTGATAACTATTTGTATTTTGATATTTTACAAGTAACTCTCCTCAGTCTGTAGGATAATTTAGTACTTGTTAGCTGTCTTTCTTATCTTTGTCTATATAAGTTTTGGAATGCTTTTGTCTAGTAAGAGGGGCGAAAGATCACAGAGTTCACTTGCTGCTCTCTAATAGATCTATTGAATAAATAGATAAATAAATATACAGTATATTGAGCCCTTTGCCAAATGACATCAGAATATTTATTTAAAAGTAATGCATAACAATAGGAGACACTGACAAAAAAAAGAAAATGTTAAGATATGTGGATTCCCAGGCTGAAGATCAGGTTTTCTGGCACTGTGTATAAATACAGATGACATACAGCTGAATCCACAATAACAATCAATTAGACACTTGTAAAAAAATACACCGGACTTTAAACTCACCTGTTCAAAATGTAACTAAGCATGGATATCAGTTTCTCTTTGGTAGGCTGTGAATTGTAGTGAATACAAAACTGTCCCCTACACCAAAAGACAATCATTTTGATTCCTGCTTCTGATTCACTTTGTGACCCTGAACATGTCATTTAATCTGTCTGTTTTCTAGCTGTTAAAAATAAAATGTAAAAATTATACAACGGATCTCTATTTGTAAAGTACCTTGGGATGCTGTTTGCTATAGAGTAAAATAAGTCTGTTTGTTTGTCTAGGCGAAAAATAAAATTCAAACAAACTTGGCTGGTCTTAAATGGCAGTAACTGTAATAATAGAACCCATAAGAAAAGCCAGCCACACACAGGAAGCAGTGCCTAAACTTAGTAAGCCACTGGCAACTGTGCTAAAGCCTAAAAATAAGAGAAAAATAGTGCCAGATAAAGAGAGATATTGGACTAGAGTAGAGCTTTCCAAATTGGCTGTCAAGAGATGTTGCAAAAATTATCTTCTAATTTTTACTTCATATATAAAATAAAAGTTGGGAGTGGTCTCCCCTAGACTTTCTCGCATACACAGATATGGGGATGGATATTGGAGGAGTACACCGCAAGACAATGAATATATTTTTATATTATGTACATTATAGAACAATCAACAACAAATCAAATCAAATAATGATATATTGAACAATTATTATAAAAATAAAATTGAATAAATTGGACCCTGCAGTTGCATAAATAAAAGGTAAAGTACCACTTCCGGTTAGCAGAAATGGCCCAAAAGTTGATAACATTCTATGTTTTGTACCAAATACTTGTATGCAAAATGTGGTTGACCTAAGTGAAAGCGTACTCAATTTATCATGTTTACATACACAAACACACACCGACAGACACACAGACAAAATTCCAAAAATGATATTTTCGGACTCAGGAGGTCTAAAATGTTGAGATTCATCAAAATCTCGACATGAAATCTTTGAACGATTACAATACTTTCCCTATACTTTGTTTACGAGAAAGTAAAAATGTGGTGCAGCTGCAAAGCTTGAAATGCTTATGATTCACAGACAGTTGCTTAAGTCTTCTAATGACACCTGAAAAGACAGCTGTTCACAAAAAAAGAATTGCTCTGGGTACATAAAGTGAAGTCATCAAAGAGAAAGCAGAATGGGGTACCACCTGCATTGTCATTGTAAATGCACACTAAAACAACAAAATCACTGGTGACTGCTCAAACATATTAAATTAGGTCATTAATCAATTCTTCTTCTTTTTTCTATTAATCTTTAAAAAAGAAAAACACAGCTACTTGACTACTAATTGAGTGTGTATGACCCATCTTGATACTTCACAAAGCACAACTCCAGTTGAGTGCTGCAGGCAAGAATAGAGAGTTAAGGAATAACATATGGAATAGGTACAGCTAAAACATAATACAGAAGACCTTAAGATTTATCGTTCATAACACCTTATTGTTTCCATCATTGTGTGACAAGCCAGCAGCCAATGAAGAAGCAGTCTGTGCGTGAAATATATTGTATGCTGCACATGTTAACTTCTGTATCAACACTCTTGTACCCTCAAAATTCAATGTTCAGATTTTCAAACAACAATCTCTGGATTGCTAAGGAGTTAAAAAGCCTCCTGAATGAAAAGAAGAGAACATTCAAACCTTGTGAGAATAAACTCTAATTGTGTACAGTGAGTGCTGAAGAAAAAGATGAGTAAATATAAGGAAGCTTACCGAGCTGAAATAAAAAGCAAACACACTTGGAGTAACACAAAATATGTTTGGAGTGTACTGGGCATAATTAAAGGACTCAATCCACGGCTCAGGTGCAAGAAAAATGTGGACAAGACTAATATCCTAAAACAATTTTTGAATAGATTTTTCCACCTTCTTGCAATGACCAGTCTCCCCTCACCATCCCTACTGCATCAGCAGCTCCTATCACTTCAGCTAGCATGACCAGTGATCAGTTCATCTCTGACCATCAGTATGGTGACCAAGTGAGGAGGCTACACACAGGAAAAGCTGTGTGAACATATGGCGTCACTCCTCATATTCTTAAGACCTGTGCTGACCAATTTTATGGTGTCCTCTGTCATCTGTTCAGTCTGTCACTAAGGCTCCAAAAAGTTTTGCTGCTTTGGAAAAACATCCTGTATTGTTCCAATTCCAAAAAAGGCAATCACCTCTTCACCTAATGATTTCACACAAGCAGCCTTAACATCCCACATCATGAAGGCCTCTTTTCCTCTTGTGAAAGACCACTTGATCCCACTGCATTTTTTCAACTGGACAAAGATTGGAGTGACAGATACAACTATCTACCTGCTCCACAAGGCTGAACAAAGCTGACAGCACTGTGGCAATTACACTGATTTCTCTAGGGCCTTCAATACTATCCAGCCATCCCTGTTAAAGGGTAACTTCAGAGATATGGAGGTGGATGAACCTATGGCGTCCTTAATAATGGATTATCTGCCAAGCAGACAACAGTTTGTGAGGCTCATGAACTGTGTCCCTGATGTGGATGCGGGCAATACTGGAACACCAGAAGAAGCAGTCCTTTTCTACTCACACTGTACACCTCAGTCAATGAATATAACACCAGTTCATGTTGCTTGCAAAAACTCTGCATTAATAAGGGGTACTACACACAATGAAAATTTGGGAAAGGGTTATAGAGAGAAGGCTTGGGGAAGAGGCCATCATAGCGGAGGAGTAATTTGGTTTTGGGAGAGGAACAACTGATGCAGTCTTTGCATTGAGACAGCTGATAGAGGAGCATCAAGAAAAACAGAAAGTATTGCATATGGTCTTTATTGCATTGGAAAAGGCTTATGATAAAATATGCCACATCAAGAGGTCTGACGGTGCATGAGAGAGAACGATGTACCAGAGAAGGATGTGTATGAGAGAGTTAGTACTCATTTTAAAAGCAGTGTTGGGGTAACAGACAAAATCCACACAAGTACAGTATGCGGTCAACGTACAAACTCCACACTCACAAAGACCTGTGAGTCTGAGGAGCTATAAGACTAGAGCATTAGCCAAGCCCTAGACATTTGCAGTTGTTAATTTAAATATTTCTTATAGTTTTCATACAGTTTTACTATGTTTAACACCTACTTAATTTTCATCAATGAATTTTGATACCATACTTTAGCTACCATTAAGAAGATTCCCTGGGACTTATCTTCATGCATTTCTGATGTGCTTATCCAATATAGGTTGATGCAGAGCTGTCGCATTTGGCACAAGGAAATTCAGGAGCCAACCCTTGACACGGAGTCAGTCCATATTTGTAAATTGCTGATTAAAGATTTTACTAAATAAAATACAAACTGAAAATTAAACCATTTATACCAATACATAAATGACCTGTAATGTATGCACATTTTCGAAGTTAAAATTCCAGTATGGGTGTCAAACATTGTAAGTGAAATTTGGGTCTAAAAATTAAAAGCCAATAACAGCACCAAAAATAAAAGGAACAAAAGAAAGAAAGAATAACAGAAACAATACATTTTGGGTGTCTGCTTCAAACTTACTTATGTTTTGGCATAAAAATTTACTTTTACCTATTTTTTCACATAGCAGACATATGCTGATAGCAGCTGTAACTTAATTTCTGACCACAGTATAGTTAGCACGGGACTGCAATTGATGCCAGGTGTAATTACTGGAACGTGATATAGTGACCTATCAGCAGAAGACACCTGATGTTTAGTTTTTGGGCATTTACTCCAGTTTGTCCATGTTTTCAAATGAAGGGCCGTCAATTGTTTTATCTTGCTTTCAGCAGCACTAGGGTAATGCTTCCACAAACCACCAGGTGTCATTGTTATTATGCTGAACCTAACGCAAACAGCTTTGAACGGCCTGCCTCTTTAAATCAGTCCGCTAACGGTTGTGGCTGAAGGTTGCCATTCTGGCTTATTTCAGCTTTGAACTGGGTTTTCACTTTAATTAAAGTATACTGTTATTTTTAAGTTCCTGCCTTTTTGTGTCAATCCAATGTTGGTTCCCGCATCGTGCGCAGTGGGATAGACACAAACAATTTTATAACTCATTACAATTTGTATGCATACTTTTTACAAATGGAGCACAGGCAAGATGATGGCTTTTATGGGAATGTTAAAGTGCTTTTGTGTTAGAATTAATTTTCTTGGTTTTAGAAGATTTTGTACTCATTTTTATATTCTAGTTCTATAAAATGTTTCAAGTACAGTATGTCTACTTTGCATGTTGGATACAGTGAATAAACTAACTCTCCAAAAAATAAAATGAAATAACAAAAAAATGACAAAAAAGATTCAAGTATTTAAAGTTCAGTCAATAATCCATCCATCCATCCATCCATCCATTATCCAACCCGCTATATCCTAATTACAGGGTCACGGGGGTCTGCTGGAGCTAAGCCCAGCCAACACAGGGCACAAGGCAGGAAACTAACCCCAAGCAGGGTGCCAGCCCACCGCAGTCAGTCAATAATACAAATCTTAATAAATTTGTTATAAATGTACATCTCACACTGCCACACCTTGTTAACAACAGACCACATAAAAGTAACAATGGTACCCTAACTGTGAAACTGGTTGGAATGAAAACCTGCAGCAACTGCAGCTCCCCAGGCCTGCACTTGGGAAAGTCTGTTACATTAGCTAAAGAGGCTGAGCTGAGCTAGCTTTTCATCATTGTGCCTTGAGCATGGGAAAGGCGCTATGTAAATAAAATGTATTATTATTATTATTATCTCATATTTGTCTAGTTTTGCTTTTATCCATTGATACATTATGTTTGTTTATGTGTACTTTGCTGTCATTACTGTATATTGTAGTTATACATTTCTATTTGATTACTCTGATTCTGTACTCAGTACAGATAACTCTATAAGGACAAAATCTTTACTTTAAATGACAGTGTATTTTGTGGAAAATCAACACACTTATTCATCCTAATTTCCTCTAAACATAATATTTCTGTTTGGTACAAGTGAACAAATGTGTTTTTCTGTCCCAAGAATGACCAAACTCCCAAAGTCACAAATATCTGGGCAGAAAATGCAAAACAAAGTTATTGTCAGAAATCTTAGATTAAGTTAATTATACATCGAACAATCAATCAACTTTCTTTAAAGTGCAGAATCACCATGCAGCACAGTCCCAATACACCGTACAAATGATTACAAGGGACAATATACAAAATAAGCAAATAAAAATGGAAATTAAAATAAAACAACACCATCAATGTTGAAAGAATATTAATAATAAAATGTAAATAAAATGACATTAAAACACCAACTTAAGGTATGCCAACAAGTAATAAAAAATACTTCAAGCATTTAAGGATTATGTCAAAGATGATCGACTTGACTGAATTCTAAGGCAGGTTGTAAAGGAGTAAAGATAAGTTTTTAGTCTTGATTTAAAAATATCAACTGAGTGGGCTTCACTTACACATAATGGTTGGCATTTCAAAGACAAGGTGCATGGCATGCAAATGCTTCATGACCAAGTGATTTTTTTCTTAACTGGCGGAATGATCAAAACACCAGCATTAAGACAGTAAAGAGGAGGTAACAAAGTAAATGGTGTAATTATCTCAGCTACTGTATGTGAGGTGGTGCAAGTCCATGCAAGGCGTTATACATTAAAAGAATATCTTTAAAATCAGCTTTAGTTTGTACTAGTAATCAGTGAAGAAAACTAGAATCGGGTGTTATGTGGTGAAATTGTTTGGTTTTGTCAAGATTCTAGCTGCAGCATTCTGAAAAAGCCAAAGACCTCTAGTAGCATTAGAAGTCTTCATACACAATACTAGTAGAATTGTGGAAAACCAACACACTTACTTATCTAATTTCTTCCATTCATGACATTTCTGTTTGGTAAAAGTGAACAATGAGAATGATCAAAATCTAAAAGTCACATATATCTGGCCAGAAACTGTAAACTTCGATTATTGTGAGAAATCTCAGATTAGATTAATTATACCTATTTTATAGATATACAATATATTGAATATTTTTTATCCATCTATGTTTTGAGCCCATTACAGGACTGCTGGAATCATGATTCTATCCCAACATCAACAGGTATAAGACAGAAACTACTCATTTCACTGCAGGATGCACACACGTGAAGGCCCATACCCAGTTAAACAGAGACAATTAGACTCACCAACTAACTAAACATTTGTGACTGATGCTTGAACATTATCCTGAAGAATTTGTTGATATTAGGTTGAATTCATCTGACCCTCAACTTTAACAAGGGTCCCAGTCCCTGAACTAGCTCCATAGCATGATGGAACCTCCACCAAATTTGGCAGTAGGTAGCAGGTGTTTTTCTTAGAATGCAGTGTTCTTCTTCCGCCATGCAAAGCACTTTTTGTTTTGACCAAATAACTCAATTTTTGTCTTATCAGTCCAAAGCACTTTGTTCCAAAATGAATCTGGCTTGTCTAAATGAGCATTTGCATACAACAAGCGACTCTGTTTGTGGTGTGAGTGCAGAAAGGGCTTCTTTCTCATCACCCTGCCATACATATGTTGTTTGTGCAAATTGTGCTGAATTGTAGAACGACGTACAGATACACCATCTGTAGCAAGATGTTCTTGCAGGTCTTTGGAGGTGATCTGTGGGTTGTCTGTAAACATTCTCACAATTCTGCGCATATGCCACTCCTGTATATTTCTTGGCCTGCCAGACCTGCTGGTTTAACAGCAACTGTGCCTGTGGCCTTCCATTTCCTGATTACGTTCCTTACAGTTGAAACTGACAGTTTAAACCTCTGAGATAGCTTTTTGCAGCCTTCCCCTAAACCATGATACTCAACAATCTTTGTTTTCAGATCTTTTGAGAGTTGCTTTGAGGATCCCATGCTGTCACTCTTCAGAGGAAATTCAAAGGTCAGCACAACTTGCAATTGACCACCATAAATACCTTTTCTCATGACTGGACACACCTGTCTATGAAGTTCAAGGCTTAATGAGCTAATCCAACCAATGTGGTGTTGCAAGTAATCAGTATTGAGCAGTTACTGTACATGCATTGAAATCAGCAAAATTACAAGGGTACTCAAATTTTTGCGCAGCCAGTTTTTCACATTTGATTTAATTTCATACAACTAAACACTGCTTCACTAAAAATCTCAGTACTCCCCCAAGTACTCAGATATTCCTAGGAAATGAAAGACATACCACTGTTATCTTTTTCGTTGAAAGTAGAGTCAATTATTATGCAGGCTGAGAGGGGTTCCCAAAGTTTTTCATATGACTGTAGTAGGTTCCTTCCAGCATCTCAGAAACAGCTGCCATTTTGGAATTTTCACATGCTACAATCTCTGGAGTAGTGTTTCTCAAACTCAGTCATGGAGACCATATGTGGCTGTAGGTTTTGGACTCCCATCCTAAATAAGACAACTTAGAGAGGTTATGCTTAAGGTACTGTATGTAACACACTATTCTGGAGTACTGGAGTACTATATTCAGTTTTGATGTTCATATTATCAAAAAGATATATATATAGCTGTGCTTTAGAAAGTTTAGAGGAGAGTGACACGGCTGATTCCAAGATTGAGAGGTATTATCTATGAGGAATGAATGAAGAAACTTAACATTTTAGTTTAAGCAGGTAAAGTGACATGATTGAATTATTTAAAATTAAAAACGGAATTAGCACAGTGTATCCTTGCTGTTACTTTAAAATAAATTCTCTAACAACAACAACACTGGGAACGTGTTGGAAACTTGGTAAAGACAATATTTCACAAATATTAGAGCATTTTTCTTCACACAAAGAACCATCGACATATAGAATACATTATCAAGTAGTGTGGTGAAGAGTAGGACTTTAGTGACCTTCAAATCTCTGCTTCAGAACATATCTAAAATTGTCACTGACCACATACATCCCTTTATGACCCTAGTCTACACTGTTCCAAATGGATACCTCCAGCAGCATAATGCACCAATGTTGCAAAGCTCAAATCACTTGAAGCTGGCCAAGAAATGTGAGTCATTTAATTTAATCCGTTTGACAGCATAGTCCAAAGATCTGAGTCCAACTGACCATTCTTGGGAAAAAGTGAAACAAAAGGTTCACAGCACAAACGTGTGACCAACAAATCTGTAAGAATTGTGTAATGATATAACATAAGAAGAAAAAAAAAAACTCTAGGGCTTGTTCATGTACTATTTTGAACCCATGCTTTAAAGAATTCAGGCTGTTCTGGAGACAAAATGGGGTTCTACCAGGTTGTAGATAGGTATAACTAATAAAGTATCCTTTAAATGTAAAATAGATATAAAATAAAGCAACTGATCAACATCTCCTCAAGAATATTAGCTTCAATTCTGTTGTCCCTCTTAAGAAAAACATTACATGGAAAACCAACTGAAAGGTTAAAAGATTCATTTTAAATAATATTATTTTTATATACATCTCTGTTGTGAAATGAAGCTTATCTATGTTTATTAATTATGGAAGGAAATGATAAAAGTTAATATAGTCCTACTCTAACCTTATTTATTTTAGCCTCTTATTTGCCTTCTATCATAGCACATTTTATAGATTACAATGAAACAAACTTCCCCTTGGCAGGTTTTTGACAATTATTATCAATAATAAAAAAATGTAGCTTAAAGTGCTTTACAAAATGAATAGAAAAACAGAAGACACAATAAAAAATAAACATAAGTCAACATTAATTAACATAGAATAAGTAAAGTCCGATAGCCAGGGTGGACAGAAAAAACAAAAAAAAAAACTCCAAAAGCTGGACATGTCCAATTATGTCGCAATTGAAATTTTGCTCGTGATTTGCATGGTAAACTTAATAATGTCAAACTAAAAACTAAATTGCAAGATCATTTTAATTTTAACTATAAAAAATCTGAAAAAATTTGATATCCAACGTGTGCTCACACCCTATACTCTGGGACACCTAAATTGGCTCCTCATATATTACATAATATAGAATGACGAATTGAGACCACCTATGTACCTATCACAGGGGAGTACCACAATTAGAATAGCTCCTAACAAAAATGACATCATTAAGACTAAGAAACACTTTAAAAAGTTCATATGCTTGTTGAAACTCCCCAAGGCACTGAGAATCCCATCTTAAATTGCAATAAGGAAATGGAGAATATATATTTCACTACTGTGAATCTTTCTAAGGAAGGGCATGTTCTAAAATGAGTGAGAAAATTAGTCAGGGAAGTCACCAAGAGGGATATGGAAAACATAAACAATTACAGTTTTTCACAGATGGGATGGGAAAATAACCCATATCACAGTTAACAGCAATGGAGTACCAAAACAGCTACTGTCAGGGAGAAATTCACATTAGATTTTGACATTAGATTACAAGAAAGCAAGTAAAGAGCTTGGTCGCCAACTGTAAAAAGACTCTGTTGTCTGATTAGACTAATGTTGACCTAGTTGGTCTCTTCTTTAAGCTTTATATTTAGTATAAGTTTAATGTAGCACACCATCTAGAGAACAGCAAGCATATGATGAAGCACAATGACTATATAATCCTTTCCAATAAGGAGATTAAAAGGAAAAAATGGACACACATGAGTACCGATAAATTCTAGAGGAAAACATTGAAACCACATCTTGAAAAAGACATTGGGTTTGGAAGAACATTGACCTTTAGAATAAAACAAAAGCCACCATAGATGTTTAAACCAGACATTTCAATATTCTGGAATGGTCCAATCAAAGTCCAAACTCTTTCCTATTGAGAAAAAGTAACAGCAGTTGATTACTCTTGTACCACCTGCCACTAGACACCAGTTCCAAAAATAAATAATAAAAATGGCCATGTCTGGTGTGGAAGGCTGGTTTAGATTTCTCCGTTTAGAAACACTGCTGTAATTTCTACCAAAACTACTTCTACCAAATACTGACTCAAGATGTGAATACTTAAGGTAATTTTGAATTCTTTTAAAATAATTTTGAAATGTTTGCGTGTTGGTCAATTACAAATAAATCTGAATTAAATAAATGACTATCCCATGTTGCTAGCACAAACAAGGCTCTGTTAATGGTGGGACGAACTGCAGGAGTCAGGACACAATATAAATGAAATGTCCCCAGAAGTAGCCATGGGCGATGGCTAAAATGGCACTCCATTTCACTTGCCAGTTGTGTGTGGGTTCAGGAGAAATTTACTCGTAAGTACTGTTCTTATGAGAGAAAAAGAGTTTAGTGTGGTGAGAGAAGGGCTAGAAATGGTCAGAGAAAGTGTAGGATTCACTTTTGTTTCTGTTAACATTATACTTTTACCTAAACCCTTTCTTGTGACTCCCCTATGTTTCATTAACACACTCTCCTTTTATACTCCGGACTACTTGAAATTATCTTGATTTGAAAGGATGCTACAAGGTCTTGTCTACTCTATTCAATAAAATGTAAAATAATTAGGTAAAAGTTAAAAGGTCAGTCAATACTTTTGATAGGTACTGAAAGATTGTAAAACTAGATACAGACACTATGTCAATAGTAGATTGCATGAAATAACAGTAATAATTGGTGTTACATCTTAAAAGTAATTAGAATTAATAGACAACAAAATAGGAGAACTGGCTATGGCTGGGAGTTATGGCTATGTGGGGCTGAATGAGATTCTGAGAAAAACATTAGGATAGAGTTCCAAAGAGCTAAATGAATAGTGCAGTGTGGTTTTGGAGCAATGAGATGTTTAGAATTATTAAAAAGATTTAAATTATTTGGAATGAGTAATGAGGACAGATGCTTAGTTTCACAGTTATATGAGTGATTTACAGAGCCCTTAAGAAAACTGACAAATAAAAAGGATACCAGTGGTCCTGGAATATTTGAATGCTACTTAGTTACAAAATATGGTACATGCTTGGATTCTACAAATAATATTTCAAGAACTGAAATATTTATTGTGGAAAGTGGGTTATGAGAATGCCTGAATCAATCCAACAGAGAAGTAATGAAATTATAGTAGGGAAGTTATAAATCTAAAATAGAGATGGTTAGGGTCTACAGCAGGGGTCTGTACAGTCAGCCCAGCAGGGCTGTAGTGGCTGCAGGTTTTGTTCCAACCTGATTGCTTAATTAGAAACCAATCCTTGCCAATAACAAATCTTATTTGATTTTATAGCTTGGTAGTGTTTTACTCTATGTTAGATCATTCTTATACTGTATATTTTTTCCATTCCAAGGATATCATCCAAATGATTTGAAACCTGAAGTGGATGAGTTATTATTAGTCCTTCAGTTTTTTCTCTTCAGTTTCCGTCCAAATATTTAATTAAACCAGATATTTCATGATAGATATACACAGGTGTTAATGAAAAGCTAGATGGAGAACTGCTGGTTCCTTTATTATCTGTATCTTACAGCTTATAAGGAGCACTAAAAACATGAATGCAGCTGTTTAAGACTAAAACAAGCAATTACAGATCTGTCCTCATTCTCCTAGATCTCTCATCTACCTTCGACACCCTCTCTGACCTTTATATCACTGAGATTGCTTTCAAGATGGTTTGAACCCTACCCTTCTGGTAGATCCTCCCGTGCGTTATGCAGAAGAGAGATGTCAAGGGCACATCAGAGAAGCATGGTAGTACCCCAAGGACTGGTACTGGGTCCTCTCCTCTTCTCTTTATGTACCATCTCACTAGGCTGCATCATTCTATTCCATGGTTTCTCACATCAGCTGATGGTACACAGCTGTACTTGTCATTCCCTACAGATGACCATGCAGTATCAGCTTGAATCACGGCATGTCTTCCTGATATCCCAACACAGAAGAAAGAAATTCTCCAATTCAAACTAAAAAAGATGGACATCCTTTTTTCTCCCAACCATCTCTGTTCAGCTTGGTTCATTATAGGTAACACATGCCAAGTCTTTTACTGACCACATTGCAGATGTCCCTTGGTCTTGCAGATTTATTCTGTACAACACCTGCAAGATCAAACCATGTCTCTCAGAGTATGAAGCACAACTTCTGATCCGAGTATTCCACATTTGAACTACTGCAACTGTCTACTTGCAGGAGTATCTGCATGTGCTACCAAGCCACTGCATATGATTCAAAATGCAGTAGTATGTATTGTGTTCAACTAGCCAAGACAGACACATCTCTTCTCTTTTCAAGTTGCTACAATTGCTGCCTTTAGCAGCATGTATTAACTTCAAATCCTTAATGCTTGTAATACAGAGTAGTCAAGGGCTCAGCACCTATGTATATGGAGGCACTCCTGAGGTCCTATGCTCCTTCTCACCCACTCAAGTCTGCTACTGAACAGAATTCACTGATGCCATGTCTCTGCGTAGCATCAAATCTCAACTGACTCTTTTCATTTGCACCTCTGAGCTGGTGGAATAAGTTGCCTAATTCTATTCTACTGCTGACTCCCTCAATGTTTTTAGTGTTTTAAGAGTCTCTTCCTCTATGGGCACCTGTCTAACAGATATTGGCTTTGATAGGTTCTTGTTCTTATGGTACGATTAACTAGTTTTGTGTTGTTTGGTTTAGAGTTCCTCACTTGTGATGATCAATTTTGTAAACTTGTCCTGTAATACTTGTTCCTAACAGTTCCCCAGACTGATGTTTACTCCTTTAAGTTGACTTCTTTTGTAAGTCTCTTTGAATAAAAATGTCTGCTAAGTGATTAAACGTATATGTTAATGAATCTCAACAAGAGAGACAACTATAATGCAGCATATACATTTTGCTTGAGCAATAAGTGCTTCAACAGCAATAAATGAATTCTTACTAAAAACTAGCCATGTTACCTGTCAAAGACAGGTAATGGAATGCATTTTAAAACATTTGATATACTTTTCCCTATGTGTACCATCAGTGCCTTTCCTCAGTATCCTTGTGTGTTTGAACCTCTCTTGCCCATCACTCCCTCGCTCAAGACTTTCATTTCGAGATGCCTTGCTTTCCTCCTGCCTGCTTTTACACTTTCCGTCTTTGAAGACAACTCCCACAGTGCCTTCTATGCCTTTACTCCTCCTCATGTGTCTTACACTTGCACTTTCTCTTTCAATCATGTGTCACCAAAGCCAAACTAACCAATGATATTGCTCAGAGGAACTGGACATACACAAACACAAACCTTATTGTTTTATTATATAGCAGATTAGGTTATAAAAAAATCTGCAGCCTCTATGGTCCTCCAGAACTGTCTTTACAGCCATCTGGTCTCTGCAGGTGGAAGTTTCAAGATGACAACAAAGGTTGTTGATTTCATTCTTCCAAAATAATTTTGCATGCTGTTCAGGAGGATTTTGTTGTCAACAGTGTCAAAATGTATAGAGTGGTCAGGAAGAGCAAATATATAAAGTGATGCAGCAATATGGGCTGATGTTATCTGCTAGGCTTAGTCTTCAGTTAAGTTAATGGATGGTAAAACTGATTGAGACTGAGAATATGTATGATAATGAAAGGAAGAGTACCAGAAGGACCAAAATCAAGCAAAGCATCCAAAGCACAGAATAGTTGGGCCTGAAATTAAACTTTATATATTAGCATCAAGTATAGAGTGGTCCAGATCTAATTATGCAATTTTCATTACGCTATAACTTATTAAGTTTATTACATAGAAAATCCCCCGAAAAATCACGGACCATCAAGAAGAGTGTGAACTGACGACATGAAGAATCGTCCCCGCATAAATCAAAGTCATCCAGACGATCTGGATCTGCATATTTAGATCTGGACCACCCTGTACAAATTGACGTATATAGTTCCTGAGGCAGGAGGCTGGGCAAGGAGAGGTACTTTTGAAAACTAGAAATGATTTAATCAGAAAAGTGGTGATGTCTAGTTTACCCTAATAACATCATGACACCTGTCAGGAGAGGAGGGGAAAGGCTTGTCTTTACCACTAATGTGAAGAAACTATTCAGTGGTATTAAACTATATTGATCATTATAACCTCATATCCCAGTACTGAAACAAGTAGCATTAATTAATTAGCTATATTGCAGCTATACAAATATTCTGCATATGTATTTCTCCCCACAAATGTGAGCTACACAAATAAAATGTTGCACAAATTGCATTTAATCCTTTTTTGGTTTAAATATACTAAATACAAAAAGGAGTGGCAAGTTATTAGGGCACTTTTATTATTGTTCTATTGACGCTTGTTCAATTTCCACCCAGATCACTATCTGTGTAATACTTTTTCCTGTGTTTCAGAGTCTTCATCAGGATAACCTAAAATTAATCTCTCATCCCAAATATGTGCAGGTCAGGTTTCGTCAGGATTCTAAACTGACCCGGTGAGGGTGAGTGCACTCTGTCAAGGATTTTCATGACAGCAATGTTGGTTCTTGTCTTTCTTTAAATGATGGTGTTATAACCTCAGACTTCAATCAAATAAGCAATTTTTAAAAAATCAGCAATATTTCCTGCCATTATTTAAATTACACAATATTTTTATCAAAAATATTACTATAAACATCAAAAATATGCATGGTTACTTTATTTCAGATTTTGAAAATGTAAAGTAAAGCCATGCTACAATATTTAGGTTTACTGGTCACTGATTTCTGCAGTGGACAGTGCTGTGCTCCTTCTTTATAGCTCTAGGAAAATGAATTAGATTTCCAGCCTGGCTGCTATCTGTGGGGATTGCACTTTTTCCCTGCATTTGAGTAAGTTTCTTTCATTGTAGTCAAGTTTTCCTAAAGCATCTTATAGATGTGTAGTTTAGTCTGAATGGTGACTCTGAATTGATCTAAAGTAATTGAGTGTGCCCAGTGATAGACTGGCATTCTATTCTGGACTGACTTCTCCATTGAACCTGATGCTGTTGAGATAGGCTTCACCACCCTGTAACCCATATATTGGAATTAGCTGGTCTTAATAAGGAAAAGACTGCTGATTTATGGCCTAGAACTCATCTTGATACTCCTATAATTTTTAATTTCTCAACATGTAATTGTAAATCATTCTTGTTTATCATGGTGCCATACAGTGGTGATATGTTGCAAGGTCAGATACGAAAGTAAGAATTTCACTGAATTCTGTACACATAACACAGCTACTACCAGTATTACTGCTGCTACAAAAAGACTTAAAGGGTTGTTTAGTGACTTCAGGTCTATTGCCGAAAAGTCCCACTGAATTTTTTCCATTACCCTACCTCCTCTATGTTGATACTGTACACTATTCTCTTTGTTTACTTTTCTCTACAATATGCTTAATTAGCATGTCATCTCTGGGATAATGCATATTCATTACCAAAATCCACCTTGTTTATTTAAATATAGCAATCACGGATAAGTATAGAATAGTTAAGTATGGCTTCACTACTTGGGAGATTCTCTCTGTGTTCTGAATCATTTAGAAATGCATTCCTGCTTTCTTTCCCAATAGCTAAATGAGATCAAAAGCATATTATCTAAATTAGTTTTTATCTGAACTTCACATTAGATTTTCCATGATCATGCTTAACACCGAGGTACTCTAAGACTTACTATGTTGAACTAATTTTTAAAAATTTTAGAATATTTTTCATGTGAAAATTAGCTTAGCAAGTTTCATGTTCTCATGCTGAAGGAATGAAACTATAAACTATTGACAATTTCAGTCAAACATCAGCCTTGAGATGAATGATTCATTCTAGCTATTCTTTTAAGTCAAATACTGTTGTATGTTCTTCAAATCATTGTTTGGTTGAACTTCTTGTTTCCCTGTTTCTTCCTTTATATTTCAGTATTAGAAAATGTCTTTGTTGTCTTTAATCTTTTTTGAAATATCTAAAAGATGTGTGTTTTATATCAAAGACGGGGTTCACTTTTCCTATGCTGAGTCTGTAGGTTTAGCTGTCCCGTCATTTCCTAGTATCTAGTGATTTAAATAAGCAAATAAACAAATGTATGTCAAATAACAATTAATGTTACAGAGTGGAATATACTGTATGTTCCTGGGTCAGTGAATGGCTAATCTGTAGCTCAAGCAAACATTAGAGAAACAAAAAAATGCAAAAGCTGAACTCTTAACCAAACAAATAAGGTTCCTAACAATTGCAAGCTGTGATAAAAATAATGTATACCTTTTTTATTTTTATAGAAAAGTACATAATAATAAGGGGTATGCCTTAATAGAACATTTAATGCAGGCACTGAGAAAAAAAACAGATTTATTTTAAGGGAGGATATGACCAAATGATTTAAAAACTGTCGGACAGAATTCCAGCAACACTGGCACTGCTCTAAGACACAAACTGGAAATATCTAACATTTTATTTATTTACTAGAGTACTACAGTCTTCAGTAGTATAAGTCTGGAGGAGATTCTTAATGCAATGCCTATGTTTTAGCTGTCTCTCTACTGCCATCTAGTGCTTCACCTTCTAATTCATTCGCGGACAAACAAAGATCAAGATCCAAATGACGACTATATATAGAGATTTATTTTAAAAAGCCATTGTCTATGAATTCACCACCTTATTATTTGAAGACATTTAGTTATTTATTTGGATTTTTTTACACCTTTGAAAGAATTTTTCAATATTTCTATAGCTGTAGTTGTACATTTTATCTAATGATTTTTCAATTCATTGCAATGTTTGCAGAAATATATATAATTTGATTATATCTAATTTTGAACAAAATAAATGTTCTAGAATAAATGTATGATAAATACCCAAAATTTTTAGAATTCCATGCAAAACTGTTCCCTTTTACTTTTGTACTTCTTTTCATTATGTACTTATTATTACTAAATATGGGAATCCAGTGTAAAATTTTGCCAAATCAATATGCGGATAACAATTTTGAATGATCCGCGGTGGCAACCCCTAATGGAAGCAGCCGAAAAAAGAAGAAGAAGAATTACTAAATATGTTTCAACTATCATTAAAACGTTACCCCATCAATTTAGTTTAAGCATTTGCCTTGAAATTTGGTAATCAATTAAAAAGATTGAGAGCCTGTAAATTTTATTTGCATTGAATCTGATATTATTGACAATATGTGCAGCTTTTCACCAGTAGATGTTGCAGTATGAATAACTGCACTGCTGATTTCATGAAACTATAAGTATGCCGTCTGAGCTGGTAAGGCTGAATCACCGTCTAAGAAGCACTGCCTTTTAACCACAGCACAAACCACACATGCATGCTTCGAAGGTTTGAGATATCAACTGAACTGTGAAAAATTAATTTGATAATTATTAAGTGTGTTAAGGAAAGCTAAAACTAAGAGAGTCCTGGAAGCAGCAGATAGGCACAAGCACCTACCTATAGTTAGGAGCCCAAAAATGCATTGTAGCCTCTTCATGTTTTTGACATTTCTGAAAATGGAAACTCAAGGTAACCATAAAATATAACAAACCTGACATATCCACTGACCTAGGACTGATATCTTTCTAGAATTTCTAGGTACTTTGAGCATTTTTAATGACAAGTCACTTTCACAAAAGGACATTTTCTAACACAATGTAAAAATCATTGGAAAAACAATAAAAAAACACTTCATACTTATGTTCAAGCTCTATTGGCAACACCTTAGTACAAATGTGTTTCCAGATATATTTTAATTGGAAAAATAATAATATATTATCAAATGGTTAATTTGAAAATGTTAAATTTAATTTATTCTTGTTTAGCATGCTTCTACCCAGATAAAAGAAAAACAACATTTATAAAATGAATAGCTGAATTGAACAGATCCTTCATAATAAACCTCAGCTCAAAGCACTAAATAAGATTAGCAAATTCAAACAGACTACTTATATTATATGAGCAACACATTAATAGTGAAAACATGAATTACTTCGAAAATAAAAATAAAATAAGAGAGTACAAAGTGCACTGTGTGATACAGTGATCAGCATAGCTGCCTTATTGTTCACGGGAGATGAATCTGAATCTCCATCTGGACCTCATCAAAGACCTTGCTGAATTTGAAAGCTTTCTTGTTGTTGTCATGTGTTTTCTGCTGGTACTCTGCTTTCCTCCGCTGTCATAAAAGTGTTTATATTCAGTCATTTAGTGACTCTTAACTGGCATGACATACGAGAGTGCAGGTGTTTACATGAGAACTGTATGCACTGTGAAGAGCTCATTAAATATTTCAAGGTTTGTTAATACCTTGTCTAGTCAAGTTGGGCTCTAGCTCCCCCCGGCACAGATTTAGAAATGGATAAACAGATGAAATTAGTCCAAAGCATTTTCCATATGATACAATAGTGACAGACAGAAATATAGGTTTAAAAATTAGAACTCTAGATGAGGAAAGGAGGAATGAGAAATGGAAAATGAGGAGAGGAAAAAATAAAAGCTCCAGTGAGGCAGATGGTCTCTAAGTGACTTCTAGTCTATGTTTGGGAATTGTTGCAAATGGAAATTTTATATAAGATAATATCCTTTTTTACTAAGAGTATGATTCAAACATACATCTATCCATCCATAAGTCTTCTTATCACTTATTTACTCAGGGTCACAGGAAGCTTTTGCCCCTCATAAGTGAATTTATTGCAAGGCTGGAACTGACCCTTTACCATGCTATTGCAAGGCACAAAAATACATGGCCACTTTAGAGCTATCGATACCCTAACCTGTACATCATTGGATTGTAAGAGGAAAACCCACATAAGCACAACGAGAACCTGCAATCTTCAGTTCTGAGCTTAAATTGAGAGCCAGGAACCGCCAGAATGTGTTGTGAATATTCTCTCCTTGTTGGCACAAGTCTGCTAGCCACTTCCCCACCTTGCCACCACTACAAAAATGATCTACTACAGAACTCATCGCATATGCTAAAACAAATTCAAGTTATGGAGTTTAATATACTTGAGTTGCTTAAGCGTGCTACATATGCACTCAAAAAATTGATTTAATCCTGCTTGTATTTTGTTGGATACAAAAACATTCTGCACAAGGGTGAAACTTTCTGATGCAATGTAAGCAAAAGATGTTAGGATTCATGACATTTAACAAAATAATAATACAATGAATTTCAGGTCTAAACACCCGTATTGAAATTTTAGCTTTGGCTGATTTAAAGACCTAAATATGGACAAATTCCGTCAGACATTTTTCACCTTTAATAAGATATTATGACCAACAATATTTCACTGTTCACTGAAAAATAAACAAATGATTTTTTGAAAAACAACTTTCAATGCCATGGTTGCATAATTGTACACATCCTCTTAAATAAGAGTTCATAACAGTGCTGAGATTCATATTCAAAGGTAGTCTATTTCCCCTGATATCAGCCAAAGTGATTCTGATTGGCCCTAAGTAAAATCAGTTGTTTCTGATGTCCTCTGAAGGTTTCGTGGTTGCATAGTGCAAAGGCAATTACGACAAGCAAGAAAATAATAAAATATCTATTGGATCTTATTGATGATTGGTGCAGAAAAGCAGAGGGATACAAAGGAACATCCATCCATCCATCCATTGTCTAACCCGCTGAATCCGAATACAGGGTCACGGGGGTCTGCTGGAGCCAATCCCAGCCAACACAGGGCACAAGGCAGGAACCAATCTTGGGCAGGGTGCCAACCCACCGCAGAACAAAGGAACATTAAAGGCAAAACATGAAGCATAGAACATTGGGATTCTGGAAATTGAGAAGTTGAAGAGACATTGCACAATCAGGACATTACAAAGATCGGGATAATTCTCCAAAATGTATGACCAGGAAAGGAAAAAGCTCAGCTCAGAGGAAATCAAGAGACAAAAAGAACGTCAACAACTGTTCACAATCTATTTGGTATTACACAAGCCACTTTTTCCAAAAACAAGAACTTCCAGCTCTTTTTACATTTTAAAAGAATACAGAACTTTTTACCCTCAATAGTAGAAAACATGTTTTGTGTAAACCCAAAGAACAAAGTACTTACTTTGAAGCACAATAAAGAGGAGGTAGCATCACGTATTGCAGTGCTTCTTCTCAGCGGACCAAGAACTTAGATCAGGATGAAGGAGAAAATAAATTGTTCCAAATATCAAAATAGTTTGCATAACAGTTGCTGCCCTCTTTTACAATATTGTATTTAAATAAAAATTGCATCTTTTGATTTAAAGATTTAAAGCACACAGCCAACGTAAACAAGTGATGGCTTAAGAAACAAGAAGAGCAATGTCTTGGAATGGCCCAGTCAGACATGAACTTTAGGTGGACCCACCTAAAGAGGGCAATCCATACCAAATGCAGCTTGACTGACATTGAGGACTGAGGTAACATGAGATAATTGAAAAATCTAGATGTTTTAGACTGATGGAGATTTGTCCAAACAGATCTAACGTGTTATTCTCAACAAAACATTCTGCAAAGTATAAATAATGTTACGTATTTTAATTAATTTTTTTAATCCTGGCACCAGAAAGAGTTTCATGTTGGTAGTATTTGCAGTTAAGATTCTCGCTGTACTCTGTACATCTAACAATACTACTATACTACAATACTACTGTTTCTACTATTACTTAAAAGTTGTGTATTCTTTTAAAACAAATACATTGGAAATTTTTTAATACATTTAAAATTTTTCTCCCTAAAAATTAATATTGTATATTTCTATATAAGTATTACTGCTGATAACATTTTATTGAAGCTGAAAAAAATGTCTCACATGATCTTGACTTCAAGCTTTAAATCAACAAAGATTGAAATTAAAGATGTGTAGAATTGTGCTGTCCACTGTATGTTAATTTTCTAAAACTGTATTTGTTGTTTAATTACCTGAAAGTATGGACCTTGACACCTTTTATTTACTCTGTATCAAAAACGTTCACACTTTCACAGCTGTGACACTCCTCTGCTTTGGGTAACTAATGATTTTCTTATGCCAGCGGACTCAGGACACACCAGCATATTAATTCTATTAGACCTCAGTGCAGCATTTGACACTCCGGTCAGACATGAAATTCTATTGTCCAAAATGGAGAACATGCTGGGTATCTCTGATACTGCCCTCCAGTGGTTTAAGACTTAAACTTTAAGTCCTATCTGACTGATAGGCAAGAGTTTCTTAGTCTTGGCAACAGAAGGTCCAGCTCACCGCCACTTACACAAGTAGTTCCTCAGGGCTCTGTTCTCAGCCCTCTGCTTTTCTGTATCTACTGTATATGCTTCTGCTTGGCCATATTATTTGTATCTATGGATTGGGTTTTCATTTTTGTGTAGATGATACCCAACTTCATTTCAATGTTAAAAGCAACACTTTATCAAAGCTTTTCTCAACTCACAACTTGCCTCAGTGAAATGAAAACCTGGATAGAGCATAACTCACTTTTGAGTTAGACCTTCTAATCTTTGTGTCATTTTTGATTCCTCCCTTTCTTACTCCACCCACATAAGCCACCTTAAGAAACTTTCTTACTTTCACTTCCATAACATATTCCATGTTTGCTCATTCCTCTCTTTTTCTAATGATAAGAAACTTGGCCATGCTTTTAAAACATCCTGCATCGATTATTGTAACTCCCTACTTGCAGGTGTCCCTTCAAATCTTATATCACAGCTCCAGATAATTCAAAACTTTTCTACAAGAGTTCTTACACAAATCAGCAACTGTGAGCAAAGACACCCATCCTGTTTCACCTCCCCTGGCTCCTTGTGTCTTATAGGAATGAATATAAAATTCTATTAATAACCTTCAAGCTTTAAATGGCATTGCATCGGACTGCATCAGTGTCCTTCTCCATCACTATGCTCCTATTGGGCCACTAAGGCCCTCTGATTCTGGCAATCTTGCTCTGCCAGGATGACAGGGTTTTCAGATGCATAGCCACCAGACTTGGAACGACCTCCCAAAATTAATGAGATCAGCTGACTCAGTACATTCTTTTAAAAAACAACTTAAAACGCATCTGTTCAGGAAGGCTTTTAACTTAACCTAACATTAGCCCCTTTGTTTCAGTTTACCTATCTGTCCTTATACTCATCATATGTGTTTGTGAGTTATATCACAAATGATGTTATTTGTTTCAGGCATTTCTTTTAGTATTAAACTTAGTATTTTACTTTTTTTTCTTTTATTCTGTTTAATGTTTTGTATATCCTGTATTTATCTGTTTAGTGTTCTATGCAGAAAATATTTGTATCCAATGTAACATATACCCTGCTTTTCAAATAAGTGCATTGAGTATGGGAAAGGCACTATATAAATGAAATGAATTATTATTATTGGACAAAAGTCTAACAAAACATATTCAGAATTGAAAACTGTTATATTTGTATGCATAGCTTGAATATTCAAACAATCTAAGCATATTAAACCCTGTAATTGAAGATGTCTTCTAGTGTCAAATGGATTAGGCGATAAGCCATTCATCTAGATAGATAGAATTTTCTGTGTCTCGCTAAGACTGAGGTAAAGGACGCTGTAAATACATATTTTCCAATTTTCTAGGATGCCCAGAAGATGGCGATAGGTATTTGTTTTTCGTGAATTTTAGCCGCAAAGCCGCCATAAAAACGATCAAATAATTTTATTGTTAAGCAAAAATCTTCTTTAAGAATTAAATCATCATTTAATATTTACAATGATTATCCATCAGTCTCGTGTAAGAAAAATATACTTATTTAAAAGTGTAGCTCTCTGCTTCAGATTCGTCGAGGACAAAAAAGATTTCCAAAATCAACTCCCCTTTTTTTACCCCAACTCCACCTCCAGCAAAATACAGCACGCAACTTGGGGGCTGGAGTTCGTTCTTCATCTTCCGCTTTCAGTGAAAACTTGCTGCCAAATCCGATTTCTCTGGGGAAGCAGTACCACGTCTTCAACTCAGAGGAAGACTACAAAACAAAACAAAAAAAGAATTACCAAGGAAAGAAAAGTTCGGATTTTGGCAAGACGTGCGTCTGCTTGGGAGACCCAGACGATTTCAGCTTGGAAAATAAGCTTTAAATAACTTTTTAAGTACGGGGACATTCCCCTTGGAAACGCGGTTTCACTCCAATCGCAACTTCGTTTGCTGCTCTTAAAATTCTGATTTTCACGCGTCACTGACAATTTGGGGTACGCAAGGAATAACGTGAAGTGAGAAATGAGATGCTTCAAGATTCCTACGTTCCTCCGAATGTATTGCTGGTTGCATTGGTTCCTATGCATTGTCTGTTCGCATTTAAGTGAAGCATCCGTTAAACAGAGCTTCAGCCCAGAGGTGAGTAGAAAAGAACAAAACGAAGTAAACAACGTGCCGGACTGTCGGAGGAAATCTGCCCAGATCTTTTGTTACCCACTTGTGGGCACATGTGTGTTTATATAGACATGAGTATAGTGTATATAAACCGCCTGTGTACGAGTAATACTTTGAACTGTACCAGTCACTGTTCCCATTTGTTACACTTTTCAAGTTTTAATTTTGATGTACAGAATACAGTTGTTAAGAATACAGTTCTCAGTAACAACTGTCCACCTCCCGATTGTCACTAAGTGAAGGACTCGTTTTGTCTGCTACTGTGAAACGTGTGTTTCCAGAATTCGAAAAAAATATTCCGGTGCCATACTGGATGATGCCATTGAAAAACAGATCGTTTTTAATACAATTTTTAAGTATACGTCTCTGGCGATTTAGCAGATGGACGAACTCCAGTGACTCTTCAGTTGTTTCGTAATTTTGTTTTCGCGTGACCGTAACAGAGGCCTTCCAGCGTAGTGTGAACGACCTACTTTGGGTTGTGCTTAGCTGACGGTGCAGGCTGACTAACTGACCCAAGTATTTTTAAAGATTCTATGTCCGGTATCGGTGATTGGTTTCGGTCACCTCTTGAACTCCTTTTTAATCATCCGATTCTTGAATCTCTGATCCTTGCTTCAAACATAGATTGCCTGCTATAAACGTTTGAATCAAACCGGCTCAACCTGCAAAGCCAAAGATTTGAGGAAAGCAACCCCGCGGAAGGCTAACGTGTATTGAGGGACTACCACCTCCCGAGTCCTACTTCTGTTTAATTCGGGTTAACGGTGTTGGGTTAGATAGCTTCGAGGGCGCCGCCACTTTTTTAAGTCGAGCAGTGTTAATCATACGACTAGTACAATGACACGTATAGCGACTGTCAGCTGCCGCTCGAGGTCTCATTAAACATGAGGCTCGTTAGTTTTCGTGCGATGGGTCTGAAAGCCTTCTGACGTCAGTATTTTGGGTCAAGACCTACATAACATCTCTCAACTGGCTCGTGATGTCCCATTAAACACGAGGCTAGTACAGTATTTGCGCAATGGGCCCAATCTCCTCTACGCACCAAAGAGTTTTTAGGTTCGGCCGCCGGTTCCTGCGCTCCAATACTGTTTCGGTCAGCATGTTTATTGAGGATGGCTGGAATTTGATTGTCGCAGTGCGTGTCAATGTTTTTGCGTAACCCTCCAAAACCCTTTATTGCGCGCAAGACACGAGATCGCGATGGTTTTTCCAGCCCGCCTCTTCGGTACTAACTGGGTCTGTTTGGCTTAAGAAGTTGTTTGGGTCAGAAGGTTCTATATTCCTTCAGTGTTAGGGTTTGGTCTGGTTTGATTGCTCCTTTGTCCGCGTGTGTGTTTTAACCCATACAACTCGCAGCATTGCCGATTCGTTGGGTGTTGGCCATTGTGGAATGAACACCGTTTGCAGATTTAGCTTGTGGTCGTGTGGAACCCCGTTTCATTTTTTCTAGCGCTAATAGACCATTAATTTAGTCACATATTTTGCAAAGTCGCGAGTTACCATCATGAGGATGACGGGACTACAGTTTTGAACCACACATGAAACTAGCAAAGGTCGAAATGTGGCGCAAGGGCAGAGCTCTGCAAAAAGAATTGAAGCAACAAATACAGCCCGAGGCCACATTTTATGACCTCAAAATTATTAAGGAAGTCTGCATGGGGTCCGGCTTTGAAGAATCGATGACATATTTTCATAATGACTTCGGCACGAAATGCTGCTGGGCCCGCTGCCAAGGAGCTGATCCCCAAGGTCACAGCAGGATTGGATATATTGCATTTAAGGACTTCGAAAGCTATGATCTTGGAGTGCTTTGTGTGATTTGGTTTCTGTCTCAACCAATTTCAAAACCGGTGGTGAATTGCTGTTTTTAACTGAAAAAAAAAAAATTCTGGTAGTCTGGTCAACATTAATATCTGCAGGTAAAAATACGTAATTTGCTGTTATAACGAAGACACGTGTGCATTGCCCTGAACACATGATTTTTTTTTTTTGTTAAAAATGTATACTTTTTATGACAAAAGTTTTCACAACCAATATAGGTGCATATGATTAAATAGTTTAATTCGCACAATTTTTAGTTATGAAAATGCGATTCTTTCAAACAATACAGTAATTTACACATTGCATAGAAAATTTTAAGAGAGAACAGACTAAATAATTTATGTGAAAGCCACAGAAAGAAGACATATTTCTTAAACTTCTTGCTAAAGTGAAACAAAGGAACTGTTAGAACTGGATGTATAAACAGTGATTGAAATTAAAGTACCAGAGTCACATTATCAAGCTGATTGGGAAAAAAACCAACAGCAACAAGAAACTTAACTGTGTGAAAAGTACTTGGAGAGTATTTGGGTGAGCAATTTACATTCCACATGACATTTGTCATATTCTTTATGGCTGCTTTGACATCTCCCCGATCTCCTAGTGCCCACAGGCTCCAGGGGAAGATAATTTGTTTCAGCCTAATTTCCTGTTTGTCAAAATCTTTTGTAAAATGGCCGAGCCTAGTCTGCCTGTTTGGAGTTATGCAGACGCATTCCTTCATGTGACATGTTTATACAACAAAAACATTTATATTCATTCTAATTTTATCTTAATATGGGCCCTTTTCAAAATATGTCACAAATAAAGCCATTCTGATGTCGAACTCTGTAGATTAAGCGTTCCTTAGCTGCTCAGTCATGTCATTTCTCATTTTCTCTTCCCTCTGTACTTGATTGCACTGTTTTTCCTTTGTTTTTTCTCTTTGCCATATGATCCATGCCACTCCTTCCCTCTGATGGTTGCCAGGACCCTCTCTTGTGTGCTTTTCCAGTTTCCGTGATCTCATTTGTAGAAAGGTTTCACAGCAAGCGGCCAAGTCTAAACTGAATGCCTAGCTGCATTTTTAAAGCAATGCTTTTGACTTGTGTTACTCCTTGACAAATATTAGTACATTTTGTATTTAAAAAGAACCCTATATAAAACTGAAAACAACTACAGTAAGCTTTAAGAAAGTTATTGTAAATTAAATCATTTTAGTATTCACTGCACAATTTATTACTTCATGTCGCTGATTTCATAACAAAGTAACAACCACTTACCTACATGCCTATTAGATCTTCATAATTCTCACTTATAACACTGGAATGTAAACCTTTCTTACTTTCAAGTGATCCTTTTGTTAAAACTACTAGTTAACATGGAAGTTACTAAAATATTTCTGACTTCTTGTTATTAACAGAAAATTACCTGTGGTGATTCTCTCTACTATTGTTTATGTGTGAAGAAGTGATAAAATGAGCTGCTTAAATAAAAGTATGATTTGCTTTGAAATGAGCAATGCACTAATGGCACCCATGTTACAAGTCAGTGATGAGGCAAGAGGTATGTGATGAAATATCACAACTTCAAGTAAAAAATTCACCCTAAATTGTGTGCTGTGCGTTAGAGAATCATTATTGTGGAAAGTCCCAGTCATAAACCAGTTCTGATGTATAAACACAACATCAAATTATACAGCATTCAATTACTGATAGATAGCAGAATAACCATCCAGTTTAGACAACAGCTGGAAATTCAACAATTCGCTGTTTTAAACATGCATGAGTAAAATGTTCACCAAATCAGAAAATGTATCTCATTATATTGTGCAAATAAAGGGATTTGTAATGTGCCTCACTTAAGTCAGAAAAACAGTGCTATAATTTACATAAGTCAGAAAAATAACCAAATGTTAGGGTTATTTTCATCTATAAGGGATTTTTGTAGTAAACTGGAAGATAAAATGCTTCCTTCCACAGTCAATAAACAACTTGATGCAAGTAAATGTGAAAAATTAGTTGAATGATGATGGAAAAAAGGCACAATCAGCGGATCACTATAATTAGTAATGTAAAGTGATGCAGACTACGCTTCTTTTCATCACTAGCATGCTTGGGGACTTGTTTGAAAAGGCACTCAACTTCAAGCCAGTGCCTCAGGCTAGGTATAATAGGCGGTTTAATGAGCCCATCAGGCGTCTTAACAACACTTGGGCTGCATTGCCTCCTTTGGAGTACTCTACATAGATACAAAAAGGCTCAGCTTCAGGCAGTTATATTTAGCAAAGTAAAGATCTAAAAGAATAAATACATTATTTGCCAAAAGAAAGATACGGTGTCAGTCTGAACTTACACATGACTTACCATTATCTTCTACACATTGTCTCCTGTTGCAGTGGGCATCACGTGAAGCAACCTAATGGAAAACAAATTTAAGTTTTAGTTGATGTGTGTTAATGGATGAGTGAATTTATCACATTGTTATACTTTTAACAATTACTATTGCATTCTTAACTCACTAACACAAAAACATAGAAGCATAAATAATTAAATTACATCCAATGATTCAGTGTAATAATCAGTGCATTTAATAGTTGAAGTAGAGAGAATTGATTTCTTTTAAGACTTTTCAAGATGAAACAGAAAAAATGTGTACATTCACAAGGCATTTGACATTAAGGCCTAGTCATCGACTGTATGGCAGAGTAGTTTGTATTTATAGACTCGATCTGCAAATTATTTGACTTGGAAGATACTGTACATTTTGAGAGAATGACTTAACTTTGACCAAAAATAAACCCTTTTAAGATTGTTTCTTAAGCTGGTTGCATTGTAGATGTAAAATATACAAAGTGTGTTGTGCAGTGCAAGAGAGGAAAATCATTTCATTGAAGTAATCAAAGACCTCCAAGTAGCATGCGTGGGACAGACCTGCTGCTGTGCCTGTGACACAAAGACTTGTCTTAAAACCCTGCCAGATGAAAATGAAAAGCCTCTTTTTCTGGAGTGGAGTTGGTTCACTGGAGGTGTTTTTAAGATGTCTTGCCAGGTCTGGGGTGGGGGTGGGTGAAAGCAAAGTTGGTAACTTCTTTTTGGATCCCAGGCTTCCCGCCTCCTCTGTCTCTTTGAATGAGAGTTATTTTCATTCTGTCTTTTTGTATAATTGTCAGTTTTGTTGTTTTTTTTTTTTTAGGAAAAGCGCAACTCGGTTTATGAGGAGAGAACTCTGGAGTTTTGGTTATCCTACAGTCCTACATTTCCTTTTGCAATCTGTCTGTCTCTGTGTCTGTTGGGATTGGCTGGGAAGTATGTGTTTGCTGGGGGACGTGTTGCTTGCCTCTTTCTTCGTGTTCTGCGAGGAGAGAAAGGTGCTGACACAGGTTTGATGGGGGGGCACAGACACTACCTCAGCTCAGTTCAGTTTAAAATACAGTAGTAATTAAAGTCAGGGAGCTAGTGAGTCATTGAAGTGAAATGGTGAAAAAAAGAAAGGGGGAAGTTGGAAAAACATACTGGGTGATATTCTGGAATAGCAGCATTGCGTTTATATAACTAGAGCTACGCTGGAGAAAGTGTTAATGTATACCAACCTGAACCTGACATCAGATTTAAATAATAGTTCTTACTTACATACTCCACTCAAAACCACAAGAACCCATATGTGTGCCCAGATGCCAGAGAGACCGTGTTGAACAGTCAGTTCCAGTAACTATTCTTACTAGCTTGATCACAAATACATTTATAGATTTTCAGAGTACATCTGGGTAGAGAGGGCGGCACAGTGGCAGCTTACTGCCTCATAGTAAGGATATCTGGGTTCCTGTCCCAGGTACTCTCTGTGGTGGAGTTTGCACGTTGTCCCCATGTCTGATTAGGTTTCCTGCGGGTGTTGCAGTTTCCTCCCACAGTCCAAAAGCACGAAGGCTTGGTGAATTGGTGATACTAAATTGGCCCTAGTGTGTTGTTGGTATTTATGTGTGTGTTTACCCTGTGGTGGACCAGTGCCCGGTCCAGGGTTTGTTCCTGCCTTGTACCCTTTGCTAGCAGAGACACACACTCCAGCACACCCTGCAATCCTGTTCAGGACTAAGTAAGATAGAAAATAGCTGACAGATCTGGGTGGAGAGTGCATCTTAGTAGCTTTGCTTTTGGACCGGAAACCTCAATGTTGTTTGGGGACTCTGAACAAGTCACTTTACTTTCCAGTGCGTCACTTGTAGAAGTTTTGGTTTAGAAGTGTAATATAAATTCATAAGTGTAAATTTAAGATCCTCTTTGTCCTGTCCTGATATTTGTTTTTTCCAGGATTATCTTTATTTCTCTATATTGTCTGGTAATGTTTTGAATAAAAGGCAGTCATAATTGAGAGTAAAGTGAGCTTGGAGCATTCATAAGGGTGTACAAGTTCTTGTTTTGTCACTGAAGAGATGTTTTGAAGTAATTGTGTGACAAGTTCCCCAACACTCTGCTGGGCTTTATCAAAGTAGCTAGCCTACGTTTCTTCTTTATCCATTGTATTTTGGTAAAAGTAAAATAACATGGGCTCAAGAGATTTTTGCTGCCAAGAAGAGAGATCAACATCTTTGTCAGGAAGTGAGACAGAGTAAGTGAAAATGCATAAACATGAATGTCTTCCATCTAGAGATCATATCTTGAAAAAGTGCCAACAATATCCTGAAAAAAGGAATTTTCAGAGAGAATAGTATCTTTATTACTCTTAGACAAATATGTATGTTTAAGGAATTATTTATTACCCAAGTTTAATTTCATATTAAGCTGTACAACCCTGTTTTTGATATGCAGCTTGGTGTCCAAGCCACTTTGTGTTCCATTTGAACTTCTTTGTCTCAGCAAATTTAAAGGTGAAGCGGTTTGTATTTTTCACTTTATCTAACTAAAATAAGCATAACTTATTTTGCACCTTATGCCCAGTTTATGCGATTTCCATTCATTGAGTATTTGTCACATGCATCAGTAGGCTGCCAAAACTGTAAAAATTGACAGTTTGTTCCCTACAATATAAAGAAAATTAAATCATTATTATTTAACATGTTCATTTTAATATAATCAAGAAGTAAACATTAAAATTTAACAATTGTCAAGTGAAAAATCTTGTTGTAACCCCGTGTTCTGAACATTCAGGAAGAAGCTTTCGTTCTGTGGTTTATAAGTACACACTGTTCTGTCATCTGTTTTTAATGGCTCTTTGAATCAGCTCCATTTTTTCTTGGTTGAAGTGAGAGAATACCTTTCTTGTATTACCTCGCATATTGCACAGTAGAGATGTGGTACTTCCTGCCTATCTTTTCAATGTCACAACCATCTGTACTTCTTTTGTCTGTTTGTATAGGGCTGGCTCCAACAGTATGGCTACTTGCCCCCAGGGGATTTGCGGACACATACCATGCGGTCCCCACAAACTGTCACAGAAGCAATAGAAACAATGCAGAAATTCTATGGGCTGACCATCACAGGAGAACTTGATGCTAACACCATGAAGTAAGTTACTTTCATAATACTGCTTGAATACATGCTCTCAAATGAGCTTCCATGAAGTTTTGTGCATGTTGTATAGCTCACCTGGTTTCATGTTTAGTTTCATTGTTTAACATATTCATGTCCCCCAAAACCACTGAAGACACTGGATAGAGTTTGCAAGTCCTCCCATATGTGGAAGAGTTGCATACTGTGCTGGCTGATTAGTGTCTCTAAATTGACCTCATATGAGTTCATGTTTCTGTGTGTTGGTCCTACAGTAGGGTTATCTTATTCAGGGATGATTTTTCCCATGTACTCAAGTCTCCCAGGTCAATAAACATAGACACAGACATAGATATAATAATAATAATAATAATAATAATAATAAACATTTTATTTATATAGTGCCTTCCCATGCTCAAGGCGTTTCACGTAATCTAAGAAAGAAATATATGTCCCTACTCCCCATAATCCTAGAATGGATTAATTGGGTGAGAAAATTCACATATGATTAGCTTGTCCAAAGTATTTGTGCATGAAGAAAGGCATCTAATAACTGGATAGACATTACAATAAAGAGGAGATGTGCCTTTCAGATTGAGAATAATAAATGAGGAATAGGCTGCAGGATATACAGTATATGGTGGAAATAACAATACCTCCTCATCAGAGGCAACTTCAGTAAATACATATACTAGGAAAGCAAGTACTTGTGGAGGTTTATTCTAATATCACATTTGTACTAGCTACACTAACTGTGTTACAATATGTCCCTCTATTGCAGTGAAGTATTCAGTTTGATATCTTGCACTCTCTGTAGGCTAGAATGTACAATTGCTGTTGCTGGTGACTGGTGATATAATTTGTATCAAGAGCAATTTATTTAAACGGCTATTATATGGGTTTACCAAAGCTGTCTTGTTGCTGCACAAATTTGCTTTGTCATGGTGTTAAAAGTGATTGACATACTGTAAACTACACTCCAAGCAGCATTTAGCAAAATTAGATTCAATTCAGTAGTGCACATTTCACTGAAGGGCGGCACGGTGGCGCAGTGGTAGCGCTGCTGCCTCGCAGTTAGGAGACCCAGGTTCGCTTCCCGGGACCTCCCTGCGTGGAGTCTGCATGTTCTCCCCGTGTCTGCGTGGGTTTCCTCCGGGCGCTCCGGTTTCCTCCCACAGTCCAAAGACATGCAGGTTAGGTGGATTGGCGATTCTAAATTGGCCCTAGTGTGTGCTTGGTGTGTGGGTGTGTTTGAGTGTGTCCTGTGGTGGGTTGGCACCCTGCCCAGGATTGTTTCCTGCCTTGTGCCCTGTGTTGGCTGGGATTGGCTCCAGCAGACCCCCGTGACCCTGTGTTCGGATTCAGCGGGTTAGAAAATGGATGGATGGATGGACATTTCACTGAGTACAGGCTGAGAGCACTTACACACATTTTCAACCATAGCGAATAACTAAAAAATGATAAACCTTACAACTTTAACATGCATGGACACTTAATGTATATTAAATACATAGTACAACAGGACAGTTTTAATAAATTATCGTACAAGGCCATTATGTCATCCAACAGCATTAAAGCAGGCATGAAATAGTGAAACATTAAATGTTATGCAGTGATCGTGAGGCACACACAGGTGACATATGAACAGAGTTATTGCTACAGCATGACTTTATTGTGCAATAATCCACTAAAATAAACAGATAATCTCTTACAGCAAGGGTAAACAAACACAGCAGAATGTTTCCCCCTCAGCCCCGTTTGTGTTAACAACAACAACAACATTTATTTATATAGCACATTTTCATGCAAACAGTAGCTCAAAGTGCTTTACATATTAAAGAATAGAAAAATGAAAGACACAATTATAAAACAAAATAAATCAACATTAATTAACATCGAATAAGAGTAAGGTTCAATGGCCAGGGGGGACAGAAAAAACAAAAACTCCAGACGGCTGGAGAAAAAATAAAATCTGTAGGGATTCCAGACCATGAGACCGCCCAGTCCCCTCTGGGCAAGTTAAGATGCACTTGAGGTGCATTCTCACTGCAGTTCTGCTGTATCTTGACAATTGGACGTGGTTCAATATAGATTGACTATATAGAACTAATAAAGAGAGAGTAAGATGGTGACTGTTTTTTGGTAAGACCTGAACTAAGACAGTCAAAATGAGATATTCTCTTTGAAGACTAAAATGTATGTTGTGAAATATGTTTTAACACTCCATCTTACCTACAGGGCCATGCAACGACCAAGATGTGGAGTCCCTGACAAGTTTGGCTCGGAACTCAAAACAAATGTTAGAAGAAAGCGCTATGCTTTACAGGGTTTGAAATGGAATCATCAAGAAATTACCTATTGGTGCGTTGTATACTTTTGTCATTGATGATGTTATTTTTGTGTTTATGTGTCAGACAATACATATGTTACCTTCCTAACCTCTTTTTCTCTACAGCATACAGAATTATACTCCAAAGGTGGGTGAATACGAAACATACCAGGCAATCCGCAAAGCCTTCAAAGTTTGGGAAAGTGTTACTCCACTGCGTTTCCGAGAAATACCATACTACCTAATACGAGACAAACATGAGAAGTTTGCTGATATCATGATCATGTTTGCTGATGGTTTCCATGGAGACAGCACACCATTTGACGGGGAAGGTGGTTTCCTGGCACATGCCTATTTTCCAGGACCTGGCATTGGGGGAGATACTCACTTTGACTCATCAGAGCCATGGACTGTAAATGATATTGACATAAATGGTAAGAATATTTGTATTATGATAAAACTCTAAGGCTAGGTTTTACCACTAGGCATGCATCAGATTTCATATATCGTCCAAATCTGATTCGTTATGCTACTCATTTAATTCGATATTTAAAACTCATCAGTCACAGTAAAAAATAACATTGATTTGGTTTGCTTTGTAGGCAATGATGTGTTCCTTGTAGCAGTTCACGAGTTAGGCCATGCCCTTGGAATGGAACACTCAGGTGACCAATCGGCCATTATGGCTCCCTTCTACCAGTGGATGGATACTCAAAATTTTGAACTACCTGAAGATGACCGCAGGGGAATCCAGTTACTTTACGGTAAGAAGTATAATGTTTCTGATAGTAAAATTGTCTATCTATTGGGTCATATGACAATAATATCACCCTAATTTCAATTTTTCCTTTATTATTCTCAGGGTCTCCTGACTTACAACCTATCCCAACCGTGCCCCCTAAAAAGCCCACCAAGCGACCCTCAGTACCAAAGACTCCAAGTAAACCAGATGTTCCTGTAAACCCTGGTTCACCATATAGTCCCAACATTTGTGATGGCAACTTTGACACTATTGCAGTTTTGCGTGGAGAGATGTTTGTCTTCAAGGTATTTCTTTGTCCACAATAGGTGGAGAATGCTTAAATCACGTGGGATTTCAAAAGAAATTACATGATGTAGTGATTTTATTTATGAGGCTACTTCTACTGAAAATGCTAAGAGCCACCAATAATATCTATAAAAGCATCAGCACACTTTTATCACTGTCATATCACTGTGTACTGTTCCTCCCAACAGGAAAAGTGGTTCTGGCGAGTCCGAAATAATCGTGTGATGGATGGGTACCCCATGCCAATTGGTCACTTCTGGCGAGGACTTCCTCCTTCAATTAACAGTGCCTATGAACGGAAGGATGGAAAATTTGTTTTCTTCAAAGGTTAGACACATTATATTAAGAATCTGTGCAGAAATCAGCTATCTGAGCAACACCTTTACTGTTTTGCACTAGTAATTACAGCAGTTAAGTGTATCTTCAGCATTTTTTCTGATTATCTTTCTTTTACAAAACTTTATCACAGCACTGAATTGTAAATTTCAGCTGCCTTATGCCTTATACAAATTAATAAACCTTGTAATTGTGTAATTTCAGATTTATGGACTACAAATCTAATATTACATTTAGTAATAATCATAGTTCCAATAGGACTATGTCTGCATATTGTATACTAAACCTTTGCAGTTTTTACATGTTTTATGTGCCAAAGGATTTTATTCTTATTATGAGCCCTTATTTGTAATTTTATTGCTGAAATTTGTGTATTTCCTTTCTCCATAGGTTGGCTTTACAATATTTATGCTTAGTAGATTTATTGTATTCTTTTTATTTACTATTATGAAATGATTACTTGCCTATCCATTTTCACAATTTTCGGCAGGGTTGTGGAGAGCCAGGCCTTGTTAGGGCATTCCTCCAACATCCTAAAAGCAGGGTTATTATTATTATTTATTGGCAATTCTTAATTTGCTTCATATGATTGTGGGTGTGTACTTCAGTGGGCTCCTGCAATGTGCTGGCATCCCGTCCAGGGTTGGCTCCTATCTTGCATTCAATATACCCACAAAGCCTTAACTAGATCAAACAGAGTTGAGAGTATTGTTTGTGTCACGTTAAGAAAAACACAAAATTTTAATGTACAATACGTCAAACTGGCATACCACTTTTTGAGCTTTGGCTGAATATAGTTGCAATATGGAACAGATGTGATTTTCTTAAATTTATAGCCGAGTACTAGGCTTGAGCCAGATGTCTGCTGAAATTAATCACTCATTCAAGTTAACATATACGGTTTAATGAAACTTGATTTGAAAGGATTTTTTTGTTCTTTTATTTCAGGAGATAAATATTGGGTGTTCAATGAAGCCAACTTAGAGCAAGGCTTCCCTAAATCCCTCAAGGAATTGGGGACTGGTTTGCCTAGCGATAGGATTGACTCTGCACTCTACTGGCTGAACAATGGAAAAACATATTTTTTTAGGGGTAACAAGTGAGTCTCTAGTCATTTTTTTTTGTCTTGAAATTTGAAGCTATCCTGACTACTTCTTGTTCTATTAGTTTGAAGTAAATACCGTATGCACTCATGTATCTGAATATTCCTTTTTCATTTAGTCTTTCCAGATCTTCTTTTTTAAAGTTATTTCATCCCGCTGAGATCTATCTCTGACTCATCTTCTGTTTCTGTTTTCTTTGTTTGAAGGCTTACAGTTTGTTTTTTTGTTTTTTGTCCCATTTTAGCATGTGATTCACCACTCTAAGACAGGCTCATTGATATTTAGCAGCCCTAACATTCCAAGGCTGCAATTTACCCCCTCAGGGCAGCCACAGTTCAGTGACAGGAAACTCTGCCACTCTACTTGATGTCGCCTTCTTGTCTAATTATTAACAATTGTGGAATTGTGGTTTTCTGTTTGCGGGTTGCAGTTTATGACATACATACCACCAACTGGTTACAATGACAGAACAGCAAATATCTAAAGGCAACCAGCTGTTTAAAAACGAGGTACCTTGGGACTGAATGAACAATTTATTGTTTTTTAGGTATTACCGATTTACAGAGGAAACAAGATCAGTTGATACTGATTATCCCAGGTTAATCAGTGTCTGGCAAGGAGTACCAGAATCTCCCAAAGGAGCCTTTATGGATGGCAATGGAGGTAAGATGCACTTCCTTCTTCAGAGTTAGGCAGAAGCTTTACTGTTTGGGTGCTGATATGCCTAGTTTAAGACAAGCATAGTAAGGGATTACCACAATGCAAGGTATTTATTCAGCCAGGAGCAGAACAGTAATTATGCAGAGCTTTTTAGTTCACGCAAAAGTCTTTAGCTGTGAAAGTCCACATTATCTCCACTAATTACACAGGAATACAAGCACAATTAATTGTTCTGGTCTGCCAGCACCTCTGCAGTAACATTTTGATTAGTTAATTCACATCCAGATGTGTAAAACTCACATAGTGGCACTTTTAAAATCTTCCTTTTAAACTGCAAGGCATTTTAGAGGCCTTGCAAAATTCAAATAAACTGTCATTTATTAAACATTTTATGGAAAGTCACAGTAATTTGTTCTTAAGCATGTTTCACTTTTACTGAGATTTATTTCGTGATTCTAAGCTGCTACTGGAGAGTTTCAATTGTCTCAGCAGAGTTTGTTTGCATGGATCTATTTCTGCACCAAGTCTAAACTCAACAACATATTTATTAGAAACAGCTATTAATCATCAGTTTAGCTATGCCGTAGAGTTGAATATGTCATTCAATTACTACCTTATTTGCATATGATTTTTTATGTAGTATTCCCTTTATTCTGCGGTGGGTTGGCACCCTGCCCAGGATTGGTTCCTGCCTTGTGCCCTGTGTTGGCTGGGATTGGCTCCGGCAGACCCCCGTGACCCTGTATTCGGATTCAGCGGGTTAGAAAATGGATGGATATTCCCTTTATTTATTTATTTATTTTTTGTTCTCCTTTTAGAGTTCACAGATTCATAATAGTATGTGCTTCACACTTTACTAAATGAGTATACAATGTAATTTGACAAAGGTCAAGCAAAAAGACATTTCCCCCTCAGGGATGATTAAACTGTACCAGATATCACAAATGTCTTCCTTTCATGAGTACAATATAAATCTGGACCAACATCAAATATAACCATTGCAGAGAACACATCCACAATGAGACTAGTAATGCAAACTTACTCAATACAGTATAGTATTAGCACACTCGAGCTTTTGCAATGAATTGAAAATCATGGCATGCATGAATTGTAGGAAAGAAGTGCTACTTTTCATTTCAGGTTGTTTATGATGTGCTTTAGTGTGGAAGCTGACAATGCTAGCATATAGGAGCTAAAACTGCTCTGTGTTTAGACTTAACCTTAAAAAGTCTGAATTAGCATAAGAAATTTGATGATTTACTTCACGAGGTAGAAGTACACAATAAGCAAGTGCAGCTGTGTCAGATATTTAAAATATTAAAATGTGTGCTACAATTTAAATGTTTAGAAAGTCTAAATATGCTCGATTGTGATATAAATGTCTTTTTTCACCCTGTAATAGTCCATAAACGACTAGAACCCTAGTAAAGGATAAAAAATAACATCATATTCACAATCACTGACCTTGAAATAGTCTAAAGCAGTACCCCATATTCTCATGTTTCAAATTTGTCACTTTTAACCTTCTGGGAGTGGCTCTTAGAGGGCTACGAACATCAGTAAAGAATCAAGTATCAAAACATCAAAACTAGTATTTAAATACTATTTCACATGCCTATATTACCAATCCCCATTTTTCAAAATTTTGTAAAAATTAGTAACTTTGACCCCTCACATACAATTAGGGGGTGAACCCCTGGTGTCAGTTGATGTGGCATACACAACTTTAAGTCCTTCTGATTGTTTTTGCTGAAGACACTTATGAGTTTACTCTTAATTACATGGTTGTAATTTCCTGCGTAAAATATGATACAAAAAGTGAGCTAAACATAAGTATTTTTCAGGTCTAGTGAGCCAAAAATAACCCCAAAAAGCTTGATGTCTTGTCTAACTAGACTTCAAAGCATTCCTGAGTTATTCTTATGAACACAATATAAAAGCTCAGATCTCATATCATAATTATAAAATACACTACTTGTCTTTGGCACTAGGTGCTGTGGTAACAGGTACAATTACGAGCAGCCTTATGTTCAGACATGATGTTTTATTATATTATACACAATCCACGAGTCATACAAGAATCTAATAACAATTTGGAACTGTTCAGATCAAACCGACCCTGTGCAGATCTGATTAAAACAGGCCATTTATCTCATCCACCCCCTTCCAGGTATGGTGAGGGTCAGATATGATGCCAGTTGGTTGACAGATGTGGGAGGCTGGTTCAGAGGCACTATACTTTGGAACTTACTGTATAGTATCAAACTTCTCTTTAAATCAGATCTGGCAATGTAAGGATGAAAATATGTATGGGATAAAAAATTATGACCAGTGTTGATCACGGTAAATCTAATGTGGCGACCTGCTAAGAAGGATTGGTTGATTATCACTCTTCAGTTGTTGCGCTTTGTTTTTGTTTAATGCTTACTTCAGTAACACCTTTGTGCTTCTCAGTGACGTGCAAAAACAATTTTCATCAGTATATTTAGTAATGGAGTATCACAGAGGTGAAGTAGTTGAAGCTTCTGCCACACGGCTATAGATTCATATAGATATGTGTGACCCTAGTGTGTGCATGTCTGTTCACCCTGTGTTGGCCTTGCTTTGGGTTAAGAAATGGAGGGATGGATGCGTAAAGCCTAAACATTCCAACTTGTATTTGTTTTCTTCAGGTTTACTGTAAAACACAGGCCAAAATTTGCATGTTAAATTGATTGGCCTACCTAAATTAAACCAGTATGAGTGAATATGGCTCAGTGTCCTCATTGTTAAACTGGCATCTCATCTTAGTTTGATTGTTATTTTGTGCCTGATATTTCTGGCATAGGCTCTGGCTATCTTTGTCATGAAATGGAATAGATGGGTTCAAAAAATGTTAGGATAGATAGTCATGATTGGATTTGCAAAAAGTATATGGCAAAGGGGCAGTTGTTGTGATTTTTTTTTTTTTTTTTATTATTTTGGTTGTCTTATCTAACCATTATTTTGTTCCATCATGCTACTCCTGTTAAACAAAACAGGCTTCCTATTCTGCATTTTAATGAAAAAGATAACTCAGATATACTATAGTGTTTGTTTCCTTCTACTGTTTCAGTGTCTTTGATGAGATCGAATACACTATGTACATACAGTATGTGCTTGGTTTTATATACATGTAAAGATTGCCTAATGTTATTTATGATTCCAGGAGTGGTTACTGTCTGATTCAGTGGTGTGCGATTCAATCATTTTATAAATAAAAACACTATGTTAGTGTTGAGTATTATTTTCAGATTGTATCTTCTCTAATATCCGTGCCTTTTAAAAGATTGGCTTAACAATCTAAATAACTTTACTATGCTTTAAGGAAGCAATTATGCAATGACTGCATTGAATCTGTAAATACAGATATATACAAGGCTTGTCTTTTTTGTCATGCAAAAATGTTGTGCACACCAGTCCTTCAAGCTTCATCTTGAATTTAAATCGACAGCTTATGCTATGACACATGCAACATGACCCAGGAATGGAACATCCAGCCCACAGTAGCTTCAAAATTAGGCCTCAACTCCAGCGCAACATAGCCGAGATGAAAACAATGGCCAAACCATCACACCGCATGTTAGGCACAAAAATAGAACAAAGGCACAGGCACATGGAGTTCAAGTGGGTAGTGGGTCCTCACTGCCACAACTACCCTTGCAACCACTGCTGACAGTGAGACAAATTACACACGCCGATGACACGTGCATCAACTACAAGACACATAATGTGGGGGCAACAAACACTGACAGCTTCCTGCACAAACTTGCACTCTGATGCCAAAACCAAGTCATATACACCATCTGGACAAGAAAAACGGGATCCACAACCTCAGCAAAGCAGAACCCATTTCACTGATGACGTCCATCCATCCATCCATTTTCTAACCCGCTGAATCCGAATACAGGGTCACGGGGGTCTGCTGGAGCCAATCCCAGCCAACACAGGGCACAAGGCAGGAACCAATCCTGGGCAGGGTGCCAACCCACCACAGGACACACACAAACACACCCACACACCAAGCAAACACTAGGGCCAATTTAGAATCGCCAATCCACCTAACCTGCATGTCTTTGGTTTGTGGGAGGACACGGGGAGAACATGCAAACTCCACGCAGGGAGGACCTGGGAAGCGAACCCGGGTCTCCTAACTGCGAGGCAGCAGTGCTACCACTGCGTCACCGTGTCGCCCTCACTGATGACGTTTGGCGCATATTTATTTACTTGAATGGAGGAAGAAAAATAACCACCACCACCACGCACAGACACCTGACAGGTTCAATAACTTACTGTGTGTACATACTTGTTCAGATGAAATGCTTAAGCCAACGCTTTCACGGCCTAAAAATGCATACATCTTTCCTCATTTTCTTAGGAAAGTACAAGATTTGATTAATGCAAACATGCCTTGTGCACAAGCCTTTAGAAACAGAAAGCATGTTGAACAAGAATAAAAACTACAAGCACGGACAGAGAATAGACAGGTTCAAGAGTTGAAAAGTACTTTTTTACTACCTTTACAGAAGATCAAAGCAGTTATAACACACATTGCTTTCTACTTTTATTGAGCACTGCTTAACTACTAAAAGACATAACTTCCACAAGGACTGCAATACACCACTATTTAGAACACACATGCAGTATCAACAGCTCCTTTTATCTTTTGCCTTCATGGGGGCTTTTAATAATAATTCTTTGCATTTATATAGCGCTTTTCTCACTACTCAGAGCGCTCAGCAATTGCAGGTGAAGGGCCTTGCTTAAGGGCCCAACAGAGCAGAGTCCCTTTTGGCATTTACGGGATTCAAACTGGCAACCTTCCGATTGTCAGTGCAGATCCCTCGCCTCAGAGCCACCACTCCGCCTTTTGTTGATAGCCCCCAGGACAAGATGTCTGTGTGTTCAAAATTATACTGGTGGACCACACCCCTACAAAAACCAACCTACAGCTTACACCAATCTTTACATTATAGATCAGAATGAAACAATTCGATAAAGACTTTCAAGGCCTAAAAATACAAGATTTAAAAAATTCCTTATGCATAAACTATTACAAATACAACAGTTCACGAACATCAAAACAAAAAGCACACATAGACAACAGAGAGGTTCAAGAAGTAAAAATGTACTTTCAAACTGAATTGGCAAAGACTAACGACATTACGCTGTTCCAAAATCCAATGCTATTACTGCCGTTTTCATGACAAACAACCGGTAACTCCACCAGAAACAGATTTAGTCCAAAGCTGACAAACCCTGACACCTATGCATTTTAAGCCCTCATGTCAATCTGGTTGTTTTCCGTTCCCTTTTATTAGATGTCTGCCTGTTCCACTAGTGTTTAATAATAATGAGATGCCAATCTTCTAAAACAAGATGATTCCACGACTAGGGAAGACTACTGTTTTGTACACCAGTTCACCACTTGTAGGGTGGGGCTATTTCAGTTGATACCTCTGTGTTGCCTTTCTTGCAGATTTCACCTATTTCTACAAGGACAATCGGTACTGGAAGTTGAACAACCAAAATGTGAAAGTAGAGCCTGGCTTTCCCAAATCTGTACTTCGTGATTGGATGGGCTGCGACAGAGATGGAGAGTTTGATGAAACTGGTGGTGGTGGTGGTCCTGGAAAAGATGGCAAAGACACAGAAGTGATTATTATCGAGGTGGAAGAAGCAGACCAAGGAGTTAATGCTGCCGCCATAATCATCCCCATCTTCCTTCTTCTGTGTGTTCTGGCTGCTCTTGGTGCTATCATCTTCTTCAAAAGATATGGTACACCACGCCGACTGCTGTACTGTCAGCGCTCTCTGTTGGATAAGGTGTGAGTCAGCTGTAGGCAAGCTGCAGAGCGCAGGACAGCTCTGGGCAGGACCTCTGTGTTGCTGATCACCTTGTCTGTCACTCTTATAATCACGTCCTTCCTTACTGTTGCCAGTATTACTCCTGGTTACTCTGAGACTGATCACAGTATACCACCAGGAAACAGGGGATAGCTTCACTGAGGGGTCTCGCATTTTCTCCAAAGTAAGCCCTTCTCTTCATCCCTAAACCATAACTAAATACTCTGGGCCATCTCAAGTTGCTCTTTCAGGGTAATAATGGAGTGAGGGGAGTGTGACAGTACGTAAGGACTAAATTGTATTCTCTACCTGTTTGGTGGTCTATTTCTAGTTATATACCTTAATTCTAAAGGGAATATTTCCTAGCATACAGCGCCACATAGTGGACATGTGTAACAACTGCAGTGTCTTAAAGGCAAAATATTTTTTTTTATTTACTGTCTCACCCCCACATTAAATCCAAATGACATAACGAAAGAATAGTTTATTTCACATAAACCATGCCATAGAGCCATAGTTAATTGCATCCCTGGAAATGATCTGAATGCAGAATGTAATGTTCACTCTGTATATGCTGAAAGGACCTTTTTCCCTTTTTCAGCTTCTTTACATCGCATCAGAGTGAAAGAATTTGATATTTATTTCTCTTTAAGCACATACAGTATCAGGATTAGCACCTCAGACCTACCACCTATTACTTAGTGTCAACAAGTACCATTCTCTGGGAGGGCAGGATTACCGTTCTGATTTCCACCGGTAGCTCAGGGTCCTTTGGTAGTATTCACACTAGGCACTAATGGAATTAACCCAATAGTGATTCTCTGCACTTATACACACCTGTTGGGATTTCAGCAACCTACCCTTCATTTTAATTAGTTTTTACCATTATGTGACAACCCAGTTTTTAATACTGATGTATGTCTCTACCACATACAAGATGGATTCCAGTCTCCTGTTATACTCCCAGAACATGTGCTATTGTAATTCCAGTTATACATTCCATGTTAAGCTTTGTTTTTTCTAATGGAAAGGATCATATAGTGTCTCAATTTTTATCCATTCCTTGTAAAATGTTTAATTCTTTCATCATGTTTTAATTTTTTTGGATGCACAGAGACAAAAGTGATGAAACAATTATTGATGCAGTTTTAGTCCCCGGGGCTTTGTTAGAGTATGGATCAGGTGACCGGAGCACTTAGGTTAATGGATTAATATCTGGATTCAAAGCCTCCAAAACCACAGTCTGCAGTTGTTAATTCAGACACATTATGTTTTTAAACACACTGTAAAAGTAAGAAAGCACCACAGTAAAACTGACCAACCTCGCTGTCACGCCTGCGTAGCGTTGGCCAGATAGAGCTCCACCTCTGAGCAATGAGCTCACATTGGTTTCTCCAAATTTCTGTCTGTTTATTAAATTTTAGCAGCGCCAGCAGTATGAAAATCTCCTGACTTGGATCAAAATTTCTTACTGCCACTTCTCGGTTCCACAAGTACCGAATGCTTAGCCCTACTTTTCTGAACTGTTTATTTTGGCATTTGGAGAGGTGTCCAAAGGGAATGCAGGAGCTTGTTGATTGAAGATAACCAATGGAGGCAAACATTCTTTAGTATAGCATTGTGGAGGCTCATAAAAATAGTAAGTTTTAATGAGGGTTTATTCGGAAGCACAGGAATGGTTTGATAATGCTGTTTTGTGTAATTTTTTTGTTTGTATGCTGTTGTCTGTAGTGATAACTAGAGGGTTGGTGGAACTGAACCTAGGTGACTTCTAAAATCAATATGGATTTTTTTTTTTCGGCTCAAGAGAGGGAGACAGAAATGATCATTATTACAACAAGGACTGTGACAGACATTATTAGAGTGGAACCTATTTATATGCTAATTAATATAATGTTACTCTCTTTTAGTGGAGATGATAGCTAATAGATGAATTATTTACTTTAAATCTTGTGTTTGTAATCATATACTAATATTTGGTATAGGGTGATCAATGTGCACATATGTGTTAGTTTTTGTCACATCATATTGTTTTACTGCTGATACTTCCCAAGTATAACAGCCAACAGGATTTAGTGGTTGTGCCCCTAGAGTATATTGACCCCTTTGTTTTCATTTTCATTGTTTTCAGAGGTGGGGCTCTCCATTAGTTATTTTTAACTCTATTCGTACTCGTTGAATTATTTTTATTTTCTTGAAGGTTTCTGGTGTTACTGATTGGGACATTTAGGTTTTTAACCCAGTATAATTTGTCGTGCAAAATAAAAAGTCCATTTGTAGAGTGTATAAGTAGAAAATCATGCACAATGCACAATTTCAGAGTGCTTATTGCAGGAATACCACTGTCAGAAAAGCAGTCAATGTCTCAGTGCCTGATGGCAATTAACCGAAATTTAAAATACTGGGACCCAATAAGGGAAGAGACTGGTTCTTCATAATTGTAAATATAATGTTTACATTGTCAATGCATTTCTCATTCCAATCTCATCCCAAAGCACTTTATAAAGAGTAGGTTGCAAGCTTTTCATTACAGTATGCACATGGCCTTGGGTTTCCCAACTCGTCGCAGGCATAGAGCGCCATCAGTTCAGTGACTTCCTCAGGATCGCTCAATGAGTCTGGCTGGTTTAAGATTTGATCCAGTACTCTTTTATTATTAACCACTGGACCTCTCAGAATATTTTAATCTTAGTGAAAGTCAACCCCCACCCCCTCCATACCCCCCTTAATTTTGAAGTCTTGCAGTTGTTAACTGGTCAGGCAGGTCCAAATAATTGTATTTTGATTCTTCAAAAAAAATTCAGATTTTTTTTTTATAAAAGAATGTAACATAAAGGGAATAACATTTAAATATTTTATGTCTTCTATTGTTATTGTTTTATTCATCGCAAATGATACAGTTTGTCATTTTGTATGGATTTAATTTTATTTTGGATTTTGTGCTTCCAGTACATAAATAGGAAGGCAAAATATTTCTGCTGTTATCTCTGGCAGGAAGGTGATATTCCACTAGTGGTTCCTACAATCCCACTCTTCCACCACCATCTCACCTCCCCATTTTCCTTGACAATGCAACTAGGTATCGCAGCTTTCGTATATTAAATATTTTTTAAATTTTGTGTGGGAGGTTTCTGGGAAAATCTGACAAACTGTTTTTTCAAGGTGGCAGTGCCTTTTTGTACCCTCTGAATACAGTCGGTAAACAAATCAATACAAGACTGATAAATGTAACACTTAATAAAGAATATATACATATTTTCAATTGTGCTGTTTGAACCTAGGCGTGCCTTCTATCAGTTTACGTAATACAAAAACATCCTTGTTGCTGAAACAATTCGACATTCTGCATTCCAGTATTTGACTGATTTCTCTGTACAGCAGTTTGTCAGATTTTCTTACCTGCTTTGATGATGTTGGAAAAAATAGCAACATTTGTTCACCATTGAACTCTGCTGGAGCACAGTGTGCTTATTTCGGGGGGGTGGGGTGGGGGGTGGTCGGCATGTCTTTTCTTTTGTTTTATAGCAATAAAACTTTTTTCTTGCTGGTTTCTTTAGCAAAGTTTCTTTTGCTTTTATTTGAACTGTCAACAAGTCCTGCAGAGCGGGCTGGTAGATGACAGTTAACTATGATTTTTTTTTTAATTAAAAAAAAATTCCTGACAACTTGTGTTTTGTAGCGTTTGTTTACATTTTATTGATCAGATTTCATACATGAAAAATCTTAACTCCTGTCTAGCTTTAATATTTAAATCGCTGCTTCTCACTGTCATACCCAAAAATCTAAGCACATAGATAGATAGATAGATAGATAGATAGATAGATAGATAGATAGATAGATAGATAGATAGGAAAGGCACTATATGATTGATAGATAGATAGATAGATAGGAAAGGTAGTATATGATTGATTGATAGATAGATAGATAGATAGATTGATAGATAGATAGATAGATAGATAGATAGATAGGAAAGGCACTATATGATAGATAGATAGATAGATAGATAGATAGATAGATAGATAGATAGGAAAGGCACTATATGATAGATAGGAAGGAAAGGCACTATATGATAGATAGATAGATAGATAGATAGATAGATAGATAGGACAGGCACTATATGATAGATAGATAGATAGATAGATAGATAGATAGATAGATAGATAGATAGATAGATAGGACAGGCACTATATGATAGATAGATAGATAGATAGATAGATAGATAGATAGATAGATAGATAGATAGATAGATAGGAAAGGCACTATATGATAGATAGATAGATATGTCTGTATGGAAATCAGATACTCATGCAGGTCACTTGCAAGCTACAGATACAAAACAGATATAAAACACAAGTGGCTATTGTCCCAAGTAGATTAAACATAACACTGAAGCAGGATATTGTTTTAGATGACTTTAGCCAGGCCTTCAAAATTAAAGGGGCTCCTTGTGGGTAGCAAGTACTAGAATTGACAGCACAACTCTGCATACTTCTGAACATCGAGGTATTGAGATGGATTGAAGTAAGTTTCCTCAGCTACGACAACATTTAATAATCCACACAATTATATGGTTCATTAAATTTTAAATCATCTTACAAGGTGCAATTACATTTGCATTTATTTGCTTCAAAGATGTTTTTTTCCAAAGCAATTTACAAAAGAGGTCAACATAATCAAGGAACTTGAGGTTGGGGACAGCATTGGAACAAATGTTACAAAAGGCTACAGAATTGATCACAAGGGAAAAAGCTCAGAACAAAATGCAATTGAGTTACAATTCCTAGGTTAAAAAAAAACCTTAACAGCTAATATCAGTTAGACAGAAATTCACCTAACCAGAGTCCTGAAATGCTTCTTAAACACATTGAAGGAGTCAGAAGCTCAAATGGAAATGGGCAGCTCAATTTACCAGTAGGAGCTACACATGAAGACTGGATTGTGATTTGATGTCACATAGACGTGCTATCACCAGACTCCATTCATCAGTAAGCCTGAGTGGTCGAGAAGGAGCACAGGCCCTCACAAGTGTCTCTGTACATATAGGTGCTGACCCACTGACATCTCTGAAGGCAAGCATCAAGGATATGAGCTTAGTATATGACACTACAGAGAGTCGTTGTAGTGATCTAAAAAGAGGATTGACATGGGCCTGGACTGTTTGAACATCCTACATTTTGACACATGCCAGCTCTCCAGCCAGCAGAAAGTTGCAGTAGTCCAGACATGACAAGACCAAAGCCTGGATCAGGAGTTCTGCTACAGTCTGATCTTGCACACATTCAACTTATAATCCCAACACAATCATGGCACTATGCACAAGAGACATGAATTGTTATCCCAGTTTGTCAGTATTATTACAGCAGTAATTACATACAGTGTACTGAATGTCCCAGAGGGCAGGCCACCACGTTCTTTGCCTAAAAATAACAGAAATCCGTTTTTGAGTTAATCCTCATCAGCACATTCACAGCAAACATTTTGTTGACTCTGCATTAAGCTAGAATGCCATATTTTCTTTGCTATTTTTGTTTTAGCTATTTTTTTCTGGTGATGCTATTTTTGTTTTAGCTATTTTTCTGGATTCTCATGGGCACCAACACTTCCTGTGAGCCTGCATGTTGCTACATAGGCGACTGTGTGACATTATGGCATTCCGCTGTTTAAGTCTGAACCGTGTGTCAATTCACATCCAGACTTTGTGTAAATAGAGAAGCGATCCCAAGTAAATAATTCTATTCTTGAACAATCCAAAAAGAACTAAACAGAAAGACGTTTAAGGTATTAATTGTGTGACCAAGAGTTTTGATTAGTCGGCCAGTCATTCATGACCAGTGCCCGTCTGACCGCTCTCTGATTTTGTCCTTAAAAATAATCTTCACTGTTCTAAACAATTCTCCCAATCTACCTCATTTTTTTAGGTTGGCTCAAATATGACACTAAAATGCACTGTTACAATAATAATGATAATAATAATAATAATAATAATAAAGGGAGATTGTCAGCTGAAAAGATGGAGTGTGCTCAATTGAAGTCACTGCTAAGTTAAAATGTCATGGACTTTAGCCAAATCCCTCCACAAGCCAAAAATCCAAGCACCAAGAATGAAAGATGTGACCCTTGTGTTCCCAGTCTTTTCCTGCAGAAGAAAAACAAACATTGATCCAATTGAGGAAAATAAACATTTCCCAAATTGGAAAGGCTTCAAACATTTGACTGTGGATGAAGCAGTGTTACTTGAAAAATAATACATTTTGTTACGTAAGAATAGAGAAAAGGAGGATGGGAATGAACAACATACAGTACTTTGTGCCGTTGTATATGTTGATGTGCATTTGCTTGCACTTAATCAGACATATCAATTCATGATGCAAGTGTTAATGGGACTTACTGTCTTAGTTTTCCAATGAACCTACTGAGTATTTGTCAGAACATACTAACTAATAACAACTGAATTAATGGGGTCCTTTAAAACCTCGGCAGTGGAGGACTGAAATGTATTTAAAAGACAAGTCGAAAAAAAATGTGTGTTTGACATCCTAGGTCACGAAACATGCAGGCTTGAATTAAGGAGGGGATGCAATTCACAGTCTCATTTTTAACGTTGCCATGGTAGTAAGACCACCTTACTTTAGGTAAATTACAAAGGAGCTCTGATGATGTCTCAGTGACTACAGTATATCCCCAGGACAGGCCAGTTATCTGACTTGCTATGTATATTGCTGACACTGGCCCTATAATGTCTCTGTGAAATACCAGCAAAAACCGAGGCTGATACTAATAAACACCTTTTTATTTAGGTGGCAATTGGGGCAGATCAAATGTTATGGGCACTACTCTTATCCATTAAATTGTCCCAGTTTAGAATAAAGCCAGTTACCAGTTTGATTTAGCAACTAGTTATAAACAATACTGAGAAGCACAGCACCATACTGATGTTATATATTGACATCTGGTTTCTGCTCTTCCTGAAATCATGTAAGTGTTGTTGCTCCAAGACAGCCAGTTAGCTTTTGACATCATGACACAGAGACTGTGCAAACAAAAATGCTTCTTTGTCACATGCTTTAATAATGGTCTAATTACCTCAGTGTAGGATTTTAAATGATGACATTTGTTCCTCAGAGCTAAGGGGATTTTTTTGGGGGGTTTTCATAAATGACAAATGAAAAGTTATTTATTTTCTTCAAATTGGATTTTTGTAGTGTGGCACAGTGGCGTAGTGGTAGCGCTGCTGCCTCGCAGTTAGGAGACCTGGGCTCGCTTCGCGTGGAGTTTGCATGTTCTCCCCGTGTCTGCGTGGGTTTCCTCCCACAGTCCAAAGACATGCAGGTTAGGTGGATTGTCAATTCTAAACTGGCCCGTTTGTGTGCGTCCTGTGGTGGGTTGGCACCCTGCCCAGGATCGGTTCCTGCCCTCTGTTGGCTGGGATTGCCTCCAGCAGACCCCTGTGTTCGGATTCAGCGGGTTGGAAAATGGATGGATTTTTGTATGCTTCATTGTGTAGCTGCTACAGTCACAGATCCATACAACTAAAAACCCTTACAAGTACAGTGAAATGAATGATACAAATTTGATTTATGTATACCTTGAAAAAAGAACTTTGCTCTTGAATGTGAGCACTGTTGGTACGTATTAATGAAAACCAGAAATTGTACAAATGGGAAGAAAATCGTTCAAACCAAGCTTCTTAACATTGCCAGTTAATTGGATCCACAGACTTACCATGTTGTTCATCAAAATAATTTGAATAATTATTCTCCAGTATAACATGGTGCTTTGCTTCAGATTCCCATAATTCTTTGTGTCAAGACATTTTTGCAATTCATCATGAATGTACTTCTCCTTTATTTTCGTTTGTTTCCACATATTTTAATTAACCTAGCAGAATTCATTAAGCTAGTGAATTTTATGCTGGATGCTTTTTCTTTTGATTTCCATTACTGATTCACGATTTAACTGGAAGAATTCTGAGTTACATCTCTACAAGAACAGTGTTTACTTGTCAAGAGACAAATGGGAAATATGAGCTTACAAGATGGAAATTTTATGAGTGAGCAGGCAGCACTGACCTCTTCCTTAGCGTATGTTTGTAAAATGAACAGACAGCTTCAAACAGACGTGAAATGTTTTTGTAACCAGGAAATGAAAAGCATTATAATGAGGAATCCAAAAGAACAGTCAAAAGGCTGGCCAGGTCTGAGCACATTTTTAAGAGAATCAAACAACTAAGCTAAAAATGAAAACCACATTCAAAGGCAATAAACAATCACTGACCTTTTGTTAAATGGCATCCTAATAGCTGTTTACAGGGCCGGATTTAGACTTGATAAGGCCCGAAGCTATTTGAGACATGGAGCCCTTTATTGTCCAGATATTCTATGTAAGTGCCAAATATGATTTGTTTTGGGGGCCCCCAAGAAGGCGGGGGCCCTAAGCTATAGCTTGTCTAGCTGATACGTAAATCCTGCACTGGCTGTTTAGTGTATAATTTATTGTGACCAAAAAGTTAGGCTACAGTCTGTCCAAGAGTAGACATGGGAAGATGGACTAGAAGATGAAAAGCATTTGGGGCCAAGCCAAGAGCAGTTGAAAATTACATGAAAAGATCAGAACCAGGAAGGCAAAAAAGACAGAAATCAAACTCAAAACGTTGGGCAAAAAGTAACAAATCCTTAAGATAAAAACTAACTAAATGGGACTTTCACTATTATTTTCGCAAAAGATCATTGAAACTTGTGACTTCTGAAGCACAGCACTGATGACAGCACATGAATGCTGATGTCCAGTCACACGACTGCCAACGGCACCATTGCTAACAATAAAAATAGCACAAATAGACAGAGAGAACGCCACAATATGGCAGCAATTGTGGCAGACGCAAATTTACGAAATGGCAGTGTGGTGACAATACTAAAATTATAAGTCAATTACACAACAATACTGAAAACTAAAAATTATTGGTATCATTTATGCACATACCTTCAAACAAATTATAACAGAACTAAACAAAATCTTTATTTTTTCCTTGACTTCAGCCATCTGTTTACATGAGCTGGCATCTTCTGGAAGCAATGTATGTAAACTAATTGGTGCCTGTCAAAAAACACTCTGCAAAATGGAACAGTGATGACATAACATGTATAACAATAAAATTAAAGAACAATAAGGATAACAATAATAACATCTGCAAAAAGTAAACAAAATAAACAAAGACGAAAACAAGCACATTACTGAAATTCACCTCGTTCAGTACTGTAAAACAAAAATATAGAAATAGTATTTTAGAGGCCTCATTGTGTTTCAGGGTGATGCTGTATACAATTAATGCGTTTATTTTCCTTTTAATATTAACAGAAAAAGGTTGGAGCCAGATTCTCTTTTGGGCATATTAACAAGGACCTCCTGTTTCTCCCAGAACACTAACCAGAAATTGACATGAACACAGCAAAGTGGGAAGGTCAGATGTCCCAGGTGGTGTCTCCAAAAATCTCTAGATAGTGCCTGCAGTATCAGCCTCCTCCATTTAAGACTGAACAGGTTGCACACACTTGTTGCAATGTCTTGTTAGGTATACACACTATATTGCCAAAAATATTGGGACGCCTGCCTTTACACCCACATGAACTTTAATGACATCCCATTCTTAATAGTGGTGTGCTGGGGAGGTTGCATAAAGAAGAGGGACGCCTCACGCCTGGACAAACTGGTGAGAAAGGCAGGCTCAATTGTAGGCACGGAGCTGGACAGTTTGACATCCGTGGCAGAGCGACGGGCGCAGAGCAGGCTCCTGTCAATCATGGAGAATCCACTGCATCCACTGAACAGGATCATCTCCAGAAAAAGGAGCAGCTTCAGCGACAGACTGCTGTCACCGTCCTGCTCCACTGACAGACTGAGGAGACCCCACACTATGCGACTCTTCAATTCCACCCAGGTGGGGGTAAACGTTAACATTATACAAAGTTATTGTCTGTTATACGTGCATTGTTATCACTCTTTAATTTAATATTGTTTTTTTATCAGTATGCTGCTGCTGGAGTATGTGAATTTCCCCTTGGGATTAATAAAGTATCTATCTATCTATCTATTATATAGTGATTTTCTATCTATCTATCTATCTATCTATCTATCTATTATATAGTGATTTTCTATCTATCTATCTATCTAATACATAGGCTTTAATATGGAGTTCACTCACCCTTTGCAGCTATAACAGCTTCAACTCTTCTGGGAAGGCTTTCCACAAGGTTTAGGAGTGTGTTTATGGGAATATTTGACCATTCTTCCAGGAGAGCATTTGTGAGTTCAGGTACTAATGTTGGATGAGAAGGCCTGGCTCACAGTGTCCACTCTAATTCATCCCAAAGGTTTTCTATTAGGTTGCCGTCAGGGCTCTGTGCAGGCCAGTCAAGTTCCTCCACACCAAAGTCGCTCATCCACTGCAAAGGTGGCATCCTATCACGGTACCACGCTTGCATTCACTGAGCTCCTGAGAGCGACCCATTCTTTCACAAATGTTTGTAGAAGCAGTCTGCATGCCTAGGTGCTTTATGTTATACACGTGTGGCCATGGAAGTAATTGGAACATCTGAATTCAATGATTTGGAGGGGTGTCCCAATACTGTTGGCAATATAGTGTACTTGGCTGTACAGCTTCAATTATGCAAACAGATGTGGCCTCACTGGCACATTCTGGTTTGAGCAGTGTTATATATTAACAATTACAACATTTATTTATATTAACAATATTTTTTACCCTTTTAACTACCTGCATCCAGACAGTCCTCCTTGTGTTTATCAATAAATTATGCTATTGTTTCTTTCTGATGCTTAGAGAACAGTAAAAAAAAAAGCCAAATGTCCTAAATATATCGGGCATACAGCTGTTTTTATGATTATTATCTTTGGCAGATGTGTAATTAAATAAAACCTTTCTGTCTGGTGTGCTTTTCACAGTCATCAGTCCACTGTAGTTGATGTGAGATATTTGCTGTGGATTACGCCTAAAGTGGCTTTATTATCGATCCATACTTCATCCTGTGAAAACAACTATGGAGACACAAGTAACTACTGCTAGGATTCAACAGCTTACAGGCAACAGCCATACATCTTACTTGTGCTCCTCCTGCTCAATTAAAGTTTGGGGATCAAGTTAAAAAAAAATTGAATATCGGAAAGAACTCTGCTTCCAAAGTGATCAATCAGACTTCAAGGTGTACATGTATTCATCCATTTTTAAACCCACTAAATCCAGGACAGGATCATGGGCAGGCTGCCAGTCAATTAAAGGGCACACTCTAGATTTTTCAGCAGGCAATAGCATAATTTTGTTGGCTCCAAGCTTTTTCAAGGCACAGTAAAGCTTAACCTTGGTCACATACTGCCTAGTTTGTTAGCTTAAAATGGCACACTACACAAGTATTATGAGTAACTGGAATCTATGTCAATCTATGAAGTCCCAGAGGCAGCCACACGCCATTGCCCTCAATGATGGCATTTTTCAGGCAAACCTAACAGTGATCAAAGGCACGGATGCTTGCTTTCTTGATCTGGATAACAGGAGTGGAGGCAATCCTGTAAAACACTTCTTTGCAACTCATCAGCTTTGTGCCAGCTGCTTTTGATTGTTCTGCTTTTCACTCTCCACACCTGCTTCCTGTTGAGGCAGCCCATTCAGAAAAAAAGTACATAAAAACATCAGAAGCAGCAGCAGTTCCTGGAGGGTTTTCTCAGTAAACTCTGAGAAGGGAAGCTTCAGCCAGCTGTTAACAGGGTCACACTGGACTGAGCAAACGAGAGCCAATGTGAGTTTAGTCCTGATGTGTTAACATTAGAACTCAGAAGGATTTTTAGTCAGTGAAATAAGAAATAATAGGAGGTGTAGTCTCCTTTCTGATTTTTGTTTTTGACTTATGGTCACCTGGGCCAAACAGTGTGACCTACTTGATATAGCTAATGGATCCTAATTGCTCAAGGCCCTCAACCAAGACTTTGACATTTTCAAAGACATTGAACAAGATGACCCAGCAAGCATCTACCAGTTAAACCAAGATTTGTGCACTTAAAGGCCACAGCCTCAACTGAGGCTTTTTTTGCCATATCATTTGTATATACATACAAGTTCTCTCCATTCAGTGAGCACTCTTTTTCATTATTTTATGAATTTCATTTTTAGGTTAAATCTTTATTTGATTTAATTCCTTTGTGTTGGTACCCCCCTTGGAGTTCAGAGAATGAGGTGCCTGTAAGGAACCCAATTAACTTTAACTTCTGGTACAAAGTTTAGCATAATCCTTTGTGGTCTATGGCCAGCTTGTCATCCCAGCCAATATCCCCAGGCCGCCAGATGGAGCCCTCCCTGCAGTATGGAGGTGCCCCGAAGACCAGCAGGGAATCATGGACAATGGACATTTTATCCACAGCCCTGCTGGATACCACAGGGGCCGCAAGAGGGAGCTGCAGGTAGGAGCCAAGAGTCATATGTGCCCTGTAACCCGGAAGTGCGTCAAAGGCAGAGCGACAGCAGTGAAGAAAAGGACTTGTACCTGACCCGAAAGTGATAAAGAATCACATGGACTGGGGATTGGGAACACTTCTGGGTGAGGGAATATAAAAGGACTGTGGGAGCTCCCAGACGGCAAGCTGAGCTGGGTGGAAGGGTGGCAACGTGTCTGGGAGTAGAGGATTGATTATTGTATTTGTGATTGATTATTGAATGAGTATTGTGGAGGAGAGGGTGCTTTGTGCCCTGTGGCTTATGAATAAAGTCAACCTTTGGACTTTTTCCTGGTGTCTGGAGTCTTGGACAGGGGTTCAAGGGAGCGAGAGCGCCCCCTATCTGTCACAGTGGCGTAGTCGGCAGGATACTCCAGCGTCTATTGCGGAGGACCTGTATCAAAATTTTCTGTGGGCAGAGAACCCCGAGAAGACAACGGCGTCAGGACTCACCACATCATCGCCTATCTGTCACACCTTGTATATTTCCATTTTAATTGGTTACACAGCTCATTTAATTATGAGGTAGTCCTCCTCAGTCTGCCTTTTCTGCTTCTAACTTGTGGTACATATACAGTAGGCAACACCCAGTGTTGGATTTATACTAAACTTTTGACTTGGGTACAAATAGCAGGTTTCTCTGCGGTGGGCTGGTGCCCTGCCCGGGGTTTGTTTCCTGCCTTGCACCCTGTGTTGGCTGGGATTGGCTCTAGAAGACCCCTGTGACCCTGTGTTAGGATATAGCAGGTTGGATAATGGATGGATGGATGGAAGGATAGCAGGTTTCTCTCCTCAGTATGGTTGCGTGGTATATTGGTACTGTAAAAGTAACTTAAAAACCCAAATTTTAAAATGGTAAGGTACCGGCATTATGTTAATTCTGGTACCAGAAGTAAATACGGGTTTACGTTTTGCAAATGCACCTATTCAGAGGTTTGTCATCAATGATTAAATGGAAATTATTTTGCGAGTTTTGTAACCTAAATCCACAGACATTGCTGGAGCAGTGCTACTTGAATCAACTGCAAATCCCAGCAGCCCCAGAAGTACTGCATCATTGAGCAGTTTCAGCAGTTGCCAGGAGGGCTACTCAATGAAACAAGACAAGGGCACTAGTTTTAAAAGCCATAAGGTGTCAGCAGGATCGAAATCTGTAGTGTCTTTTTATCTCAATGCTTCACTGCACAAATTAAATTACAATTACATCCATCAGATTACAGTTTTCTTTGGATTTAAGCACTTGTCCTGAGCCTGTTTCTGTGATTTGGTCTGGGTTTGAATGTCTTCCTCTGGTAAACACGCCAAACTTCTACAAATCTTCACTTACATAGGATGAAACTTTACATAACTTTTCAGAGAATGTTTCAGGGGGTTTCATTTCATTGTAGTTATGATCAATCAATAGTTACCATCACCTGCAAAACTGGACTGTGTCGTGTTTATCGTTTTCTGCTTAGTGTTTTGTTGGATTTCTTTAGTATCTGTAATATTAATCATTTTTAAAGTTTACTACCATAAACATACACACACATTTTTATAACAAGTTTAATTTGGTAAAAAGTAACAATTTACTAAAGAAAAGCTGAACTACACACTTTTTCAAGGGGACACCACGCATCTTTTTCTCATCAGCCAGCTACACACATGTGATATGTTTGTGCAGTGATCCATAATTTTGTTTTTTATTCAGTGCAATAAACTTACAATATACAGTAATCACGGGCAAAAAAAAGTAATTGAAAGGCATAACTGTAAACAATTTCCAGCTCCTCACTCTTGTTTATAAGCCGAACTCCATGAGACTGGGACCCACCCACTCTTCAGATGCACATATTTATATAAATACCATGGAGACTCAAAGGGGGCTTCATTTAATGATATGCAAAATGCGGCATGGCAGGGAGGTGGGCAGATTTGCAGGATGGATGAATGAGGCATCTGTGGTGAAAGGGGAGGGGTTATCCATTATTTGCTTCTGTACAGTTTTGATACTGGTTCTGAGGCACGAAAGATGGTAACGACACCAAAGTGAAAATTTTAGCAATGATTCAACACTACACCTCAGCACCAAAATGATACCAAAGAAAATAAAGGATAACTCCCCAAAACCTCCCCCAATTCCCTCCCCTGTCACCCAGCTGCTTCGTTCCCCCATCTCACACCCATGTGCACCAACCAGCTCCACCATACTTCACGTGTCTAGGGTCAGAGGCAACCTGACTGCCACACTATTACCCAGTTTTGCCAGGGTCTGTCCTAGGATGATGGTTTCTTAATCCAGCTTTTCTCCTCTGAATTTTAAGCATGCTGATATGCACAGATTGCCGCAAATTGTTGTGCCTGTGCACTACAAAATTAAGTTCAGGTATCAACTTAAGCATGGCGATGGCATAGTATCATTTAAAAATTTGTAAGTTGGGTATATTTTTATTACCAGTATACTGAGCAACAATAGACACATCACCCAGTTAATTATGAAGTGTTCCTTATCAGTCGGTCCAGTCTGCTTATAAAGGTGGCCTATATGGAACACACCACTCACTTACTTACAAGCTGGCCTCCATCACCTGCTCATGTTATATCTGGACCCTACATGATTCCTAATGTGTGGCGGGCACTGAATGTTGGCCTTCCTTACTCTTCTGAAATAGTCGCCACAGGTCACTCCCAATAAAATATAAGGTAGTCACCATGTTTCAGTCCTCCCTACTCCTCTCAGGAAGTTCGTGCTAGTTACTGAATTTTACCAGTAATTGTGAATTAGTCAAACTTGCTCGTCTTATACGTGTCATCTGGGTCACATCAGTCTTACTTACTGTGTATGAAGTGGTCAACTTGCTCAGGCCTTACTATTGACTTTGCAAGGTCCATACTGGCAAACCCAGACAACTGAGTCACCTAATGGCCAATATTTATATGAAACTTTCACTTTTTATTGTTCACTTTTCCAACATCAGCATTATTGTGGAAAGCACCGTTCAGAGGTCACATCAACAATTGAATATTAGTCTGGTCTGATTCCCACCTTCCCCAGCCAAGCCTTGAGAAACCACACCTTTCAGGACTTTGGCAGGATGATGAAAGATGCCTTTTCTTCTAAGGAAGGTTGCATTAAATGTCAAAAAAAGAAATCCTTAAACCAACAAAGTAAAGGAAAGCGACAGGATTTCTCCTGGAAACACTGCCTGAAATGAACTTCCCGAGTGAGCCCCTGCTATTGTGTGAATGCGGGAGGCAGAGTGGGCAAAGGGTGGGCTTAGGGTGTACATGGAAGACCTGTGACAGAGTAGTAATTAACAAGAGATGATGTATTTGGCAGTTATGGATGCTTCCCATGACATAAAAAGAGGCAGAGGTGGGAGTGGTGTCCCTGAACCAAGGAAGGGAAGGTGGGTCTGGTAGGCTAGTAGCTGTTTAATGTGCCGCCTAATGCTAAGGAGATTTGGTGCTTTGGAGTTAAAGCTAACAGAATGATATTATTCATAAAATCAAACTGGTTTGGAAGCAGAGTTGGGGTTGTTACTCAAAAAAGTTGTTATAAATTACTAACTACTTGTCTTGAATTGTAACAATAACACTTTATTCATTACTTCCTGGAAATAGTTATCACATTAGTTTAGTCTCCAAACCTATGGAAATATGTACCAACTGGAAAGTACAAGAACACCCACATATTCTTTCATTTATTTTTTTAATACGCAGGAAAAAAACAATAACAGTGAACCAAAATTAAGCGGTTAAACTGCAAAATTGTGCATGAAATACATTAACACTTTCAAATATATGAACCACCACATAGAGGCCTTTAGTCCACAAAAGAAAACTTGGTCTTAACAACTGGAACACCTGCAAACATGGAGTTGGTAAAGCTAATGCTACTGTAGACAGGTTAACATGAAGAGCCCTGGGGCCTCATGTATAAACGGTGCGTATGCACAAAAATGTTGCATAAGCCTGTTTCCATGTTCAAATCATGATGTATAAAACCTAAGCTCGGTGTAAAGCCATGCACATTTCCACGGTAGTTCATACCCTGACGTACACAAGTTCTATGCTTGGTTCTGCAGACTGGCGGCACCCAGCATCAAAGCAGAGCTACTGTTCCGGTGTGGTTACCCTTTCTTTTTTAGATCCACATCCCTGACGCAGCTTTATAAATACACTGAAATGAACCGCATATTGTTTATTAGTTTAATGCATCTGATTGTAATTAACCTGTAACGATTTAATGGTCCACAGAATAGTCAAACTAATCTAAATACAATAGCTGCTGTAGCATTGTTACTCTCACTGCAACTTCTTCTTCTTTTTCATCTTTTAGCTGCTCCCATTAGGGGTTGCCACAGCGGATCATCTTTTTCCATATTACTCTCACTGTACCACTCGGAGCAGCTGATCGGAAAGAGGATTATCGGTATACATTTATTTTCATGATGATAGGATTTAAAGCATGTTATTAAACATGGGAACATGGTGGCGCAGTGATTGTTCATGTCTCACGCAAGATGCTTGCTGCGCCATGTGCGACCTTCGATGAAATAATTTATTGTACCAGTACTGTCTCTTTCAAACGTACAAACCCCTAATTCCTATCCTTACTTTTCGTTCTCCAAATACCCAATCGCCACACAATCAGCTCTGTAATAGACGTTAAGCCATCTGTAAGCTAAGAACGCCGATTCTTCAAAACTTTTAAGGAACATTGAAATATCTTCGTAGTATGTGTTTAATTATTCTATCCGTCTATCCTTCCAGTGTCGCGCCAGCAAAAGCAAGAATACAGCGTGAGGCAGGAACAATCCATGAACGGAGCGCAAGCTCCTCGCTAGCACTGCAGCACCATGTTTAATTATTAACAACTAGCCAACCCGCAGCGTACCATACGCTGCATAATCAGGCCGGTTTTTTAATAATTTTTAAGCACATGGAGAAAATTAACATTTGAAAAATCGGTAATGCAATAAATCAGCAAGAAAAGCAAAATTGTAACAATGCACGGAACGAACCAGGTGCGGAAGGTGGAACGGGGGGAGAGGAGAAGGACATCCTCTCCGCTCCCTCCGTCTTGCTAGTCTGCTGATTTCTCGTCCAGTATGCACCGCCTGCTCATGTGCCCACCTTCAACTCGTCACTCGAGTCGTTGTCATCTTTGTACAGTCCAGATGCAGCTGTGACTCGCGTAGACTTTTCATTGCTCTGTGCGGTTTTGGCTGCCTTTCTATACATAATCCACCAAGACACCCGACCACAGTAGCAGCGAGGTGGGAGGGGGGTCAGTACAAAGTGCAGGAGCATCTAAGAAGACACATGTTTGTCGCGGATGCGAATTGCTGTATGTAGCGTGTACAACACTTTGCTATGCTGCACGAGGTCGTGCGTCGTAACCGAAAACTCATTTTTTAAAGACTGCTCACTTCATTGTGTATACGACTGTAGGTGAATGAAAAGATGCAACTCTGGAGAGGGCAACATACAATACACGCTGCATACAGCGACTTACATCCGTGACAAACATGCTTCTTCTTAGATAGTCCTGTTGCGTCCACCCTTGTTCTCGAAGCATACACACTGCCTGGTCACGTGGTGCCTCTGTGTGAACCGGTCAGGCACAGAGAAGGTCAGCTGCCGAGAGAGCGTCTCGACTGTTGCAGGGCCTGCATTGGTGAAGCAGGTGAGACGGTAATGAAACAGAGGCACAGGGCTTATTGGTTTTTAAAGACTGCTTCCTTCATTGGGTTTTAACCAATGCACGGAATGAACCAGCACACATAACCGAAAACTCGTTTTTTAAAGACTGCTCACTTCATTGTGTTTTAACCTCAGTTGTAAAGGAATGTTTTAAGGATACCATGGGTTACCCCTCGCAAACAGTTTTACACGCTGCATATGGCGATTCACCTCCGCGAGAAACATGCCTCTAACAGTCAACGTGGGTCGGAGCTGCATGTGACCTCTACGACAGACGAATATAAATGAAGCCGGTTTTTCTGTGTCGTAGCGTCCGAGTTGTTGCGTGGCTCTGTGAGTTGTTGTCTTATCCAATGGTCTTGGAGTTGGTGGGCGTGGCTCCTTCCTGCATGCGTCATAGGTGTCTCACTTGTTGGCGGCTTAGTGAATCCACGCCCCTTCCGGCATGCTTTCCATGGTTGTCTTGCCTTAGTGAATTATATATATATAGATATGAATTATTTAAATGAATTTAAAGTTTTATCTGTGTAATATAATAAACATATTTTGCTGCATTTCATCTTAAAAATTATATCGTCATCATATGTAAATAGGCGCTTTATAAAGTGGCTCAGGTGGATACATTATAACTGTAGTTCAAGTGAGGTACAGTGAGGTAATTGTACTTATAAGTACAAACAGTTGTACAAGGAGCAATTGATGGACTGATTGAGTGTGTTTAGAGTTCTTGGGATGAAACTGTTTCTGAACCACGAGGTCCCTACAGAAAAGGCTCTGAAGCGTTTGCCATATGAGAGCAGTTCAATGGACAGCATGGCTGAGGCAGCGTGTGCTTGATTGCTGTGGCAACACCTAACGGGATCAGCTGAAAGAAGAAGAAGATGACGAAGAAGAAGAAGAAGGAGCAGTGAGAGTAACAACGCTAAAGCAGTTATTGTACTGTATTTAGAATAGTTTGACCACCGTTTATACATGAGCCCCCTGGTGTTTACTACATGACATAAACAATGCGTCCATATAAATGTGCCTCGCCTATCTCATTACACTATCAAAAAGTAACTTAGTAATTATAAAAGAGATTAATTAATTACTATTTGCAATTAACCGTCGTCACCTTTAGTAACAACATAATGATTGGATTTCCTTACCTGTGCGTGCACTTCAATCGTCGTTCTTTTTTGCGGGAACGCCAAAGAAATCGAAATGCATGCCGGTATCCGGCGCTGCGGTTTATGACGCGTTTACGTGATGCAGATGGCTTTTTCATTGGACTCGTTTCCATATTGATATTTGACATATGTAAGACAGCGGATGTAATTTTTAATTACTTTTAGTTTAATGTTTTCTTTATCATGCCCAGGGACGAAATACATCCTGAAAATCCACCTTCTTTTACAGCTTTCGGCTTTATTGACTTAAATTTTAAGTTCTTTTATTCACTTTTTCTTGCTCTTCATTTCATTGATTAACTTTGTTTCTTTTTTTAAATCGACGATTTAGTTCAATGAGCAATCGAGTGGTTTTTTAGTGCTTCAATGCGGATTCCTGCCACCCTCTCGTCAGTATTGAAATAATATTTGCTGGGATTTATCAATAATGTCGGTTCAGTTTTCCTTTTCTTGTAGCAAGGCTTTTTGCAGGAGTGTCGGGAGTTGATCCAGGATCGTCCTTGTCTCCATGTTGCGGACTGCACTCACAAATAAGAAGGAACTGATGCAACTTTGTCACAATGTATGATAGCTAATTCTTTACTTTGTACATTCATCATATTTATATTCTTACTAGTACTATATAGGGGCGGCACGGTGGTGCAGTGGTAGCGTTGCTGCCTCGCAGTGAGGAGACCTGGGTTCCAATGCCCTCCCCGTGTCTGCGGTTTCCGGTTTCCTCCCACAGTCCAAAGACATGCAGGTTCGGTGCATTGGTGATCCTAAATTGTTCCTAGTGTGTGCTTGGTGTGTGGGTGTGTTTGCCCCGCGGTGGGCTGGTACCCTGCTTTGCGCCCTGTGTAGGCTGGGATTGGATCCAGCAGACCACCGTGACCCCGTAGTTAGGATATAGCAGGTTGGATAACGAATGGATAGTAATATATATGAAAGCTTAATGAGCTGTACCTTCATTTTTTATTTAAAAATATGGCTTGTCCTTCCTTTTCTAAATCTCATTCCGCAGGCAACATCTCTTCTTAACAAATTTCTTCTTTTACTTTTCTTATCATTTAATGATAGTAAAATGATTCATTAAGAGTTAATATACAGTTCGGTGCTATATACGATATATTATATTAAATAATACTTGCGCCAAAAAAGCCAATTTCCTTTTTAGCACTCACGTCTGTCCGGGCGGCCCTGTTCATTTCACTGCAGGTTATGAGGGGTGTTTTTGACAGTAAATCTGATTCTTTATGAGCTCTTTAGTCACACTGTTGTACACCTAGGGTTGCCAGACGTCTCTTATATACGGGACATGTCGCATATTTGATCATTTTATCCCCTGCCCCGTACTGACCTTTCAAATTTAGTAATAAAAATATATATTTTACCATCTTCTTATGGTACTTAGTTGTAACGTTATAAGTAATTATACTTTCTTTTCTCAGATTCTCTTGATGAAAATAACCCAAATGTAACGAAGTAACTAATGTTTGCCGCCTGTTTGTAACTTGTTCAGTTGCTATGGTTGGCTGAGGACAGCGACACTCTTACCGTTTTGCTCTCCAGCTGCACTGCTGTGCGGTTCTGTATCAGCATTGCAGCATACAGTGACTGTCAACAAAGTGTGCTCTTACTACTTGACACGGCCCACTTTTTTTCTAACTTAGGAACTAATCCATCCATCCATCCATCCATCCCATGATGCCAAAAGTGTAAATTTCGTGATGAATATTCCAGCGAATGGACATATCAAACAAGACAGAAGCTGTTTTGAAGCAAACTGTGGTGTATGTAATTACACTTTCAGTAATAATTTTCAAATGATTTTACTTTTGTTTTCCTCATAACCCATTAAAATCCTTGCGTTATGTTTTTAACTTATGTCTCTACTTTTATATAGTATATTGGTCTGGGTGTGTAGAGGGCATGTATACATTTATATATATATATAGTAATATTGAGAGAGATTTTAAGAGTGTCCCGTATTTCTTATTTTCTAATCTGGCAACCCTATGTACATCACAAATAACAAAATGTACCCAATTATAAACGCGACTGGACTCACACAGACACTGTTCATAACACATCGTCACCCTTAAACTCGAATTCAGTTTTCTCCGTTATTTAATCATATCCTTTATGTGTGATGTAAATCTGAGACGTTATTTCCAAAATAAAACTATTTTTTTAATTGATAAGATCGACTTCAATACAGCCCCCCAGTGAGATCAAATGCCTGCCCTATTAAGACACATACAACATTTACATATTAGTTATTTAGAAACATAAAACGCAAGTAACAACTTAGTTGTTACGTCGGTAAATTTCAAGTGAATCCAAGGATTTAAGCAGTAAAGCTTTTGCACGACGTCATTTCTGGGGAATGCAATTAAATTGCATTACCAGGCGCGTCGTTAGCTTATAGCACACATCACGGACTTACCCCCCCTCTGATTGTGCCCCCCTAGTCAAACAACGCTAGGGGTTGGTGAGGTATCCCGCGTGGCGTTTCGCGATAGCTGTGCGTGTAATTCGTGACGGATATCGGGTTAGGGGGGATTTTCTGGACGCCAAATATCAGGTACAGTATTTAAGCCACTTAATATCCCCCATAACCCACAACCACCACGATGTCTAATTAACAATCGTCTTATACTCCAAGCCATTCTTCTAGCCACAAATGACCTTTAATTGTATTTTTCACCTCGTCTGTCCATTTCCTTTACCTCATACAGGGTGGTCCAGATCTAATTATGCAGGATGACGTTGATTTATGCAGAGACGATTCCAATTCGGCGCGAAGACGATTCTTCATGTCGTCAGTTCGCACACTTCTCGATGGCTCGGGATTTTTCGGGTGATTTTCTATGTCATAAACCTAATAAGTTATAGCGTAATAAAAATTGCTTAATTAGATTTGGACCACCCTATAATGCCGACCTGGAGCTTATGATTTATGAAATAATCCTGGATTGTGCAGCAGTCAATCAGTGGCCTATTTAGACGTGATGCCCACTGTACGACTGTGTCCTGCTAACAAAGGATGACATGGTGTCACCGTGGGTGCCAGCTTACGTTGATTGAACCCTGCTGTGATTATTAGCTGGGAGGCCATCTGCGTGTAGGTAACTGCATTCTTCTTGTGTTTGTGTGAAACTCTGGTAGCCTTGCCCTGCTCTTATATGTATCGGGGATTATAAATAGGCTTGGTGTATGTGGAAGTGCCTTTCCATGCTGTGGCAAACCTCACACTACTATTTTGTACATAAGAACAGGCTTTTATGAAATGGTGATAACAGAATAATAAGTACAGGGTGTAATGGTAGTTAGTAGTTTGGTCTCGCATCTCCAGATTTTTACGTTGATATTCCAATCTCAGTGCGGGATCCCCGTCAGTTACAAAACGATCAGACTGACAAGAATCTGAGTTATGGATGCGCTTTGACATGGACCGGCATTCCCCTCAAAACCAGTTCCCACCTAACATCCGCAAACCCTGAACCGGTAATGTGCGGGCTCTGAAAAAAGACGGACAAATGAATAGTCCAAAGGTGCCCCCGGTTCACTTTAAATCGTAGTTGCGCTCAGCGAGGTTCGAGTCACTTCGTTACACTATCAGCCCTCTATCCTGATGAGAAACGCGGTAGGAACGTGCCGAGCTTGGACGGAGCAGGCCACCTTATCCTCAGCACATTTTGAACCACCTCTCGGGGAATTCCCAGACCTTCCAAGGCTATTCGATATAATCCCTCTACTGTGCCCTTTCCTCAGGGAAGGCACAAAGGGGGCATTCTAATTACCTGCTCAAAGTACGTCAGCTGGGTGTGGAGAGCAGCGGCTCGACCTGGAGCTCCTCACACTGGCACAGAGTTTGAGCTCAGCGACCCCAAGCGGGAACGTCACTTCGGCCGCTTGAACCCGAACTTTCCGATATGAGAAGTCGGATGCTTCTCATCTTACTATTATTATTATTATTATTATTACTATTATTATTATTATTATTATTATTATTATTATTATTATACGTGTTGTCGCCTTTGTCCCGACGGATTCCCCTGGCCTCCGTCTATATTTTTATTTTCTGCGATCGTTTCCTCAGATCCTTTGATTTGCCGCTGATAGCATAAGCGCAGTGGCTATATTTACTTCAGAAACGTGTTTGGTTTATCATTTAAATATTTATTGTTTTAAAAGTGTAAAGATATTCTTCATACAGAGGTTGCGCCATCACTGTCTCAGTTTTGTGTTGTTAACCAAGCCAAGACTGTACTGCGGCTCAGCCTCAATTCTTATTCCGCTAATCCACGTCATTTAGTTGTTGAAGCTTCACTGATTCACGCAGTATGTCCTGAGCTGAACTCTCACGGGGTGGCCTAGTGGCTGTGAACCTGTACACATACAGATGCTGATTCAATCCCATCCACCGACTCTGTGTGTCCCCGCGCGAGTCCCTCGGGCTGTCTATTGTAATATGGAGGTGTTTGTACTTGGATCGTTATTGGGAAGTGCTGTAGAGTGGTGTGCAAGGCGCTATATTAGGAAAAGTTGCTTATTCTGTACATTTGGCTGGGCAAAGACTGATGTGCAATAGTGCGGGCGCTCTAAAAATAAAAAAAAACAGAGACAGGGGTTTTCATTTTATTTTGTACAAAATAAACAGCCAGGGCTGAAATGTATTACAGTAAGAGACTATATAAAATGGGTGGCACGGTGGCACAGTGGGTTCGCTTCCCGGGCCTTCCCTGCGTGGAGTTTGCATGTTCTCCCCGTGTCTGCGTGGATTTCCTCCCACAGTCCAAAGACATGCAGGTTAGGTGGATTGGCGATTCTAAATTGGCCGTGTGTGTGAGTGGGTGTGTCCTGCGGTGGGTTGGCACCCTGCCCAGGATTGGTTCCTGCCTTGTGCCCTGTGTTGGCTGGGATTGGCTCCAGCAGACCCCCACGACCCTGTGTTCAGATTCAGCGGGTTGGAAAATGGATGGATGGATGGACGGACTATATAAAATGAAGATTATTTAGTCCATACATTTGTACAGCCAGAGTTATTGAGTGTAAAGCACTCTATAAAATAAAGTTTATTCTGTATTTTTTTTACACTCTATAGATTTCTACACCTTGCGACAGGCTGGCATGCAATACAGTAAGATGCCATGTAAAATGAAGTTGTTTACTCTCTCTTTTTCAACACCACGAGTAGGGGATGCCATTGTATTCTGTACATTTCTGCTTTACTGGGATGTAATGTTGTAAGGCGCTATATAAAAATTATTGTCTATTCTGTACATTTCTGAAGCTGGAGACTTGGCCGCCACTTGATTTTGTATATTTCTACACTTTAGAACAAGATGGTGTGTTGTACATTGAGGCGTTACAGCAAATTAAGATTGTTTGTTTTGTACATTTCTACAGTTAAGGCAGGGTTTGCTGTTCTCCTAACTAACTGAACCTGAAAATAAATGAAGATCATGTAAAATGACAAGTGTCTACAGTCACTGTAATTCACCCTGACCTTTTTCCATGTCTGCCTTGAGAACTTTCTCAGGTTTTTGCCTAATTTCAATATTCTGCTCCTTTCTGATTTTCATTTATGACACCTGAAAATTTGAAAAAATATTTATAATCTACCAAATAAACATCTTCAATATATAGTACCTTTTATAAGCTGTGTCTACATAACCTACTCCACACATTTGCAGACCAAGGCAAGGGAAACAAACAAAAAAAATAGAAACTCCAAATGAAATTAAAATGGAAGCATGCTACTGAAGTGTTAAATATATAAGCTCTGCTGGCTTCAAGATAACTCAAGTACAAAAGGAATCCTGGGAGTCGACGGGCCTCTTTTCTGAATGGGATTAAATGCCACTGATCCATCCATTTTGTGAAAAAGGCAGGAGTCAGCCCTGGACAAGATGAAAGTCTACTGTAGGGAATACTGAAATATCCTGCATGGGCCAACTTACAATTCATCCATCCATTTTCCAACCCGCTGAATCCGAACACAGGGGTCTGCTGGAGCCAATCCCAGGGCACAAGGCACGAACCAATCCTGGGCAGGGTGCCAACCCACCGCAGGACACACACAAACACACACACTAGGGCCAATTTAGAAACGCCAATCCACATAACTGGCTGGCATGTCTTTGGACTGTGGGAAGAAACCCACGCAGACACGGGGAGAACATGCAAACTCCACGCAGGGAGGACCCGGGTCTCCTAACTGCGAGGCAGCAGCGCTACCCACTGCACCACCATGCCGCCCCCACTTAAGGATATTACTGTTATAAAGGTGGACTTTCTAAGAACCGATGGCCATTGGCAGCTAACCAATCAGACTATTTCTTAATAAATTAGCATAAATAATCTATTGAATTTCATGAAAATAAGTACATTTTAGCATGTACTAAAATGTACATTTTATGATGTCACTACATTGGTTACCATGGATTAAAGGCCAGAAGTCCACATGACCATCATCATCAAGTTCTTCCATGTGAACCCTGAATACAATAAGGACAGATTGAGATCATTTATGTGAGGTAGAATACCTAGAGGGGGCTGGGTGGTCTCGTGGCCTGGAACCCCTGCAGATTTTGTTTTTTTCTTTTGTTTTTTCTGTCCTCCCTGGCCATCAGACCTTACTTTTATTCTATGTTAATTAGTGTTCCCTAATTCTATTTTCTTATTTATTTTGTCTTTTTCTCTTTCTTCATTTTGTAAAGCACTTTGAGCTGCATCATTTGTATTAAAATGTGCTATATAAATAAATGTTGTTGTTGTAGCATAACCCAGTATAGCTTCAGGGGCAAGGGCAGACTTGTATTTTATGAAGACACATTACTGCTGCTGGACAGAGAAAAGCGGCTTTGACTAGAAAGCAGCCACCAGCCTCCCAGCAAGCCACAGGCCAAGATCCGAAGCAGAGGAGAGTGAGAGCGAGATCTGTGCCACCTCCTGTGCTGGGATGTTTGTCTTGCCCTTGGCTTTTGCAAATCCTTTTGGTATTTCAAACATTTAACTGCTTAACTTTATATTAATGACATAGATTCCGATACAGTTAGTAAACTTGTGAAATGAGAAGTAGACCCTAAAATTGGAGCAACGACAGTAAAAAAACATTTAGAAAGACCTGGACATGCTTCAGAATGGGGCAATCACTTGGCAACTGCATATTAATATGGAAAAGTGTAATAAATACAAGATGGGAGACATCGTCCTACGAGAAGCAACCTCTGAAATGGATTTAGGGCTTTCTGTTGACACGCTTTCATTGTCTAAGCAATGTGCAGAAGCAATTAAAGGCAAAAAATCTTAGGATATATCATAAAAACTGTTGAATATAAATCAAGTGATGTTATACTTAGACTAAAAAGTTCACTGGTTAGACCATATCTGGAGAATTGTGTCCAGTTCAGGACACCATGGAACAAGAAAGACTTAGCAGCACTTGAAGCTTTACAGACGAGAGCAACCAAGTGCATCTCAGAGCTTAAGGATACAAAATGTCCTGCTGTGACAGACTCAGAGAATTGGGGACCTAACTCTCAAAGGCATTGATGAAGTAGATTCAGCAGAATTCTTTCAGCTTAAGGGTGAATCACATACTCAAGAACACCAGAGGAAGTTAGGCGTACTTAGGACTGAAGTCAGGATTTACTTCTTTATGCAAAGAGTTGTAGGAATCTGGAACAGACTAATGACACATGTAGTAGAAGCAGAAACCTTGACAATCTTTAAGACGAACCTGGATGAAATATTGGGACAGTATTCCCCTAATGGACTGAATGGTCTCCACTCATTGCTCTTATGTAACTGCTTATGTTGATGAAGTGCAAATCTTTGCTGGAGGTCTTCAATAATTGGTCATATTTAATTAACCAAACAGATAGATAGATATGAAAGGCACTATATAACAGACAGATAGATAGATAGATAGATAGATAGATAGATAGATAGATAGATAGATAGATAGATAGATAGATAGATATGAAAGGCACTATATAATAGATAGATAGATAGATATGAAAGGCACTATATAACAGACAAATAGATAGATATGAAAGGCACTATATAATAGATAGATAGATATGAAAGGCACTATATAACAGATAGATAGATAGATATGAAAGGCACTATATAACAGACAGATAGATAGATATGAAAGGCACTATATAATAGATAGATAGATAGATAGATAGATAGATAGATAGATAGATAGATAGATAGATAGATAGATACTTTATTAATCCCAAGGGGAAATTCACATAATTCAGCAGCAGTATACTGATACAAAAAACAATATTAAATTAAAGAGTAATAAAATGCATGTAAAAGCAGACAATAACTTTGAATAAGGTTAACATTTACTCCCCCGGGTGGAATTGAAGAGTCACATAGTGTGGGAGAGGAACGATCTCCTCAGTCTGTCAGTGGAGCAGGACACAACAAGTTTATAGAGTCATTCAGATTAAGAAGCCCACGAGTTCTTCACAAGGTAATGGTGAGATCACTTGCTGTCGGAGTCTCAGATGAGGTGTCCTTGTAAGTGGGCTGTCTGCTCTTAGGGGAGACAGACATTGAAAACCACTGCAGTGACTTATATTTAGATCAAAATTGAAACATGGTTAAAACCTCTATAGGGAGAACATGCAAATTCCACATAGAGAGCTACCACTCTGTGATTTGAACGCAGGACTATGGAGCCGTGAGGCATCAGGGCTAACCCCTGCACCATCATGCTGTTTCGTCCACTGAATCAAAATGGTTTATTTTCTTTCAAATCCTGGCTGAAGTGGACATGTCTGATGACTGCTATATAAATCATCCATCCATCCATTATCCAACCCGCTATATCCTAACTACAGGGTTACGGGGGTCTGCTGGAGCCAATCCCAGCCAACACAGGGTGCCAGGCAGGAAACACATCCCGGGCAGGGTGCCAGCCCACCACAGGGCACACACACCCACACCAAGCACACACTAGGGACAATTTAGAATCACTAATGCACCTAACCTGCATGTCTTTGGACTGTGGAAGGATACTGGAGTACCCGGAGGAAACCCATGCAGAGAGGACCGCTATATAAATTAAACTTTCTCTAATTCTGTAAAAGTTCTGCTGGTTTCATTTGATTATTTTCAGAATGGTCATATAAAAGTCGGTGGGGGAGAGGCGGCAGGGTCAAATACAAGTTCATAGCTCATACTGGGAAATGTGTTTGCCAGCATCTCAATCCTGCAGTCTGGATGCCAAAGTCTAAGCTGGGGAAGAGAAGACGGCCTTGGCCTTGGCGGATAGACATGTGTCAAAATGAAGGACACACAAGAGTGACTCGACTGACCACTATGGCCTAAGCCTTTTCCACAGAAGCACACAGTAGGAAAGGCTGCTGCTCCTCCTTTCAGTGTCCTCCCGGCCCGATGTTTGATGTCAGACTCTGCTGCTCCACCACGGCCTTTGTTTCTCAGCTCCAAGTCAGCAGAGCCTGCTTTCACTCCCAGGCACATCAGGAAAACAAAGGCAGCAGTTCCAGCCGCCCCAACCGCCCATACAACCCAAATCTTGATCTCTGTAAAGTTGCACAAGAGGATAAATCAGCCAGCCACAGAAAAGCCAAGAGACCAGAGCTCTGACATCACGTCTCTACACTGTGTCAGCATATCCGAATACTGCCCCCCCACCCCAACTCCAGAGTCCTGAGACGCTCATGCCGACTGGACAGGCGAGACATCAGACTGTGTCTGTGCAGGGACTAAGGCATACAAAGAGTTAAAAGTGGCTGACTCCCTTTTTTCACAGGAATCTGCTCACATGCTCGTTTTTTTAACTGGAAAACACAAAAGGAAAAAAATAATAATAATAAAGTGCCTTCGCAAGCTGGTGAAACACCACAAACAAACTTCCTGCTGACTACCGCCCCTAAGGCTCCAGATCAAGTTGTGTTTCCAATTACCAGCCCGCCCCCACCCCCCACCTTTCTCATTCCCGTTCCCAGCTGAGCTCATTTTCGGTGAAACTTCAGATTCAGCACTTTATTGCTCTCTCCTCTCTGCTCTCTTTCTCAATCACTGCTCCGCACTGCTGCTGCTCTCTTCCACTCCTATCCTTGTTTGGTGTCACTCTGTCTGACTCTTCCCCCTGCCCATCCCCCACTGCTCATTAAGACCGCCTAATCCGTGGTAGCGTCTTTACAAGAGGAAATGGCCTCCCACTGCTGGATGGGCATGTCACCTCGCCGAGTCCTCACCAGCTTTACAGGATGTTGCTCAAAATATGCCTCACATGTCTGGTCACCTCCTGTTTTTACACTGGAGAACCCCATCTACCTTCTTCTAGCAATCCCTATCATCTTCAGAAGGCACATTTAAGGAAGACTAGCCTTATATTATTAATCCCAGCATCCCATGGTCACTTGTATTGCACACTGGCCTTCTGGCCTACAGGAAATTCAAACGGTTTAAGTTAATTGTCTAGCCTTCAAGACACGAATTTCCCAACCTGTCCTTTGAATCATAATGGACAGCAACAGTCCAAACTGATCTTCTAATCTTGATGGACACCAACAATCAAAACGGATCATTTAGCCCTGATGGATACCAATAGTCCTATCTGACCCTCTGATCGTGATGGGCACCAATAGTTGTAACTGACCTTCTGATTTTGATAAACACCAATAGTCCAGACTGACTTCCTGGCCTTCGGTGGTGCTGATAGTTCAGATTGATCTTCTGATCTTCACAGACACAATTTATCATAAATGATTTTCTGGCCTTCACTGACAATGACAGCCCAATTTGTTATGATCATCAAAAATACCAATTGTCCAAAGTGGTCATCTCATCTTCAAGAACACAGAGTTGAAACTGTCCATTTCATCTTTTAGTTTTTATAAGGACAATGGTAGTCCAAAATAATCTGATCTTCATTTCTGTCTTGATAGACACCATCAATCCCCTCTGATCTTCTAGTCTTGATGGACACTGATAGTTCTAACTGACCTTCTGATTTTGATAAACACCAATAGTCCAAATGGACTTTCTGGCCTTCAGTGGTGCAATTGTTCAGACTGACCTTTTGATGTTCACAGACATAATTTGTCATAAATGATCTACTGGCTTTCTCAGACAATGACAGCCTAATTTGCTACGACCAGCAAAAATACCAATTACCCAAAGTCGTCATCTAGTCCACAAGAACACAGAGCTGAAACTGTCCATTTACTATTCTAGTTTTTAAGGACAATGGTAGTTTAAAATAATCTGATCTTCACTTTAATCTTGATGGACATCATTAGTCCTAACCACTTCTTCCCATATTCAGTATACACGACTGCTCAAACATTTTAGAACACCTCTGTTTTTTTCAGTTTTTATGGAGTTTAAAGTCTTAATATTTCATGAACGTAAGGCATAGAACACATAAACAATGACAAAAAATAAGTCAAGGAATCATTAAGTGTACACAATTTTATTCAAATTTTTGATTAATCAAAGTAGCACTTTTTTGCTGATCTAACAGCCAAACTGTGGTAACCCTTTTGATTTAGAATCCCAGTCACTCTGTGCAAGTTACCAACTCTGCCTCCAGCAAAAGAACCCCAGAATATCACACTTCCTCTTCCATGTTTGTGACAGTTAGGGCCACACAATGAGGAACCAGCCTTTCACCGGCTTGACAGCAAACACCCTGCAAGATGAAACCAAGATTCCAAATTTTGATTCATTGGTCCATAAGTCTTCCTTCCAGTCTGCAGTAGTCCACAACTGGTATGAGGTGAGACACAAAAATAACCAGATTGGTAAAAAAAAAAATATTTACTGATGAATTACAGCATTCTAAACATTGTCACCTTATAAATACTCCCCATCCCGATCTTACACGTATCTTCCATTGATTGAAACAGTGCTGGAAGTCTTCTTACTTGAGGCTCATCAGCAGGCTTACCGTTTCTGTCTTCACTTTATCCATTGAAGAAAAATGTGTTCCCTTCAGATCACTTTTGATTTTTGGGAACAAGTAAAAATCACAGGCAGCTAAATCGGGCAAATAGGGAGGATGATCGAGGACAGGAATGTTTTTGTCAATCAAAAAATGGTTTTATGGAAAAAAGCATTGTGGGCGGGAGCGTTGTCTTGTCTTGTCTCACTGTTCGCTTTTTCCACCCGACATTGTTGCAGCAACTTGTGTAGCGATTGTTGTGCAAATACTGACTGGGGCTTTTCACAGGATATACCTGGCTGGTCGGTGGTTTAAGAGGGCATGTAAAAGGGGATATACTGTGGTTCTATGATTCACGTCCAGCCGAAATCCAAACGGTTTTCTAGAAAAGCCCAAAGCTCAGTCTGGTTATTTTTGTGTCTCACCTTGTATTTGAAGGCCCTTGAAGGAATGGCCTTCTTACTGCCACTCGCCCTGTCAAACCTGCAGCACAAAGTCTCCTCTTCACAGTACAAACTGAGACTTGCTTTTGTCGACCTGCTGTGCTTGATCTGTTGTGCTGTGAGGCGTCTGTGATCACACAAGCTGGTGACCCTCATAAACTTGTCTTCTGACTGGGTTGTGACTTTGGGTCGGCCAGATCTCTTCCTATCAGCTTTTCTGGTTCCCAATTGCCTTTGGATTGTGTAAGATACCACTGTACTCACTGACACTTGCATTTTTTTTTGCAATTTCTCTAAATGAAAGGCCTACACTTCTAAGGGTAATAATGCTCCGTCTCATTTCATTTGTTAATTGCCATTATAACTAGAATATTGTCCAAGTAGTACTTCAGAGAGTGCAGTAACACAGTCTGTCCCAACTCTGCTTTAAGACAGAAAGAGGGATTTTAAGTAATCGACAGAAGCTGGGACACCTGTACAAATTGTGTGCTTCAACTTGCAAGGCTTCAATTACGTTAATTGCTGCAAAGCATCTGTAGGTTGTAATCTATTAGTTGTTCTCTGAAGAAGGCCCATTTATAATTTTCTGAAGTTTCCTTATTTCAGTTTTTGCTAACCTAAACTCTAAATTTAGACCTCTCTCAGTTTTCTGTTTACCTTTTCACCATTTTAGGTTATTCTGTACATTTCAACTGCATAAATTTGAAGGAAAACTGGAAGAACTGAGGTGTTCTAAACACTTTGACTGGTAGTGGAAGTGTCTTGCAAATCAAGCGTGGTCATCAGAGTGAGCACCTCTTTGTTGAATCGAGAACAAACATCCAAGTGCGGGTCCTCCTTGGTGAATCAAGAACAGCAGCTGGAGGGGGCAGGGGATTGGGTTTAGCACCCCCTTGGTGAATTGAGAATGACTGTTAGGGCAGGAGGGGGGCTACCCTAATACCAATAAAGACAATAGCAACTCGTAAACCACTAGTACTCTGGGATCTTCTGGCATTCACATGCAGTGATGGTCCAAACTGATAATGATCTTCACAGACACCAACTGTCTAAAGTGGTCTTCAAGAACATTAAAGGTGTTTTCATACTCATCTTTTTGTGTCAGGTGGTACGGTTGCATTTCACACAGCATACTGTCACAAGAACCAAAAGTAAAAATAAACACCCCTTTGACTTCTTTCATTGGGTAGAAGCAATCTCTTCCTGGGAACAATCATCATGGAGGGTCACCACCGTACAGCCAATAATTATGTGGTGAGTGGTTTGTTTGTCAAACACAGCTCTGGGAACAGAATACCTATTATCTGTTAGCTAGTGGAGTCCATGTAAATTATGTGCTCTTTTGTATGCTACAAGAAGGACATGTTACATCTGGACGACTCTACAAAGGACAGCAAGCTCTACTGAGGGCATACAGTGATGTGCGTCAATTTCATTTAGACAGTAGATGCATCAGGCAAGTTTCTTTTCACAGTATTTCGCAGATTTACTCTCCAGTATTCACCATATGGAACTGGGGGGTCCTCTACAGCGCATCTTCAACCTGAGCCTGGAACAGGGGAGAGTCCCAAGGCTTTGGAAAACATCTTGTATCACCCCTGTCCCAAAGGTATCACGTCCTAGTGAGCTGAATGACTTCCGGCCTGTTGCTCTGAGGTCACATCTGATGAAGACCATGGAGCGGCTGCTGCTTCACCACCTGAGGCCACAGGTCTGCCACGCCCTCGACCATCTGCAGTTCGCATACCAGGAGAAGGTGGGAGCGGAGGATGCCATCATCTATATGCTACATCGATCCCTCTCCCACTTGGACAAAGGCAGTGGTGCTGTTAGAATTATGTTTTTGGACTTCTCTAGCGCCTTCAACACCATCCAACCTCTGCTCCTTAGGGACAAGCTGACAGAGATGGGAGTAGATTCATACCTGGTGGCATGGATCGTGGACTATCTTACAGGCAAACCTCAGTATGTGCGTCTTGGGAACTGCAGGTCTGATATGGTGGTCAGCAATACAGGACCGCCACAGGGGACTGTACTTTCTCCGGTCCTGTTCAGCCTATATACATTGGACTTCCAATACAACTCGGAGTCCTGCCACATGCAAAAGTTCACTGATGACACTGCTATCGTGGGCTGCATCAGGAGTGGGCAGGAGGAAGAGTATAGGAACCTAATCAAAGACTTTGTTAAATGGTGCGACTCAAACCACTTACACCTGAACACCAGCAAAACCAAGGAGTGGGTGGTGGATTTGAGGAGGCCCAGGCCCCTAATGAAACCCATGATCATCAGAGGTGACTGTGCAGAGGGTACAGACCTATAAATATCTGGGAGTGCAGCTGGATGATAAATTGGACTGGACTGCAAATACTGATGCTCTGTGTAAGAAAGGTCAAAGCCGACTACACTTCCTTAGAAGACTGGCATCCTTCAACACCTGCAATGAGGTGCTGCAGATGTTCTACCAGACGGTTGTGGCGAGTGCCCTCTTCTACACGGTGGTGTGCTGGGGAGGCAGCATAAAGAAGAGGGACGCCTCACACCTGGACAAACTTGTTAGAAAGGCAGGCTCTATTGTAGGAATGAAGCTGGACAGTTTAACATCCGTGGCAGAGTGACGGGCATTAAGCAAACTCCTGTCAATCATGGAGAATCCACTGCATCCACTGAACAGGATCATCTCCAGACAGAGGAGCAGCTTCAGTGACAGACTGAGGAGATCATTCCTCCCCCACATTATGAGACTCATCAATTCCACCCAGGGGGTTAAATGCTAACATTATTCAAAGTTAGTGTCTGTTATTACATGCATTTTTATTACTCTTTAATTTAATAATTTTTTTTTTCTGCTGCTGGATTATGTGAATTTCCCCTTGGGATTAATAAAGTATCTATCTATCTATCCATATGAACATATCCTCTGTTTAGTTTATCTCAAATCACATCTACTAGTCTTTAAGCCTATAAATATTTGTTGTATATTGTACTGAGAGGATGCCTGACCTGTGCACTTCACTCTTGCAGTATAAGATTATGGCGTTTGATCATTGGTTTCACAGGGCTTGCTTCTCATCGCTTCAGTAGATGGTCTGATTAGCCCAATCACAATTAGGGAGATGTTAAGCAAAATGACACCTTTTATTGGCTAACTAGAAAGATTACAATATGCAAGTTTTCAAGGAAACTCAGACCCCTTCATCTTGCCTGAAGAAGGGGCCTGAGTTGCCTCGAAAGCATGAATACAAGGTGTCATTTTGGTTAACTTCTCACTAGATACATAATGGCTAACACAGTACAACACTCTAGAACTCCAGTCTCAACTGAAATTAAACCTTTTTTTGGTTATATAACATGTCCAAATGACTAAATCAGGCGCTAGGCTTGCTCTGATTCGCAGGTATTTCTGCCAGCTGTTTAATGAAAATTCTCAGAGGGGGTATCTATCTGGGTGTCTTTATGCTGCCTAATTACCATCAGCAAAAGCACAGCATGACTGCCACAACTTGCACACCTGTGTACACCTAATGCACACTATTTACTGTACTTACATCAGCCACGTGGTGGATCACATTCATACCTCCTGTGAACCACTCCAAGGCTTGCTAGATACCGCACGGAGACCACCAAGAGTTTCTAAAGACTCTCAGTCTGGTTGTTTTGGTCTGCTCCACAGTTCACATCTACCTAAACCAACAGAGCTATGGGGAAAAATCACTCTGGAGTTTGATAAAATTGGTCAAAAAATTAGTGAGAAAACACTGTCCTTTTCATCCTGTTGTTCTCAAGAACACTGCGAGCGAAAAACAATCTGATCTTTACAGAACGCCAATAGTCCTATCATCTCATCATGTAACTCGGTTGGAATCACCATTAATTTTACTGAATCAGCCCGCAATCTTGGAGTTCTCTTTGTCTCTAGCATGTCATTTAAAGCACACATTACAAAGTTGTCCAAATCATGTTTCTTCCATCTTAAAAATGTTGAGAAATTAGGGCACTTTCTAAAGAAACACGATTCTGAGAAATTAATTCATGCATTTATTTCTAGTAGGATTGACTACTGCAATGTTGTGTTCACTGGATATTGAAACTGTTCTTTATACAGCCTCCAGTTAAACCAAAATGCTGCTGCAAGAATTATTACAAGACCAAGAAAATACGAACACATAACTCCAGTCCTTAAATCCTTACACTGGCTCTCGGTTAAGTTTAGGGCAGATTTTAAAATCCTCCTTTTAACATATAAAGCATTAAATGGCCGAGGTCCGGCTTACTTGTCTGAACTTATCATGACTTACAAACCAGAGCGCACATTAAGATATCAAGATGCCGGTCTGCTTATGAATCCAAGGATTAATAAAATAACAGTGGGAGGTTGAGCTTTTAGTTACAGGACCCCTAAACTGTAGACTGGTCTGCCTGCTACTATAAGAGATGCTCCTTCTGTCTCAGTTTTTAAATCCCAGCTGAAGACTCACTACTTCAGTTTAGCACACCCTGACTAGAGCTGCTGATTAACTGTACAGACTGCATCTCTGTTGTTAGTCATTAGCACTAAAACATAAGTAACATGATAGTTAGAATTTGTTACTAACCCTCACCTACTCTGTTTCTCTTCTCAGTACTCAAATGTGGCACTTGGTGCCCACGGCCAGCCTGCCAAGTTGTTTTTCCTGCTTAAGGTAAAGTCATCCCTGATGGAGGATCACAGGAGTCATCAGGTAGAGGGGTCCTTTCATTGAATTGGCTGACTCAGCTGTGGAATGGCCAATAGTGGGATGCAGCTTGATGGCTGAAGTCTCCAGGACTCTGAACAAATCCAAATCGTATTATGTGACATCATCTACTGTTGAATTCTGCTCTGTACCTGTAATATTTCTATTGCACTCTTACATTGAGGATTACTTGTGTTCTGTGTACTGTATTTACTCCATTTTGTGACACCCACTGCACGCCCAACCTACCTGAAAAGGGGTCTCTCTTTGAACTGCCGCTCCCAAGGTTTCTTCCATTTTTTCCCTACAAGGGTTTTTTTTGGAAGTTTTTTCTTGTCTTCTTAGAGGGTCAAAGCCGGGGGGCTGTCAAGAGGCAGGGCCTGTTATAGACCATTGTGGCACTTCTTGTGTGATTTTGGGCTATACAAAAATAAATTGTATTGTATTGTATTGTATCTTCACTGAAAGCATTTGTCAGTGGCATAACTAGAATCCTTTAGGCTTCAGCACAGGGTGGGCAAAGTCAGTCCTGAAGGACTGCAGTGGCTGCAGGTTTTTGTTCCAACCCAGTTGCTTAATTAAAAAAAAATCCTTGTCAATTATTTAATTTCAGGGCTCATTAGTGCTTTAACTCTACCATGTCAGGTCATTCTCATATCCTAGATATTTTTTCCTTTCTAAGGATATCATCCAAATGAGGTGAAGTATGAAACAGATGAGTAATTCTCAGCCATTCACTTTTTTCTCTTCATTTTCTTTCCAAGTATTTAATTAAACCAAATAGTGCATAATAAACACAAGGGGGTGTAAATGGAAAAAAGGTTAATGGAGAAATGCTGAATTTCTTTTGTCATTAGCATCAGATTGCTAATAAAGGGGGATTAAAAACCAAGACTACAGCTGTTTAAGACTCAAATAAGCAATAAGGGTTCAAAATGTAAACGAGTGAGACAACTAAAATGAAGCAGAAGTGTTACTTGAGCAATGAGGGCTTCTTCTGAAGCAACTGGGTTGGAACAAAAACCTGCAGCCACTGCGGCCCTCCAGGAATGACTTTGCCCACCCCTGCTTTAGCAGGTACAAAAAAAATGAATTAGCTTCCCCCATGTGAAATTCATTTAAAATCCCAGTTAAGAACTACACTCATTAATTACAGTAGATATGTCAAGCATTAAGCTTTATGGAATGGTGAGAATTATAACACCATTGACCTTTTCATTCCAGTGTGAACTAGGCAATCGTGTTTATAATAAAAGCTTGAAAAACAAAAACACAGTCACTGTTAGCCCCCCAGCCCGATGGGCACCACTGCATTTGCCCTGCCTGTACTGTCAATCGTTATGCCCCTGGCATTTGTCCTAATGGATCTCCTGGTCTTCATAGTCAGAAATTCTAAAATGATACGATCTTCACATACACACTCTTTACATATTGCTCTCCTTCTTCTTCCTTTTCATCTTTTCTCACTTGTATGTGGGGTTGATGTGCTTGATAAACCTTCTCCATACAGCTCAGTCAGTCCTGCACCACCAACTCCTTGGTCAAACCCATTTCCTTTAGATATTTTTTTTACTTAACTTCTCACTAAATCTATAATCTATAATAAAAAATAAATGTATAATCTAAATCTATAATGGCTAACACAGTACAACACTCTAGTACTCCAGTCACAAGTGAAATTAAGCCTTTTTGTTGGTTTTATAACTTCTCCCTCACTCTCTCTTCCCTTGTACTTCCATTCCTATCACTTATTTGTTCATATATTCATTGTCTCTCCTTATCACAGGTCCATATCACTTCGACCTACACAGTTTTGTGGCCTTCAAGAATTATATATATTTGAATAGCACGAAGAGATCTTATCTTCACTGACATCAATGGCCCACACTGATCTTCTTTGACACAGATTGTTTAAAAACAAACTGCCTTTCTGGCTTTCATTAATAACAATGGAAGTCCAAAATAATCTGATCTTCACAGACGCTTTTCTCTTCACTCCGCACACCTCAGACTATAAATATTACACCAGATCAAGTTACTTGCAGAGACTGTCTGATGATTCTGCACTAGTGGAGTCTGTTAACAAGGGGCTGAGACAGAAAATCAGAGTCAAGTGAAGGACGTTGTTTCTTGGTGCAGAAAGAATCATCAGCAACTTAACATCAGCAAAACCAAGGAACTGGTTAAACTGTTGACTTTCTCTGCACCAAAGTGAAGGTGGGGCACTGCTACAAGTACTTGGGGGTCCACATCAATGACAGGCTGGACTGGTCTCGTAACTCTATATGAGAAAGGGCAGAGCAGGCTTCTTTTTTACTTTCTCGCATGCGAAGTATAGGGAAAGTATTGTAATCATCCAAAACTTTGATGTCGAGATTTTGATGAATCTGGACATTTTAGACCACTCTGAGTCCGAAAATACCAATTTCTGCAATTATGTCTGTGTGTGTGTAAACATGATAACTTGAGTACGCTTTCATTTGGGTCAACCAAATTTTGCATACAAGTATTAGGTGTAAAACGTTAATTTCTATCAACCTTTGAGATATTTCCACTAACCGGAACTTTACCTGAACACATATTTGATTTTTTTTTTATTCATGCAGCTGAGTCTGATTTATTCAACTTTACTTTTATAATAATTCAATATAGTATTAAAATGATTTGATTTGTTGTTGATGGTTCTTTAATGTACTGTACATCTCTCTATTATGAAAAAAAAAAATTGGGACGAGAGTTTATTCCTGCAAAGAGATGTGATCTTTTGAAGAGAGACACTTTCACGTCCTGTCCCGTGATACACGTGCTGATCAGGTTAGAGATAATGGAGTAGGAAAATTCAAAAGTCTCAAAAAAATGAGAGTAAAGATCAAACAAACGGAAGATATTACATGGTGAAATAATGGAACAGCGAAAAGAGATCGAATAGTGTTTGAGGATGTCTGGGGGAGAAGAGAGACAAGGCAGTAAACTTTAAAACGTTTGAAACGACACATGAAATGCAGATCACGCCACAGAGGAGCAGCAGCAAGCCAGCTGCTGATTGAGCAAAGAGGAGGTAAAAAAAACAACTGTTATTTGATTCCCATTGTATCTCCGTTAAAAAGGGGTTTCAGAGGAGCGACCGCATCTCCTTGGGGTGCGTTCAGCCCCCCTCTTCACAACTGCGCGTAATGCTTGACTTAAGGGGTAGGCGAACGAAGTCCCTTAGCAATATAAAAATATAATCATTGTCTTGCAGTTTACTCTTCAAATATCCATCCCCATACCTGATTAAACAAGAAGGTCTAGGGAAGACCACTCTCAACTTTTTTCTTAGGAGACTGTGTTTCTTTATTGGGGGTAATGATGTACAGATTTTCTATGACTTTGTGATGGTCATTGAGATTTTCTAGGCTGTGGTGAGCTGGAATGGTAACATCACTTCAAGAGAAGCCCACCAAATCAACAAGCTAATTAAAAGGCCAGCTCCGTTAAGGGACGCACTCTGGGCCCTCGGGAGGTCGTAGCAAAGGAGAGAATGAAGACAAAACTGAGTGCCATTATGAACAGTGCAGCACATTTTCTCTCTGACACATTAAACACTGAGGACTTTCAGGCAATCATTTAGCAGAAGTGTGTCAAGAAACATTACCGGGGCTCCTTTATTATGCCACTATAATGTCTCACTGTGACTGTGACTGTTCTTTTTATATTTAGTTAAAATAGAAGTTTTTCATTCTTTTATTTTTCAATACTTTAGTCATTCTGGTGTGTATTGGGGGTTGTTGTTGTTTGTTATAATATTTATTTACTTATCTGTTGCGCTTCTGTGAAATGGCACTTTTCCCCCTGGTGACAAATAAAGTGTTATCTACAGTACCATATATACTCACATATAAGTTTTGTCTTGAAACCCGAAAAATCGATCATAAAATCAGACCCCAACTTATACGCCCATTCAAAAAAGCGACTTATTTTTTTTTTTTTTTACATCTTGCCTCCTCCAATCTCGCGCCAGTTTCTCAGATGCATCGAATTTTGTTGCAGCAGTGCAGTTACCAGATTCTTTTGCCACTTCAATGACTTTTAATTTAAAACCATCCATCCATCCATTATCCAACCCACCATATCCTAACTACAGGGTCACGGGGGTCTGCTGGGGCCAATCCCAGCCAACACAGAGCACAAGGCAGGAAACAAACCCCAGGCAGGGCGCCAGTGCACCACAGTAATTTAAAACCAATTTCATATTGTCTTATCGAACGCTCCATTGTAGATAAGGGATGCTCTTATGATAAAGGTGTATGAGGGTGTGAGATACAAAGAAACACAAAACAGTGCAAATGTCGCTTTGGAATAGTTTGGGTATAACCGTGTGGTCACATAGGCACAATAGAGAGACAGACAGACAGACAGAGAGAGATGATACAGCACATTGCTGTGCCCACATAGAAAAAAAAGGCACTGTGCTCCGTGGTTACTCTCTCAGGTGGGCATTAGCATATCATATGGCGCTTTTCCACTGCATAGTACGGCACGACACGGTTCAGTTCAGCTCACTTTTGGGGGGTTTTCCACTGGGAACAGTACCTGGTACCTGGTCCTTTTTTTAGTACCACCTCAGCCGAGGTTCCAAGCGCGCCGAACCGTTACCAAATGTGACGTGTAAACTCTGCTGGTCACTGATTGGCCGGAGAAAATCGTCATTACTGCATCACTGGCTATTGTTTTCTTTAAAGGTACACACATGCGGAAGTTTGTGTCCCGTCTCTCCATCGCTGGACGCAGTTTGTTGCATAAGTGGATGAATGTTTCTTCAGACATTCGAAAGTTCTCCAGCCACTGAGTGTTTGTAAAACCGGGAACAATCACATCCCACCACTCTGAAGCATGGTTAAATGTCCAAACAGATGGTCTGTTGCGGCGACTTTTTTGCAAAATGTGGAAGACCTGTAATATACAGAATCAGCATTTTAATGTTACACTGGCAGTTAAGTTCATTTTATGCTTTGCAACAGTGATAAACGTTAGCTAGTGACGTGCTTTTTTTAGATGCTTACCCTTGCGCGTCGTCGAGCTAAAGTGTTGTCGTTGTCTGCGTGTTGTTGTAAAAGTTCCACGGTGTCACGGCAGTAGAGGCGGCGCAACTATAACGACACGTGAATAATCCCGCCCACTCTAAAGCGGTACTAAACTGCAGTCAAACGCAAAACCGAAATAACCAAGGTGAGCTGTACTGAACCGTGCTGTGCCGTACTATGCAGTGGAAAAGTGCCTTTAATCTCTTGGACCAATAGCGTTTGCTGCATTTGACTTATACAACTGACATTATAAAACATCAGAAATTATACGATAAAATCAAGTCCCGACTTATCTGCGAGTATATACATTACCTATCTATCTATCTAACAATGGCGCAAAGTGATCTTCAGGACACCAATAGTCCAAACTTAGCAGATAAGCACAGATCCCAACTGTCAAGAGTGGTCCTCTGGTCCTCATGGACACTGGTAGATCAAGTTAATCTTCTACTCTTAAGAATACAGTAACACAAGCTGACCCAGTCACCAGCAGTTCAGGTTGATCTTTTAATAGTCCTATCTGACCTTGTGTTTCTCCAGCACCAACACTTCAGACTGAACTTCTGATCTATGCAGACTTTGCTACTTCTGAATAAACATCTTCACTGCGCTGGTACTTCATGTTGATCTTTACTTAAATTTCTTGGAGTGACTTTCACCAATGAACTGGGCACTAATCATCTTGACGATCATCAAGACAACTCTCAAATTCCTTCACTTCCTCAGATGTGTAAATAAGGCCTGGATGACTCCATCAATGCTCACCATAGGCACACAGTAGAAGTATGACCTGACTGGCTGAATCACATCCTGGTATGGCAGCTGCTCAGTTTCACAGGGTAGTGAAGTCGGCTCAGAATATCACTAGTGCTCTCTGTCCAGTACATAAATACCACATGCTGCTATAAAAATGCAATCAGTTCCTTGAAAGCCTTCAGCCTTCCACTTTTCTCACACCTCTGTTTAGAACCTTTAACACTCATATCACAAAATTCAGGACATTATCCTACTCAACAGACCTTTGTATGGATAATTCTGATTCTTTCTCATATTTATTGCAGGACACTGTATTCTTTTGTTGTTGGTACAATACCACTGTTACCAATCTGTGGGCGCCATGCAGGTTAGAATTTCAATGTTCTGCCTACATGATTATAAATTGGAACTTTTTTGGTCCTTATAGATGTCACGAATCAAAGCTGCTCTTCATGTTCCACACCAACTCTAGTCCAATTTTTTCACAGATAGACATTTTACATCCCAGTGGCCTGTTTGTCTGATCCATCCTGCCTTCCAGATTCTCATCTTGCTCTCTATCAAACATACCATTCACACGGTCAGTGGCGACATGCTCCTAAAATTAATGTCTAGCATTACGGACGCCAGAGGACAGCAGGCTTCTCCCAGCAGACACTCTCCTGTTCCTGCATCAGCACCCCAGCCACCACTTCCCCACCATCCCTTTTCCGTATGCTCACAGACAGCTTGCCTTGTGGTTTCAAGAAACAAGAGTCAGCTAGAAAATAAATCCCCCGACACAGAATTAAAAAAAAGAAGAAGAAAGATCAGAGCCATGAGATCAAGGGGGTGAGCACAAGAACAAAAGTGAGCAGTCAGCCACGATAGTAAAGCTAAACAAACCCGAGGCTCGGCTTCATGGTGGAACTGCTGCCCTCTCATTCTTACCGCAGACGCCATTTACCGTGCAGTCAAGAGGAGAGCGGGGCCGCTTCCTGCATTCCTGCAGCGCGTGGAGAGGGCCGACCAGATGCTGACACGGACCACTTGGGCCACCCGTTTGGTCAGATTATGTGGTGGGCAGGGGGGGATGGTGAGGGTAGCTGACTCAGACCACCAGGTGCCAGAGGACCCAGCCTGACTCAAGAAGTTTAGGAAGCGATCTTCATCTCAGGCAGCTGGGATCTGATGGGGGTGACAAGGGTGTAGTTAGCATCCTTCCTCCCAGCTTCTGTTTTCTGAACATCCAGCACAAATGACCTTTGGAGTGGTCATAGAGGATGTCACTAAGCCACTGGCCAGGCACATAGCTAAGGTCATGTCTCTGGTTTTAAAGCCTTTCCTGCCAGATGCAGGTGAGCCCATAATGAAGTCCCACGGCTGTGGTCATTGATTGCGTGTTTCTTCCTCATTCTCAGTTTGCTCATTCACAAATTTCCAGACTCAACCCTTATGATCTGCGGAGTCGGATATAAATAACACTGCAATCATCTCTTTTTCTAGTGACTTTTTGCAAGAAGGAAGTGAGTCACATTCTGCCAACCTTTTCACGCCTTCATAACTGACCACTATGGCACAACAGTGAGCTGATCTCTAGGAGCAAGAGGTTATAAACAAGACAAAAAGAGCCTTTCCCCATCAACAGGAGCATAGCGCTACAGGCGAGGACATCTCTGAACCACCATACACCCTTCTCAATCCCTTAGGTGCATCTCTTAGGCGAGTCCCTGGCTTCACCAACAAGAGCAGGCCACAATTTGAATATACTCCCCCCCTCCACCCCACCCCTGCCTCTGCCCCCACCTCCTCATTCCCTCAAACATGCTGACGTGGTCAGTGGAAACAAAACCGAACTCGCATCTGGTTCTCATCTTCAGAGCAGAAGGAAGACTGGGGTTTAATATTTCTGGGATGGTTTCATTTATCAAAGACAGCAAATAGTTCTTTGAAGGAAAAGAAAAAGAAAAAACCTCTCGCTACAAAGCAAAAAAAAAAAAGATCCATTCTGGGAAAAGTAAAGCCGTATGCCCTGCAGAATCGAGCTCCATGTACGGGCTCTCAGCAGCGCCGCTCCTGGTCTAATCACAGTGTCAATGCCAACCTCATCCAGAATCTGGTGTCGATACAGTTGATGCCATCATATGTGAACAATGGTAACAATACAACTGTGGCTACCACTGCAGACTAAATACAGCTAAGTGCGCAGTATCTAGATTCTAACAGAAATACATCTGGGACCATTTTATACAAGTCTCAGTACAAAGAGAGCTAGCCCACTCTGTCCATACTCCTGCACCAATACAGCTGGTCCCATCTTACCTAAACACAAAGCCAGTTAAGCGCACCCTGTCCAGATTCCAATTTAATGCAGCTGAACCCACCTCAGCTGGGCACCGGTATCAAAGAAGCTCATCTTACAATCTTTGCACACCAGTGCCAATAGCAGTGAGCCCAACTTGTCCATAGGCTAGTATCAGTATAGCGGAACCCACCTCTTCTCTTCTTTTCTTCATTACCATTACAACTGAACTCCCAGGTGTAAACAGCAATTTTAATATAACTAAGCACATCCTTCCTTAACCCGAGTATTGCTAAGGCTAGGCCAACCTGTCTGAGCTCAAGTGTTGAAACAGCTGAGCCCAAAATGTCTAGACACCAAAATCACTGCAGCTGAAACCCCTGATCCGACCATGTTTGAACACTGAGGGAAACCCCGTCCACACACACGTATTAATACAGCACACATATTAAAAAGCTCTCTTCACCTGGACTCCCACGTCATTACAACAAAGCCCATCAGAACTTGGACCACTTAATCTGGAAAACAGTATCAGCACCGCAATCCCAACACAGCCAAGTCTATTCTGTGAAACCATTAGCATTACTACAGCCTAACTCTGCTCATCTGTTCTCTGGTATCAGTACAAGAGCCTTCCTACGTGGATACCACCCTTCAAACAGCCAGACTCACCTCGTCTGGACACCAGCACTAACCCAACTGAGCCCACATTATGCATTACCCGTAGTGTGGTGTCCACACAGTTTAGGCTTCTGTACTGCCCTGCTGAAAAGATCTGGCACAGAGGCCCAGCATGAAGATCACCCCTCCCTATTTTGGACCACTCACATGTCCACACACCTCAGACATAACTTTTCCCCTCACCCATGCACCCAGATGAAATGAAATTTGGTTAGACAGAGGGCTGGACAGCCTTATTCCTAATATACACTTCATTGGGTTAATTTACTATAGTTGTTAATTGCCAGTATGTAGGCAGCCTATTCTCTGGTGTTCTTCTGAAGGACATCTGTTCATAATTGTTACACCATAATTAGTGCACATAAGCCCACCGCATCTGGAGATCCTTAAAGAGAGAAGAACTCACAGGCTCGGTCACATCACAGTCCCTCTTAATTTCTAGACTGCCCCTTCTTCTTCTCTTCATAAGAGAGCACACAAATCTGAAGAAGGGGAGCCTGCTGTGTCCCTAGAGCATACTGCAACTCATATCCCACCCTGTACCCTGTCATTATGGCCTTTCAGTCAGGTTTACTTACATTTTACTTTCAAGTTGCCACTCAATTGGATATAAAAGACAGTGACAGACAATACTGGGTCGTACAGCTTCCATATTAATGACAGTTGTGACCTGAGGATCACATGATGGACAAAGCAGTCACTTACACCAGGGCTTGAGAAGGCCCTTCCTAGTCACTAGTGGGCGACTAAAGGAATCAAATGAATGCCAAGAAAGAGGTCTCCTAGAAAAAGAACACATGACACTGCCGTCCAGTATCAGAACACCATGTGCACTTAGTGACTTACTGCTGGAAAGCACAGAGGTACACCAGAACAGGAGAATCTTGGGGCAACAAGGTGACCTGTTCCCCCAAGATCAAAGGAAACAGTAAGCAGGATTCAGTCATTATGCCCCAGGAAATGGTTACATTTGAAAAAGGAGTCCGTCAGCAGGGTACATACAGGCTATTTTAACTGTGCCCAACAAAACCTCAGCTATGCTACCCAAGTTGCAGGGCTCTCTAACCTGATCACAGCTGCAGCAGATTGATCGATATAAAAGAAATCAACCCAATCCCCCATTTCATGACAGGCAGATTCCCAAAGAGTCAAAATGACTTCTTGTGGATGGGTTGCCAGTCTAGAGCAGGGTACAAATGGTCTCATGTTAAGGAATCCCGAAGCTCATCGTATCATTAAATATGGTTTTTCATTAACATATTATTATGATCAAGCTAAAAAAAAAAGTGTATTCAATATACTTCTTAAAAATGTCCTTGCCAGTAAATGAAAATTTAGGGACTACTTTCCTAGAAGGACCACATTTAGCAATAAGGATTTTAAGGAGTTTTCTTTCCTCTGAAAAGTAAGGAAAAACATCACAAGATTTGTTAGAATGCCAAAGTGATGCAATGTGTTTTGCTAAAATGTGGCGAGCATTGTGGCCCTCTACTGCCCATGTCTGGTAATTACACTTTCAGAATAATGACGTGTTTAGCTCAACTCCATATTAGAAAATGACGCCAATTGGGTTTCATCTGTAAACCTCTATAGACTCGCCAATAAAATTAATTAAAGTGCTCATATGTAAAGCATTAGGATGAAGGTTCAATTCCCTAAAGCCGATTTCACGTGCAACCTCAAGAAAGATGCTAAACCTGCATGGGCTCCTTTTGTAACTATGTGCCTCTTACATTATAAAATAAATGTAAGTGCATTTGGAGAACTATGAAATGCACGATACATATCCACCCTAAAACCTGTTTGAAACAGCTGTGGGTTTGGAGGGGATGTTCAACACTGTATGGTTACTTCAGTTTCTGAAACAGCTGACACTAATATCTAGCCAGTGGCCCTTTATTCAATAACAGTGCTGACATATTGAATAAATCAGCTTTCTTTTTATTTTCATGCTTGCTTTTTGAATAAAAAGGTGATTCATTCATTATACTACAATGCATTTCTTTGTTTGTCCAATATGTGGCAGTTAAATGACACTGCTTTAAGGCAAAGTTGTGAGTCACCTTGTTTTGCAAAGCCAGCCGATTGGCAATAAGGCTTAAGACACTTCCGGGCAAATGGAATCATATGTTAGAGAAAGCTGACTACTTTCCTCTCATACTGGAAATTTGTTTGCAATGTGCTTTAGCTTTTATGTTTTTTCCCGATTAAATTTCAATGACCCCTCCTTGAACCGTCACCTTATCGTGGTGGAGGGGTTTGCGTGTCCCAATGATCCTTGGAGCTATGTTGTCCGGGGCTTTATGCCCCTGGTAGGGCCACCCAAGGCAAACTGGTCCTAGGTGAGGGATGAGACAAAGAGCGGTTCAACAAACCTCCAATGAAGAATAAAACTTGGACGACGTTTTCCCTTGCCGGACGCTGGTCACCGGGACCCTCTCTGGAGCCAGGCCTGGAGGTGGGGCTCGATGGCGAGCGCCTGGTGGCCGGGCCTGCACCCATGGGGCTCGGCGGTGCACAGCCCGAAGAGGTAACGTGGGTCCTCCTCCCCATGGGCTCACCACCTATGGGAGGGGCCAAGGAGGTTGGGTGCAGTGTGAGTTGGGTGGTGGCCGAAGGCAGGGACCTTGGCGGTCTGATCCTCGGTTACAGAAGCTGGCTTTTGGGACGTGGAATGTCACCTCTCTGAAGGGAAGGAGCCTGAGCTAGTGCGCGAGGTCAGAGGTTCCGCTAGATATAGTCGGACTCACCTCGGCACACAGCTTGGACTCTGGAACCAATCTCCTTGAGAGGGGCTGGACTCTCTACCACTCTGGAGTTGCCCCCAGTGAGAGGCGCCGAGCAGGTGTGGGCATACTTATTGCCCCCACTGGAGCCTGTGCATTGGGGTTTACCCCAGTGGACGAGAGGGTGGCCTCCCTCCGCCTTCGGGTGGGGAAGGGTCCTAACTGTTGTTTGTGCGTATGCACCGAACAGCAGTTTGGAGTCTCTGGAGGGGGTGCTAGAGGGCATACCTTCTGGGGATTCCCTCGTTTTGCTGGGAGCCTTCAATGCTCACGGGCAATGACAGTGAGACCTGGAAGGGCGTGATTGGGAGGAATGGCCCCGATCTGAACCCGGCGGTGTTTTGTTATTGGACTTCTGTGCTCGCCACGGATTGTCCATAATGAACACCATGTTCAAGCATAAAGGTGTTCATATGTGCACTTGGCACCAGGACACCCTAGGCCTCAGGTCGATGATCGATGATATGTCTTGGACACTCGGGTGAAGAGAGGGGCGGAGCTGTCAACTGATCACCACCTGGTGGTGAGTTGGCTTCATGGTGGGGAAGATGCCGGTCAGACCTGGTAGGCCCAAACGTGTTGTGAGGGTCTGCTGGGAACGGCTGGCAGAGTCCCCTGTCAGAAGTAGCTTCAACTCCCACCTCCGCAGAACTTCAACCACGTCCCGAGGGAGGTGGGGACATTGAGTCCAATGGGCCATGTTCCGTGCCTCTATTGTTGAGGCGGCTGACCGGGCTGTGGCCGCAAGGTGGTCGGTGCCTGTCGTGGCGGCAATCCCGAACCCGTTGGTGGACACCGCGTGAGGGATGCCGTCAAGCTGAAGAAGGAGTCCTATAGGACTTTTTGTCCTGTGGGTCTCTGGAGGCAGCTGATAGGTACCGCAGGCCAAGCGAAGCTGCTTCGGTTGTTGCTGAGGCAAAACTTCGGGCATGGGAGGAGTTTGAGAGGCCATGGAGAACACTTTGGACGGCTTCGAGGAGATTCTGGTCCACCGTCCGGCGTCTCAGGAGGGGAAGCAGTGCAGTGTCAACACCGTATATGGTGGGGATGGTGCGCTGCTGACCTCACTTCGACGCTAGGGTCGGTGGGAGGAGTACTTCGAAGACCTCCTCAATCCCACTAACATGCCTTCCAATGAGGAAGCAGAGCCTGGGGACTGTGAGGTGGGCTCTCCCATCTCTGGGACTGAAGTCACCGAGGTGGTCAAAAACTCCTTGGTGGCAGGGCCCCGGGGTGGATGAGATACGCCGAGTTCCTTAAGGCTCTGGATGTTGTAGGACTGTCTTGGTTGACACGCCTCTGCAACATCGCATGGACATCGGGACAGTGCCTCTGGATTGGCAGACGGGGTGGTGGTCCCCTCTTTAAAAGGGGACCGGAGGGTGTGTTCCAACTATAGAGGGATCACACTCCTCAGCCTCCCTGGAAAAGTCTATTCGGGGTTCTGGAGAGGAGGGTCCGTGGATAGTCAACCTCGGATTCAGGAGGAACAGTGTGGTTTTCGTCCTGGTCGCGAACAGTGGACCAGCTCTTCACCCTTAGCAGAGTCCTGAGGGTGCATGGGAGTTTGCCCGACCGGTCTACATGTGTTTTGTGGACTTGGAAAAGGCATTCGACCGTGTCCCTCGGGAATCCTGTGGGGGTGCTCGGGAGTATGGGGTACCGGACCCCTGATAAGAGCTGTTCGGTCTCTGTACAACCGTGTCAGAGCTTGGTCCGCATTGCCGCAGTAAGTCGAGCCCGCTTCCAGTGAGAGTTGGACTCCGCCAGGGCTGCCCTTTGTCACCGATTCTGTTCATAACTTTTATGGACAGAATTTCTAGGCAGCCAGGGTGTTGAAGGGGTCCGGTTTGGTGGACTCAGGATTGGGTCACTGCTTTTGCAGATGATGTTGTCCTGTTTGCTTCATCAGGCCGTGATCTTCAGCTCTCTCTGGATCGGTTCGCAGCTGAGTGTGAAGCGGCTGGGATGAGAATCAGCACCTCCAAATCCGAGCATGGTCCTCAGCCGGAAAAGGGTGGAGTGCCCTCTCAGGGTTGGGGGAGAGATCCTGCCCCAAGTGGAGGAGTTCAAGTATCTCGGGGTCTTGTTCACGAGTGAGGGAAGAATGGAGCGTGAGATCGACAGGCGGATCGGTGCGGCATCCGCAGTGATGCGGGCTCTGCATCGGTCTGTCGTGGTGAAAAGGAGCTGAGCCGTAAGGCAAAGCTCTCAATTTACCAGTCGATCTACGCTCCTACCCTCACCTATGGTCATGAGCTATGGGTAGTGACCGAAAGAACGATCAGGAATACAAGTGGCTGAAATGAGTTTCCTCCGCAGGGTGTCTGGGCTTTCCCCTAAAGATAGGGTGAGAAGCTCAGTCATCCGGGAGGGGCTCAGAGTAGAGCCGCTGCTCCTCCGCATTGAGAGGAGTCAGATGAGGTGGCTCGGGCATCTGATCAGGATGCCTCCTGGACGCCTCCTGGTGAGGTGTTCCGGCACGTCCAACCGGGAGGAGGCCCCGGGGAAGACCCAGGACACGCTGGAGGGACTATGTCTCCCGGCTGGCCTGGGAACGCCTTGGGATTCTCCCGGAAGAGCTGGAAGAAGTGGCCGGGGAGATGGAAGTCTGGGCCTCTTTGCTTAAGCTGCTGCCACCGCGACCCGACCTCGGATAAGCGGAAGAGGATGGATGGATGGAAATTTCAATGACCAATCTTAAGCATGAGGTATTTACTGCATGTAGCCACTTCCCCCATTCTAAGTGACTTACAGATCAGATTGTTCTGGTTCTTTCTTATCACTTAACTCTTTCATGTCTGATGTCGACTTTTGTCAAAAGGAGGAGTTGACGATGGTAATCAACTGTAAACTGTGACAAAACCAACTGTTATGTTTTAGTTGGACTCTTGTTGCCAGAAGGAAAGTTAGCATCATTGGTTTTGACCAAGATTTCCTGCGCTCCCATGAGTAGCAAGGCACAAACAACGGCAAAAATGGCACTGACATCTGGCAAGAGATCCAGCCATCATGTGCCAGCCCAATTTAACTGCTAAGGAGCATGGCACTTCTCTTTATTAGAAAAGCTTTTATTTTTTGCTCTTTATTTGTTTATGTAGAGCTCCTTTAGACTTCAGTTGAAGGGCTCTCCTCTGTTTCTCTTCCTCTTCCTTCTCTTCCAGCTGCTTTCTCCAACGCTGCATTCCTTCATCCACCTGGGAACTCAGCTGCACAACACGCCTCTGAAATGGTAAGAATAGCCAATTTTAATAGGCAAACTAAACGTGAACACAGAGCGGAGGACATTTCTTTTGATCCAAATCACTTATTTCTTGGAGGCAAATCAGAAAGCACTGATGATGCATTTATTGGTGATGATGAACTACCCTTAAAATACTGGTTGGGACACACAACTGCCGGAGCACCAGTGGCACAACTAGCAGAGAAAGCTGTAGCCATATTATCTTCATGGCACAATTTAGCAATTGTGACCCAGCAGGTGATGTTAGGATGGGATTATAAAGAAAGGTGTATTTGGCAAAGGATAAATAAATGGAAGGAAGCAGAGGCCAGAGAAACAGAGGTGCTGTAAACTGATGCAAGGTTAGTGGGTTGTAGTGATGCAGGATTGTGGGTGAACAGACCAGACACAATACCTGGTAGTAAGGGGACATTTATTGGTATACGTAGGCTTTTTAAGGCATGAGGTCATTTAGTACTTTTTGTTCTTCCTGTTGTGCTTAACCGCTTCTATAATAAAAGACTTCACAATTTTATACTCTTGGCTTCCTTGAATCTCCTTTGGATTTGGGGAATTACTCATTAGCATTCCCTTCAGTTCACATTAGTAACATTCCCTTTCTTTAAAAACTGCTAAATAGGATGGTTATGGCCACCACCTCAAGAATTAATCTCATGCATTTCTTTACCTAGTTAGTGCAGTTTAGGGTCTAGTGGCCTGTAGCACTGGGCAAAAGACAGGAACCAGTACTAGAATAAAGGTGCTGAACACAATCAATCATTTGCAGTGGATCAATACAGCTTAACTTTAGAATGTGGGAGAAAAAGAGGACACTTGGGGAAAATCCACAAAAGAACAACAGGAAGAACATGTAAACTCTACATAGAGTGCACAAGGCTGTGGCACTAACCCCACAATCACCACGCCTCCCCTTAACCAAAGAGCCAACAAGTAAAACACGCATGAATACCCTGGGGTATGGAGATCAGCAAAAAGCAAGAAAAATTTCTGAAAGATCCACTCTTTGCAGTATTTCCTGTGACTGTCACAGAAATGTTGGGAAAGCAAAGATCCGTTCAAAAACCCCTGAGGATGATGATAAGATGAACAAATGCCAGGGCAGTATAGCGGATGTATTAAAATCTGAAACAAGAGCTATGGAAAGGTTTCAAGGGTGTGAGCAGCAGAATTAGGTCTGGATGTGTTATGAAATAAGTGAGCACCTTTAGTCTAAATTTCTGCCTTGAGTTACTTCTCAGTATAACATGTGCTCTTTGTAATCGCCTGCCATCATTCCTAATAAACCTTAAGCATTAGCACATATTAATCATGGCAACCTGTGGGTAAAGCTATGTTAGTGCATGCACAAAGTAAGTAGAAAGGGCACATTCTGCAGAGAGAAAACTGAACACATAAGGCCAGACTTGTTACTACAGCACAGGGACATTCTGTACTTACTATTGCATGGTAATTCAGGAGTTGGAAAAAGAAAACAAATTGTGGGTTCTCTTTTAACATAACCTTTGTATAACCTGAAGCACTTTTTTATTTACAGCAAAAAAGTACCAGGAACCAGGACAGCTTGGAAAAAGACTCAATTGAGAAAGTAAGGACTAAGACTATAGCAATATAGGTAATGGGCCCAACTCATATTAAAAACGCTTCTTGAGCAGAGATTCCCATCTGTTAGGATCATTAAAAAAGCGCATACACATTGCATATAATAGCAGGCAGGCCTGTTGAGTCCTGCAAAAACTATAACTTGCAAGATAACCTTCATACTTGTTTGTGCTTTCTGATTGGTAGAACACGAGGAGACCCAAGGGTGCAGTAAATGTTGCAGAGTCACTCTCAGGAGGAGATGGCGCCACTCTGCTGAAAGTGAATTCAAGCTGTTACTCCGCAAAATGCAATTACATGTATGCTAAGAGCCCACAAGTAAAAAATCTGCTGGTTTTATGGTCCACTGTTTAAAATGCTGAACTACAACACACAAGACTGCTAGTTCAATTATTACCATCAACTCACCGTGTAAAGTCATTTAAGCTGCTAGAACTTATACTGTTGAAGAATGAAAAAGGTACTATGACTTGTGGGTTAAAAAGTGCAAGTAAGCCATTTGAATATTATTTAAAAAAAAAGCAATGAGCACAATTGATGTTAGAAATGCTGCCTCGCAGGTCCAGAGAGCTGGGGTCAACAGTTGTTGTCTCTATGGAAAGAACATAGTTCTCGGTCTGTCTGGCTGTTCCCCAGGTACTGCAGTTTCCTGATAACCCTTAAAAGCAAGCACCAAGGTTGATTATTCTTTTGACTGTCTCAATATTAGTGAGTGTTTAAAATTAAATAAGTCAATTCAGTAAATGATACAATTCATTTTTGCACCAGCTTAAAGAAGGGCAAGCCTAACTTGGCACCATGCAGGGCAGGAAACAGTCCTGGATAGAGCACCAGTCCGTCACACAGGTCACTCACTACACACAAATTAATTTCACCAAATAACATAACACGTACATCTTTGGGATGTAGGGGAGAAAAAAAGGATTGCCAAGAGGTAAAAGATGGAGAAATTAGTGCCGACTCCCCACAGGCAATAACAGGTCCATGGTTCTAACTCAGGCTCCTGGAGATAAAAGACTCGAGTACTAACCACCATGCCACTGTGTCACCCATAAAAAGAACAAAGTGGAAATAGGGCTAAACAGTTCATTCAGATATCTGCGGCAAGTGTTTATTTGATATTACAAAAAGTCTCAATGTGATAATCTGTAAAAGTTAAATCTTCATGGATCAAGAAGATTTCTGAACAAACCGGTAAACAGTGTGGGTACAAAACTTTCATGTTAAAAAAAGGTCAACAGTGCCTCCTGGTGGAAAGTTTTGCTGAAACTAAATTGTGCAAAGTAAGTGGTGAAAAATACATTTTTATTTTTGGTGATAGACAAAGCAAACTAAACAAGTTAGAAAATGTACACATGGAGTAACATTCAGGTGCGACTTAAGTTAATGGATATGAATGTTGGAGCATTTCACATTTTTTATTTACTTCATCCAAGAGTCTCTTATTATATTTTTGTTTATTAAATAGCTTTGTAACAATGAGTCATATTCAAAAGTAAGAGCACCATAAGAATGCAGACTACATTAAATGCCTGCTTTTTAAAAGCACTTTACATTGGGGTTAAAAATGGAGCACAAATAAGATTGTGGTGGCTCCTTAGCTTTCATACACAGCAAACTGCAATTCAAGTGAAGTAAAAATGGAATTGATTGATGTGTGTTAGTGGTGTATGGTCTGCTACTAATTGTTGTTCAATTTTCAACAACATAACATTTTTGAAAGTACACCCAACATAGTAGTATCCAATAATTAAAAACTGGAAAATCTCTATTAATACAAAATGAACAAGACTAGTATAAAAATGAGCCAATACTAACCTATGAATGGAGAAAAGGAAATTAAATAAGCTCCCTATCTAGCTATTAATGTTAAAATACAGTAATCCGTTAAAATTATACAAATAAGTAAGATCTTGAAAAGGAACTGATTTATTGTACAGTCATGGTCAAAATTATCGGCACCCCTGGAATTTTCCCAGAAAATACACCATTTCTCCCAGAAAACTGTTGCAATTACAAATGTTTTGGTATACACATGTTTATTTCCTTTATGTGCTTTGGAACAACACAAAAAACAGAGAAAAAAAGCCAAATCTGACATCATTTCACACAAAACTCAAAAACTGGGCTGGACAAAATTATTAGCACCCTCAACTTAATATTTGGTTGCACGCCCTTTCGAAAAAATAGCTGAAATCAAGCGCTTCCTATAACCATCAACAAGCTTGTTACACCTCTCAACTGCAACTTCCGACCACTCTTCTTTTGTAAACTGCTCAAGGTCTCTCAGATTTGAAGGGCGCCTTCTCCCAACTGCAATTTTGAGATCTCTCCATAAGTGTTCAATTGGATTTAGATCCGGACTCATTGCTGGCCACTTCAGAACCCTCCAGCTCTTCGTCTTCAACCATTTCTGGGTGCTTTTAGAGTATGTTTGGGGTCATTGTCCTGCTGGAACACCCATGATCTCTGACTCAGACCAGGCTTTCTGACACTGGGCCCTACACTGCGCCCCGATATCTTTTGGTAGTCTTCAGATTTCATGATGCCTTGCACACAGTCAAGGCATCCAGTGCCACAGGCAGCAAAACATCCCCAAAACATCTTAGAACCTCCACCATGTTTGACTGTAGGTACTGTGTTCTTTCCTTTGTAGGCCTCATTCCATTTTCTGTAAACAGTAGAATGATGAGCTTCACCAAAAAGCTCTACCTGGGTCTCATCTGTCCACAAGACGTTTGCCCTTTAGGATTTTGGCTTCCTCAAGTACATTTTGGCAAACTCCAGTCTGGCGTTTTTATGTTTCTGTGCCAGCAGTGGGGTCCTCCTGGCTCTCCTGCCATAGCGTTTCATTTCGGTCAGATGTCGACGGATAGTTTGAGCTGACACTGTTGCACCCTGAGTCTGCAGAACAGCTTGAATATGTTTTGAAGTTGATTGGGGCTGTTTATCCACCATTCAGACTATCCTTCGTTGCAGTCTTTTATCAATTTTTCTCTTTCGTCCATGTCCAGGGAGATTAGCTAAAGTGCCATGTGTTGTGAACTTCTTGATTATGTTGCGCACAGTGGACAAAGGAACATGAAGATCTCTGGAGATGGACTTGTAGCCATGAGATTGTTGATATTTTTCCACAATTTTTGTTCTCAAGTCCTCAGTCAATTCTCTGCTCTTCTTTCTGTTCTCCATGCTTAGTGTGGCACACTCAGACACACAACAAAAAGATTGAGTCAAACTTTTTCCATTTTAACTGGCTTCAGGTGTGATTGCTATATTGCTAGGATCTGTTTCTTCCCACAGGTGAGTTCAAACGAGCATCATATGCTTGAAATAAAACGATTTACCCACAATTTTGAAAAGGTGCCAATAATTTTGTCCGGCCCATTTTTGGAGTTCTGTGTGACATGATGTCAGATTTGGCTTTTTTTCTCTGTTTTTTTGTGTTGTTCCAATGCACATAAAGGAAATAAACATGTGTATACCAAAACATTTGTAATTGCAACAATTTTCTGGGAGAAATTGTGAATTTTCTGGGAAAATTCCATGGGTGCTGAGAATTTCGGCCATGATTGTATAACGTGAATACGAATAGCACACAATGGGCAAGAAGATCAGGGGCTTGCCAGGATTGTTCACATATATCTGGGTATGAAAGATCAGGAGCTTAAGCCACAGAAGCCTCCTCCCTCCCAGCACCACTGTCCATTTTTAAACCCGTCCTATGTTTATATCACTTAGGGTAGCTACACCTTTCCTGTGTTAATTAGTTCAAACACCATTTACCTGCAGGCAGATAACACTGGTTCTTTGACTAATACTATCTGCAGATTATTATGATAATCAATTCATTTTCTTCCAGAGAAATTACATTTTCGGCATTCTACCAGTTAACTTCCCAAAAAGAGCAGGAGATGGGCACTGCACTGTGAGCCGTTTGAGTGTGTGCTCTTCCCAGCATCTAACTCACTTGCACTGGGCATCCAAGCAGCTGCCAGATGAGTAAGACTGGAAAATGTGCACAATATATACAAGGTCAGGCAACTGTACTCAAGATAAAATTGGAATAGTAAATTTCCTAGTTGCAGTTGCACAGAACGCTTCTCCATTTTAAGATGTATGAACTTACAAATTCACCAATGTTTTTCAATGGGAAATTTTGAAATTTTACAACTTTGCACAGCATAATCTGTTTGAGATATCTGGAGGAAAATGGAACTGAAGGGTGCCACACGTCAAAAAAATTGGTCCACAGGTGGCTGATTTTTTTCAGCCGGACAGATAGACATGGGCTTTTGTAATAGGTGTTTCGCTCATTATATGCCAGCATACATAAGAAGGAAACAGAACTATGCCAAACAGATTAAGGAAGATAACAGGAGAGAGAATTAAAGTGCCAAAGAAAGAATAAGAATTACAAAGTAGTATACAAAACGAAAAGGGTATGGTGTCTTTTCATTCATTTATCATACAGAATTTTTGGTAGTGCTGTATTTCTGTATATCAATGTCATGGAAATAATGTGTGAATACACGGATAAAATATAATGATGAAGAAAATGCAAGATAAAAAGGAGAACAACAGACAAACAGTGAGAAAGAATTAATTAAACAGTGAATGATCAGATGCAGAAAGGTATACAGTTATTTGACAAGGCTCACTCCTGTACATAACTACAAAGCAGTCAATACTAGAGTGACAGGGGCCCTATCTAAAGATTGATAAAGCAGCAGATGCTGGTGTTTTTACTTCCTTGTGCGAAATGCAATGGAAGAAATTCAAGGTTGTTTTGTAGCTTAAGGCCCCACCCATGAAAACATAGTGGTGGCATGATGGTGACAAATGGACAATTACCGCAAAGTCTGCTCTTTCTTGCTTCCTCCTAATCTGCCCTTTCATGGGTGGTGCTGGTCTGCCATCTGAAATAAAAGAATCACTGAAGTTAACTAGAAAACTGTGAATCAGTTGTGAATACTGTAATGATTTTACCAGCATAAGAGAACATAAATGTCGACTCACCAGCAAATGACCAGTCAGGTAGATCAGTTAATGGTCCATATTCAGTGCCACTTCTGGCAAATCCATGCCTGGATTATAATAAAAAAAAAAAGGTTTCAGTTATTTTAAATTGAATTCAGTTAAGGTGAATCTTGTAAACCAATGTCTGTGGCACACTTGAGAAGATAATGGGAAATATAAATATAGTGAAATATTCACAGTAGGTTAACTTTATGAATTTATATTAGTCTTCCTCCTCAAAAATCTCACCTGGTATTGCCAAAACTGTGAACCCTTCCAAGTATAAAACCATGGAACTAATGAATCCTCAACTTTGGTCATATCACCATTCGATGGTCTAATTCAGATAATTTCTAGGTTATACAACAAACACCTGAATATGCTTTTCCTTTCATAGTGCAAAGTACTGCTATTGTGACAAGATATATCCTTAGGATAAAATTTCTCTCACAATGATTTAACTCCACATTATGACTCGTAGTACTGGGTGAATAATCCAGCATAGTGGGCAGAGAAGCACAATAGTTAGCATGAATGTTTTCAAGGATCCAGCACCCTGGATTGAAAACCCTAGTCTAGTCATTGTCTGTGTTGGGTTTGCACATCCTCTCCACATCTGTGTTTTTCTCAGTGAATTCATTTTCCTCTCACATCATGAAGAAGTGTGCATTTGTGTAACCAGATATTTTAAACTGGCCACTTGTAAGTGTGCATGTATGCATAACTATGACCTGTAATAAAATGCCATTCCTGCTTTGTGTTCCATGTTGCCACTCTGCACAACCTGGAATTGGAGTCAATGGGTCTGACACTGTTGTTAAATTATTTCATACTCTAGTGCTAAGTGAACTCTACTTTATAAAGATATAAAGAGCCAAAACCAAAAGACTTTATAATAAAAAAAAAAAAAGTTTTCTAACACCACCTTCTAAAAAATAAAAAAAACAAACATTTTGACATCCCTCTTTCATAGTCAACAGCCCTGCCTTCAATTCCAGAGCTCTAATTCACTCAAATGTGTTTCACTTTCATGCACTATTCCCTTTTTCCAGACTATTTTTAACAATATTTGAATATAAAGAAAACATGTTTTGAATGTTTTGCGCATACATCTACATACCTGGCAAGTGGAGTATGCAACAAGCTGAAATTTTTTCATGGACATTTTAATATTATTTCCTGTTTTTAAATATTGGGCCCTACTTGCCCATTGAAGTAAGTTGTACAAGAAACATCTCCGTTTTCCATTAAAATATGGGATTACATTTTTTTTTCCCCTTAGCAATCACTACAAACAAAAACTGAGGAAGTAACCAGTTTTAAAAAATTATAATTTTTGGGTGGATTATTCCTTTTTAAAAAAGCTCTTCCGACATTCTAATCCGTAATTATTGGACTCATTACTAATGGTAGTGAAACAACATATAGAAAGGAGGTGACTCCAGTGTCTTGATGAACTACAAATAACCTGGTGCTCGATACCACCAAGACAGTGAAAATGGTAAATGACGTTTGCAAACAGAGGTTACCACCTCTCCCACTGGAAATGAATGACTTTGCAGTCAATATGGTCAAATCCTTCCAATTTTTAGGTACAACTATAAAAATAACCTCAGCTAGGACACTACCTCCAATACCAAGAAGGCTCAGCAACAAATGTACATTTGAAGCCAACTACAGAAATTCTATATTTCACAGCCCAACCTAGTACAGTTCTACAACGCCAGAACTGAAAATGTGATCACATTCTTTATTGTTGTCTGGTTTGGTTCAGCTACGGTCCATTGTAAAAATAAATGACAGCCTGCTGTGAGGTCTACTGAGAAAAATAATTGGGTGTACTCTTTCATCTGCCGACCTGTATGCATCTAGTGTCATAAACCATGTCAAAATGATCACCACTAACTCATTTCACCCAGGTCATTACTTGTTCCAAAGATTCCCCTCTAAAAAGCGCTACAGATCACTTAAAATTAAAACTAATAGACATCTAAACGGTTTCTTTCCCAGATCCACAGCCCTAACATAACATTTTTTTACCCTCTCTTACTCACTTACTTGTGTGTTCTCTTATACTGTAGAAAGCTGTGAGAGTGTGTATTTGTGTGTATGTATGATACATGCTACACACACACTTTGATTTGCTTTTCTGCAACTGTTTATTATGCATGCTGCTTAACTTATGCTATTTGTATGTGATGTTGTTTTCTATTATAAGCATCTCCAAAGTTACCAAGCTAAATTTCTGTACATTAAGTACTGGCGCATAAAAGTGATTTTGATTCTAATTCTGATAAAGTTTACCCAGACTTTTTTTGGGTTGTGCCTATCTTTGCACTTATCAAATAAATAATTATAATAATAAATAATTAATTAAATAAATTAGATGACATATAGTTGATTCTGGGGTTAGTCAGGGGTGTGTTCTTGCTCCTACACTGTTCAATGCTTGTATGGACTGGGTATTGGGCAAGGTCGTGGGGTGCAGCACCTGTGGGGCATCTGTTCTTGACTTTGCTGACAATGCTGTGATCTTCGTGAAGTCAATGGAGGTTCTGAACGGGGTGCTTGAGAGACTGATGGAGGAGTCTGAGTGTCTGGGTTTGCGAGTGTCCTGGATAAAAACCAAGATCCAGGCCTTTAATGACCTCTTGGGCACAATAACAATTAGCAGTGTGTCTGTCAGCGGAGAGAGTGTTGACCTTGTTGAGAGGTTTACTTACCTTAGCAGTGACATTCATGTCTCTGGTGACTCTTCCTATGAAGTCAGTAGACGGATTGGGAGAGCATGGGGGATCATGAGGTTGCTGGAAAGGCGTGTGTGGTGCTCCTAATATCTATGCAAAAGGATGAAGGTCCAAGTCTTTAGAGTCCTGGTGCTTCCTGTCTTGCTATATGGTTGCGAGACATGGACGCTATCCAGTGACATGAGACAAAGACTGGACTCCATTGGTACGGTGTCTCTCCGGAAAATTCTTGGGTACCGCTGGTTTGACTTTGTGTCGAATGAGCGGTTGCTCATGGAGTCCCGAATGAGACACATTACCTGCATTGTGAGGGAGTGTCAGTTACGGCACTACGGCCATGTGGCGCATTTCCTAGTGGGTGCTCCAGCTCGTAAGATCCTCATTGTTGGGGACCCGAGTGGCTGGACCAGGCCAAGGGGTCACCCACGTAACACCTGGCTGCGGCTGATAGAGAGTCAGGGGTGGGACTGGACCGCGTGTCTGCCTGGGGGGCTGCCAACTGGGATCCCGAGTTGTTTCGTTGTGTAGTGGGTACGGCAACACACAGTATCCGTGTATGCTCCCCAACTTGTCTTGACTTGCATACAACAGTTGCAGCACTGGAAACTCAAGGGGTCTTCTGCAGTTTGTTGCTTAGTACAGCACATTGTACATGACAGTTGTGTGTGTGTGTGTGTGTGTATATGTCTATAGCCTACACTACAGGATATGTCTTCAATGAAAATACATGTGTGGAGTGAATTAGCTGTGAACTGTATGAGCTTTTAGAAAAATAACACTCAGCTTTGTATTTAAGTATTATATTCCATTTTTTGTCACTCTGGGTATAGGAAAAGCACATTCTAAGTACAACTGTTTACATATTTGATTTATTTCTCTTCTAGGCAGCTTAAATGACTTACACAGTGTGAAACAACGCATTAGAGATGGACAACTGAGCCGACAGTTTCGTGGTTTTGGAAGTCCAGTCATTTAAGTATTAGATCCCAATTTTTATTTTGAAATACAACAATAGCACACAACTTTCCAAAAACAGAGCACTCAACATTTATATCAAAAGACATATTGATTTAACAAAACTAGCCAATACTTGTGAAATTCATCATATGCGAGTTCCTGAACTGAACTAATCAGGCATATTTTATTTACATATTTTTTTTCTGGTAAATAAAAGCGCTGTAACAATTAGTGTGTTTACATGCACTTCAGTAACCCAATTATTCACAGAAACCTGATTTCTAAAATGCCATGTAGACTATTACTCTGACTTTCTCTGCAAATAATCCAGTTATGTGGCCATGTAAACCCATTGCCAGTTTACTGTTAAGAATTTTTTAGTTTGTGCATGACTGTTGCACTCTGTCAGTCAGCATATGTACTTGTTTCACACATGGGTTCAGCAGCCACAGGTAGAAGCATCCACAAAATAAACATCTAGAGACAATTGTTCAGGCGATGACAGTATTCCTTCTCATGGCTGAAATAACCTGTCTTAGTATTTTAGAAATCAGTAAATTTGTGTCGATGAGCTGAATGGCCAGTGTTAAGCTCAGCAACACAATCCTTAGATAGATCGATAGATAGATAGGATAGACAGAAAGTCCCTTTATTAATCCCAAGGGGGGAAGTATCTTGTGTTACATAGCCCAATTACTTTTTAGAGTAATGAGTAACCTAACGCAATACTTACCTCATTGAAGTTAAAATACCTACATTACTATTACTATTATTATTCCAGCAACACTACGTACAAAGCAAGAAGCACATACCAGGTCCTTCACAGGGCTCAATCAAACAGCCAAGCAAAAAAGAGTTGGTCGTTTTGCAGTCCAGTAACAAAAACCAATAAATAAAGCATTGGTTTGACTAAACCTATTTATATAATACAAGAAAATAATCACCGGCATTATTTGTTTTCAAATTCACAGTGACTGATAATGAAGTTTTTACTCTTTTTTTTCTCTGTTTATTGATGTTGGAGAGTTTTGCCAAAGAAGAACCCCAGAAGATTACTTGTACATACAAATGGAGATTATTAAGAAACTAGGTTTCTGCCTTAATCATGGTATTCATCTTAACCTGATTATGTGGGTGCATGTAAACCCACTGATTAAAAAGCAACTGTGAAGATGCCAAAGATGAAGTAGTCAAAAAATGACTTAGGAACATTAAAGACCATTTGAGTTTGGTAGCACTGAGTTGAATGACAGTGAACAAAGAAATGACTTCCAGCAGTGGTATGTGACATTTGAAACGTCTTTATTTATTTAAAAAAAGAAAGAAAGAAAAGAAAAATTATTTTACACTAATTTTTTAAAGTAAACTAACAAAAGGAAAATTACAAATTTCACAGGAAAAAAACACTTTTTGGTTATTACTGCAAATGAAGCACTATCAGTCTTCTAGTTATAATTATTTTTTATTAGAATGCAGGATAAACTATCTTTTTATATTGTGATTGATTTCCCGGAATTAAATTAGAAAATGTAATTCCTCAGCATTTCTATATTTTTATGCCTTAATGTTAAAGATTAACAACATGAAATTCTAACAAAATCTATTTTACCCATTAATATATTCACGACAGATGATGAAAACACTACAACTCTACTATATGGTGGCTTCTGTCCCAGGTTTACTGGCAATTCTAAAAAGAAAACTGGGTGACTAAGGTTGTGCAAGCAAGTGGGCATGGCTATGGACTAGTGCTCTGTCCCAAGGGTGGTTACAAATACAGGCCCTGGACACCTTGATCCTACTGTATACTAAATTAAGCAGACTTGAGAATATTCATTTTTATGTTATACTACAGTCATGGCCAAAATTATCGGCACGCCTGGAATTTTCCCAGAAAATGCACCATTTCTTGCAGAAAATTGTTGCAATTACAAATGTATTGGTATACACATGTTTATTTCCTTTATGTGCATTGGAACAACACAAAAAAGGGAGAAAAAAAGCCAAACCTGACATCATTTCACACAAAACTCAAAAACCGGGCCGGACAAAAATTATTGGCACCCTCAACTTAATATTTGGTTGCACGCCCATTGGAAAAAATAACTGAAATCAAGCACTTCCTATAAACATTTCTCTCAGAAAACTGTTGCAATTACAAATGTTTTGGTATACACATGTTTATTTCCTTTATGTGCTTTGGAACAACACAAAAAAACAAAACTCAAAAACCGGGCTGGACAAAAATTATTAGCACCCTCAACTTAATATTTGGTTGCACACCCTTTGGAAAAAATAGCTGAAATCAAGCGCTTCCTATAACCATCAACAAGCTTGTTACGCCTCTCAACTGGAATTTCCGACCACTCTTCTTTTGTAAACTGCTCAAGGTCTCTCAGATTTGAAGGGCGCCTTCTCCCAACAGCAATTTTGAGATCTCCCCATAAGTGTTTGATTGGATTTAGATCCGGACTCATTGCTGGCCACATCAGAACTCTCCAGCGCTTTGTCTTCAACCATTTCTGGGTGCTTTTAGAGGTATGTTTGGGGTCATTGTCCTGCTGGAACACCCATGACCTCTGACGCAGACACCAGCTTTCTGACACTGGGCCCTACATTGTGCCCCAATATCTTTTGGAAGTCTTCAGATTTTATGATGCCTTGCACAAAGTCAAAGCATCCAGTACCATAGGCAGCAAAACATCCCCAAAATATCTTAGAACCTCCTGTGACGATGTGGGTTCTGGCTCCACACTCCCTTTGATGTTTGGGAACCCTTGAACCCAACACCGTCGATAATGTTACCGAGTGAGCTAGTCAATGGAGGTAAATTACTGAGCAAGGGGAAGGTAAAAAGTGCAAAAGTGCTTTTATTTAAAACCAACAACAACAGTGTTCAAATAAATAGTGCAGGTCTTCACAGTTCTTCATTAAATAAATAATCCATAAAAAGAACACGTGGAGGTTAAAAATCAATAAAAAAAACAATCCTTTAAAACGTGAGGTTAAATCTTCTTATGGAAGCAGTCTTTAAAACAATAACAAATCCGGTGCCTATTTTCTGTATGCGTCTCACCTGCTTATCCCGTATGGGCTTAGCAGCAGGCAAGACGCTCTCTGCAGCTGCCCTCCTACATCACACGCATGAGACTGGAGACCTCCCGAACCCTGGCTTCGGTATGGCACTCATCCCAGTCTCGGAGAACTTGGTTTCCCACAACGGCCAGGTCGCTCACGTTGGGGATTCCCACCACCAAGTCTCCCGACTTCCGCTGCCTTTCAATGGCTTCTCTGCGGCCAGTCGCCTTCCCTGGTCACTCCCGCTACCTGATCGCTCAGCGGGAGCGACATCAACACAAACGTCTGGGTGTCGGCCTAACACCCAGCTTCCACGCAGCTGTCCACGAGCGCTCATTCGCTCGCACGTCCGCTCGCTCTTCGCGGCTCTCTCTCTCTCTCTCTTTCACCGACCTGCTTCCTCTCCTGCTCCCGGTAACCTCCGTCCTCTCCTTTCCTTTCTCTCTCTACTTTTTTCCCCGAACCACTCGCTTCTTTTAAAATGACGAGGGCCACCGCAGCTGCAGCATTAGCCACGGGACAATCATGAATGTGGGCAGTTCCTCACCTGTGCACTAGGTGAGAAACGCCCACACCCTACGGATCGTCCCGCGGCCCACTATGGCCCAACGTCCCCTCACTAAGCCGCGAGCACATCGATTATTTATTAAAAATGGCCTGTGCTCAGTGAGCTGTGGACCCTTAACACCACACCTCCACCATGTTTGACTGTAGGTACTGTGTTCTTTTCTTTGTAGGCCTCATTCCGTTTTCTGTAAACAGTAGAATAATGAGCTTCACCATAAAGCTCTACCTTGGTCTCATCTGTCCACAAGACGTTCGCCCAGAAGGATTTTGGCTTCCTCAAGTACATTTTGGCAAACTGCAGTCTGGCTTTTTATGTTTCTGTGTCAGCAGTGGGGTCCTCCTGGCTCTCCTGCCATAGCGTTTCATTTCGGTCAGATGTCGACGGATAGTTTGAGCTGACACTGTTGCACTCTGAGTCTGCAGAACTGCTTGAATATGTTTTGAAGTTGATTGGGGCCGTTTATCCACCATTTGGACAATCCTTCGTTGCAGTCTTTTATCAATTTTTCTCTTCCGTCCACATCCAGGGAGATTAGCTACAGTGCCATGTGTTGTGAACTTCTTGATTATGTTGCGCACAGTGGACAAAGGAACATGAAGATCTCTAGAGATGGACTTGTAGCCTTGAGATTGTTGATATTTATCCACAATTTTTGTTCTCAAGTCCTCAGTCAATTCTCTGCTCTTCTTTCTATTCTCCATGCTTAGTGTGGCACACACAGACACACAACAAAAAGGTTGAGTCAACTTTTCTCCATTTTAACTGGCTTCTGGTGTGACTGCTATATTGCCAGCACCTGTTTCTTGCCACAGGTGAGTTCAAACGAGCATCATATGCTTGAAATAAAACAATTTACCCACAATTTTGAAAAGGTGCCAATAATTTTGTCCGGCCCATTTTTGGATTTCTGTGTGAAATGATTTCAGATTTGGCTTTTTTTCCTCTGGTTTTTTGTGTTGTTCCAATGCACATAAAGGAAATAAACATGTGTATATCAAAACACTTGTAATTGCAACAATTTTCTGGGGAAATTCCAGGGGTGCCAATAATTTCAGCCATGACTGTACATAAAGAAAAAAAAATAACCAATATATTGGCAGATGGCAGTTATAGGGTGTGTGGGAAGCTGAAAAGGATTCACAAAAAGGAAAACCACACTGTGGATGCAGGCACACCACTTTGCCTTGCTTGGTCAGCTTTTATATTTAGCTAATAGCATCACTTCTGGGAAATTCCTCTAAGAGATGTCGAATAGATGCTGACACACATTTCATTTTTATCTTTTAATTACATCACTTGTATTTGTTGTTTCTCTTCATACTTCACTTCCCTTAGTTGATGACACTTCTAGTCATTTCTTGTTGACAACTTCATTAGAAGCCTACAGCACATGTCCACTAACCACAAATGATGACATGTCTGCCTTTAGTAAAATGCAGTAATTATCATCCATAGCTGCTAAATATTATCAATTCTGTCTTCTAACATGTCAAACAAAAATAATTCACAGAATGATCAAACCTGGATGTTCCACATTTGAGGAGCATGAAAATAGGAGAACAAGTTATTTGTATGAGAATTCTGGCAACTGTATGACACAGTTAAGGACACTGATTAGAAGTGCCAGGGAATTTCCAGATTGCCAACTTGTCAGTGCATGCTGTTTCACCAGACAGAAGCACACAAGTACATGGGAGGTCTGAGTGATGTGGAAACTGTTCCAGTCCAGCACATACCACATTCTTAGCTTCAATGAGACCACAAAAATCACTTTACTCCAACACAACCTGTCTATAATCCTCAATCTACACAATTAACTGATTTTCAATTGGCACATTGCTAGGTTAAACAACATACAAGCATCTCTTATTGTATGTAGCACATTTTCAATAGTGAACACTGTCCCTAGGCAAATTGCAAACATAGACAGCAAAATTGTTTATGTCTTTTTTTTTTTCAGTGGAGTACAGACATGTCAAGTGATTTCCTCAGGTTTTGCATAGTCAGTCAGAAATAAGGACATAACTGAATAATTAAGCTAATGAATACTCAGCATTGAAAATAATTAGGGAAAAAACAGCAAAAATTACTCCAAATTTAATAATTCGCCACTTAAAACACAAATTCAGGGGAGAAAATGCCCAGAATCATATGTAATATTAGTAATAATATAATAGGTATGACTGTCATTATTTTACTAAAGCTCAGCTTTAACATTCCAGTTCTGCCTAGTGATATGCAAGTATTACCACTTCTCTGCATCACGCCTTGGGTGCTGACCATCTAAATGCTTTAACTTGTAAAATGACCACTCTGCTATATGTCTGGCTACTGAGACACTGCTGTAAAAACAATGAAAAACAATAACCACAAGTAGCACAATGTCCATAACTATTAATCTACCACCACTGAAAAATAGCAAGGTTTGCTGATTGTTACACTAACATCATCATCAGTTTACTGGTGACTTTGTCAAGAGAAGATAAAACAAACATGGCTTTCTGGCAAAAATCAAACAAACATCACTTGTCTACATAATTAATTAATTTTTCCAATTATTTTTTATGAATGTGTTTACCTAGATAGCTAACAGGCTGCCTAATCTATACTAATAAAAGGCAAAGCCCTCACTTACTCACTGACTCACTGACTCACTCACTTATCACTAATTCTCCATCTTCCCGTGTAGGTAGAAGGCTTCAATTTGGCAGGCTCATTCCTTACAGCTTACTTGCAAAAAGTTAAGCAGGTTTCATTTCGAAATTCTACACGTAACGGTCATAACAGTTGACAACATCCGCCATGTTAAACTTTCTTATTTATGGCCCCATCTTCACGAAATTTGGTAGGTGGCTTCCCTGCGCTAACCAAAACCGATGTACATACTTATTTCAGTGGTATGACGCCACTGTCAGCAGCCATATTGAACTTTCCAACGTCACTAATTCTCCAACTTCCCGTGTAGGTAGAAGGCTGAAATTTGGCAGGCTCATTCCTTACAGCTTACTTACAAAAGTTAAGCAGGTTTCATTTCGAAATTCTACGCGTAACGGTCATAAAGGTCAACAACGTCCGCCATGTTGAACTTTCTTATTCATGGCCCCATCTTCACGAAATTTGGTAGGCGGCTTCCCTGCGCTAACTGAAATCAATGTACGTACTTATTTCAGTGGTATGACGCCACTGTCAGCCGCCATATTGAACTTTCCAACGTTACTAATTCTCCAACGTCCCGTGTAGGTAGAAGGCTGAAATTTGGTACTTATTTCGGTGGTATGATGCCACTGTCGGCCGCCATATTGAACTTTTCAACGGTCTTTGTTACTTATGGGCCCATCTTCAAGAAATTTGGTACACGGGTTCCCAACGCTAACTGAATCCTACTTACGTACATATATATGTCCATAGCCTGCAGCTCGGTCACCGTGTGGCGCCGTTGGGTCCCCATCCCAACGCCTCCCACGTTGTTGGCTGCCTGCCTATATAAGGCCGTCCGTCGCTCCAGTCTCTACATTCCCTTCCTTGCTTCGCCACAGGATTCTCATCTCCCTGCTGATAACTGCAGGCTTTTTATTTAATCCACGGCTTCTTAGCTGTTTTATTGTTCATTTTTTACGATTATAGTTATTGTGTAGGTATTTTAGACTTACTTTACATTGTTCAGGTACCCATTTCCTTTATCATTCCAACCGTACCCCCATTAACATGTCTATCGAGGTGATCACCATCGATCAAAGAACTGTCACTTACTGAGTGGTTTCCATGCCCGGAGATGGCACCTACATTTTCCATTCTCTTTGTTACATATTGCACGGCCATATCAGGCTCACTCTTGATATCCGGAGGAACATTGTGTCTTATGTATTGAATGACTGGGACGGGTTCAAGGTGTGGACTGATGAAGGTAGAGGAGATAATTATTCTACACAGGAGCACTAGAAGAGTGAAATGCTTAAGCCCTTCACCTATGAATCTGCATGTGAGTTGATAGCTGCCGGTGAATTGTTTGGTTGTCACTTTGAAGTGTACCGAAATGGCCAAATATTTTACACCTTTTGACAACCGCCAATGCCTCTTAAACATCTTAGATTGACAGGTGACGATTTCAGTAGTGGATACTTTGATGTTTATGAATGTTTAAACTCTCAAAAGCTGGATGTGAAGTTATCGATGAAACCGGTTGTATACTTACAACGCTTGACAGTTGCCGAATGTCACTTCAACACAAGTCCTACAAATACTGTCCTAATTGAAACAAACAATGAAACTCAAACCGAATATGACAGCAGCAATCCAAGCTGTAAGATTTGAAACAAGATTACTGTTCACATGGCCAACTGTACGTTGCATGCTCAAGAGTAAGCTCAGGGCACAGCCTGGTCATATTACAACCGGAGGGCCAAACTCACAATGTGGTATACAAAGAGATCCTTAACAAATAATTATTGGTATATTTTCCCTCAGTTTAAAAAGGTTTCATTTTCTTCTTAATAAAAATTTTAAGGCAGTACTTCGCTGCTGCGAAGCACGGGTATTTTGCTAGTGTTAGTTAAAAGATTACTTTAGCAAACCAAGATGGAAACCTGTATCAGTGCTTGTCAAATTGTGCTCAACTGACCAACAGTGCTCTATGAACATTAGTCAACAGGACAGCACCATATCAGAGCAAAGCGACTTTTAAATCATTTATATACATTCATGTGAAAAGGTATGTACACCATGTGATTTTTTTTTTTTTTAACATATGTGATGTTACACATACAAGTCCGAGGATCACCATCCAAGCTCTTCCCAGATATGTAGTACCACCCAGGGTAGAAAGGGGCGGTGCTACTAACAGCCGTGTCATGTTCTTCCTCCACAGCCTGGAGAAAACTCCCAGTGAGGGTAACTGACCCAGCCCCTTATGGTCCCAGGGTTTTAAAAGAATGGCTGCTCGAATGGAGATGTCTTTTGACCAAGGAGATAAGCCTAAGAGAACCTCCTTTAAGAGAATATGCAGAAGCCTGACTATTGATGCCACTTAATTACATAATTCATTATTTTTGTATGAAAGTGACAATACTAAATGGGGAGAGATATATTAGCACCCCAAACTACTCTTTGTTTGTTGACTCTCCTTCCCATGCCCACCACAGTGGACATATCAAGATCTAATTTCCATTTAAACAGTTTTGTACGACAAAGTGGGCATTGACCATGCTGCTAGGCCAGTGTTTCCCAACCTTTTCTTCTGCATTGGCACACTTTTTGTAACCAAAATCATCCTAAAGCACACCACTATTCTACTTACCATACACACATATACAGTGTATCTCAAAGACATGCTCAACTGTGCAAAAGGGCAGGACTACCGGGGAAGCCAGTAAAAGAAGCGGCTCAGAGATCAGTGTTCGCAGACACAGCACTTGCTGAGCACTTTGGTGGCATCTCCAAGCTGCTTCGCCCCCTTTGCCTGTCTCTCTCTACCTGAGAGGCAATTCATATGCCCACAATCCTCCTATCCTACTCAGACAGATCTTGACCATCTGCGAAGCTGGTCCCTCTCAGGTTTCAACCCAAGTGTACTACACTATTATTTCTACAGTACATGTGGGTAGCTCTCACAGTGCGTCATTGTGCAGCGGCACGCTGGTTGAAAAATATTAGATATTTAGTTGCAAACAGGCCTGTTATGGCAGCAGATTTAACAATATATTCAATCTCTTTTCGCTATTCCGTTATTTCAACAAGTAATAATTTCCGTTTGTTTGCACTAAAGAGATCTTCCCTATCCTTTTTTTGATACTTTTGAATTTTCACACTTTCATTATCTCTAACTTGCACTGCATGTGTATTGCACCAACATATTTGAATTCTTTACGACATTCTACTTTGTCATCTACTCTTTGTCCTTTATTTCCGGCCCTGGGCGTAGACTCATCTCGTGGGACGTAGAAGTGTCTCTCGGAGAAAATCACATCTTGTTTCGATCTTCTCCAGTATCCCAAAAGTATTGTTTAGCTCTCAATTCTGTTGCATTTTACTCCTGAATGTAAAAAGCCCTGATTTGCTGCTGTTTTATATAAAAATCGTTAAAGCATTGATTATAGCACACAAAAGCTGGCTTAATTTCGCATTAAACATGAGAAATAACTGCCATTTTATGATTTTTCCTTTTACAGCCTTAAACTTGCCATTTTATGGAGCATCCCTAGTGTCAGGAAAGCATACTTAACTACCTCAACCAACATGTATCTTTTGGAGGCTGCTGATTCACAATCCTTAAAACAAAAGCGTAATAAAAAAATAAGTACTAATGTTTATGTGTTATAATTCCACTGAATCTGTAAATGGGGGAAAAAAGATGTAAAAAAATAAGTACTAATGTTTATGTGTTAAATTTCCACTGAATCTGTAAATGGGGGAAAAAAAGATTAATCCCGTATGTTACTCTTTGAACAATGGATTCCAAGTACAGCACTTGTGACTCGGACAGTGCCCTGCTCTGCAAGCTTAGCAAAGTGGACTCCACTGGACACTTCATCTACTTGTGTTTCTTGTGATTTCTTTTAAAATTTTGCTGTACATTACTTTTTCCTCGATAGTAAAATTTTAAAATTGCTGTTAATGAAAATGAAAAATCATTACAACATTTATTATATTCAGTAACACCAATTGTGAAACACAAACAGACTTACCACATCTCAACTTTTATAAAATATAGATGGGCACTGACTTCACGTCTTTTGTACCCAAGGATCAGAGGGGCACATATTGTATCTGAGGGCTGGAGAGTGGGTAGGGTGCACAGGACTAAAGTAACGAGTGCGTATAATGTGTTTAAGTAATCAGGAGTGATTTTATAGATTTTCACGAATGCACACAGTTAGGTAAAGTGCTCCAGTTTCACTTTTCTCTTTGATAACAGCAGTTTACATGCACACAAAATTCATTTTTTGTGGTTGGCTGTATTCCCAGCCACAGGGGATGCACAAACCAGTGTGTTTCTTCGTCCCAAGCCTGGATAAATGGGGAGGTTTCGTCAGAAAGGGCATCCAATGCAACTTTTTGCGAGTTCAATATGCAGACAACAATACAGATTTCCATACCAGATGGGTCGAGGCCTGTGTTAACAATGGCTTGCATCAGTACTATTAGCCAACATGTTGCTGACAGAAATTGGGCTACAGAATTTAAAAAATTACTCTACTGCTTCAATTACTTTGCATATAAGTTTGGCTCTACAATACCTAATACAAGAAGTACACAAAATGACTGAACAGTAAACCTCAGTTGTTAGCCCTTTTCTTTCTTGTTCTTGCTCCAAAATTCTCCTACTCCATTTATACTGAGAAATTCTTAGGTTAATTATCCATCTGAACTAGTATGGTGCTGAGGTGTCACCCGCTGCATGGCTGCACTCAGGTTCTAATCTGGGATCATGAGTTGATTTCTCATGTGGTGGGTGCGACAATGTGTTATAGTAGCGCATGCTCCTAACCTCTGCAACTAACTCATTCATACATACCACTGAGACAAAGACGTTTTCTAAACTGATTTGACAAGAAAATTTAATCCCAGAAAAGTATATGAAGATGTGTATGTTCAGAAGGTTTTCAATAGCCCACTGCAGTTTTTTTTTTTTTAAGTTTCCTAAAAGAAAATACACTGGTGAGCAGCAGTGCTGAACTGTTGCATTTGCTTTACTGCTTAATTTTTTAATTTGCTCAATACACAAAGAGTCCTTTTAGAAATAAATAACACTAGTGATTGAAAACTGCCAAATAAAAAGCGTAAGTACATAATTATAAATGTCATCATATTACAACTTTTCTACCAGTTGCACATTACTCAGCTTCTGCAAGATATGCACGGTGTGCCCCACTCCTGCAGCTATGTTGATGTTTGTCAGTCGATGGAGTGTCCAGCTTTTTTAAGTGGTAGGAAAGAGGCTGTGCACAGCTGGGCAATAGTTTCTGCTCAAAATGAAAGGAGAGTTCCCTTAGGTTAAAAGCCATCCAATAATTAGAGGTCACTTTTTAAACATGTCAATAAAGAAAAACATTTGCAAACAATCAAAAACAAGCCTCTTATGACTGTGTCACTCAGAAGAAAATCAGTGTACATAATGTGTATGCATCCTGTGTGCTTTACCTAGCAGACTTGTGGTGTTGTTTCCATGTTAGTTGCCAGATCAAAGTCCCACTCCAAAAGATCTTCATAAGGTACAGTAAATTCCAGTATGATTATGTCTCTAGTGTTTTCTGCAACCAGTATGATATATGGTCTCAGGGTGGTGCTTACATTGTGCCAGGGAAACCTGAACTACCTCTAGATCCATCAACAGACTGCCAGTCTCTAGCAGAAATTAAAATACCTAAATCTGGTTTTGCTAAGGGTCTTCGCTGTGCACAAGCTTTAACACAAGCAATTGCTTTCTTAAGGGTAAATCTGTTTACTGTCTCAAATTCCAGTGGCAGCTTCTTCATTGTGCTTCAGGGCTCCTCGTTTTGGATGTAGGCGCACCCCCTCAAGAATGTTTCCTAACCAATATGTATGGCTGGAAGTACATTATATACTGCTTAAAAAAATTAAACTTTAATCAGAGTATAGCCTCAAGTCAATGAAACTTCTGATCTATTGATCTGGCCAGTTAACTAACAGAGAGGGATGTTAATCAGTTTCAGCTGCTTTGGTGTTAATGAAATGAACAATATGGGGCACTAGAGGGGCAACAATGAGATGACACCCAAAACAGGAATGGTTTAACAGGTGGAGGCCACTGACATTTTTCTCTCCTCATCTGTTTTTTCACTAGTTTTGCATTTGGCTACGGTCAGTGTCACTACTGGTAGCATGAGGTGATACCCGGACCCTACAGAGGTTGCACAGGTAGTCCAACTTCTCCATGATGGCACATCAATACGTGCCAGTGCCAGAAGGTTTGCTGTGTCTCCCAGCACAGTCTCAAGGGCATGGAGGAGATTCCAGGAACAGGATGAGCTCTACAAAATGACCTCCAGCAGGCCACTGGTGTCAATGCCTCTGACCAAACAATCAGAAACAGACTTTATGAGGGTGGCCTGAGGGCCCAACGTCCTCTAGTAGGCCCTGTGCTCACTGCCTGGCACTGTGGAGGTCGATTGGCATTTGCCATAGAATATCAGAATTGGCAGGTCTACCACTGGTGCCCTGTGCTTTTCACAAACGAGAGCAGGTTTACCATGAGCACATGTGACAGACATGAAAGGAGAAAGTTATGCTGCCTGTAACATCATTCAGCATGACCGGTTTGGTGGTGGGTCAGTGATGGTCTGGGGAGGCATATCCATGGAGGGATGCACAGACCTCTACAGGCTAGACAACGGCACTTTGACTGCCATTAGGTATCAGGATGAAGTCCTTGGACCCACTGTCAGACCCTATGCTGGTGCAATGGCTCCTGGGTTCCTTCTGGTGCACGGTAATGCCCAGCCTCATGTGGCAAGAGTGTGCTGGCAGTTCCTGGAGGATGAAGGAATTGATAACATTGACTGGCCCTCATGCTCTCCTGACGTCAATCCAATAGAACACCTCTGGGACATTATGTTTTGGTTCATCTGACGCCACCAGGTTGCACCTCAGACTATCCAGGAGCTCAGTGATGCTCTGGTATAGATCTGGGAGGGGATCCCCCAGGACACCATCCGTTGTCTTATTAGGAGCATGCCTTGACGTTATCAGGCATGCATACAAGCACGAGGGGGCCATACAAACTACTGAGTATGATTTGGAGATGTTGTAATGAAATTTTGGCAAAATGGACTAGCCTGTCACGTCATTTTTTCCACTTTGATTTTCGGGGTGTCTTTGAATTCAGCCCTCTGTAGGTGGATAATTTTAATTTCCATCAAATGATTTGGTATCCTTTCATTCCTAACTCATTACCCAGTCGATAACAGTATAGATATCCAGCATGATTTTTTTCCCATTGAGATCTGATGTGTTTTCAAAGTGTTCCTTTAATTTTTTTGAGCAGTTTACACTGACCACTTAAAAGAACTCAGTGTAGTAAGGTTCTGCTTTCTATAACTCTGCCTATTTGATCTTCCATTAAATTTCCTTTGTTTAGCTTCATTCAGGCTCCATACTGTCTTATCCCCAACATCCTGCTAAATCTTTCCTCCTTTAAAGCTCTTGATGCTTCCTTTCGAACCAGGTGATGTGACAGATCGTAAAGAATCCTAACCCTGCCCTAGCACAAGACACTACACCAACCTGCCTGTTACAGCCAAACCATCACATGGTTACTGAGCAGCTTCCAGGCTTTGTACAACCACCCAAACTATTTACTTCATCCTCAGGCTCAGGATACTTTTGTGACACTGGATTTCCTGCACTTTATAACCACTCTAGCCTGGATCACCTTGAACACCTTTCCCAATGATTGATAGGTATCTTCACCTTGTTTCCATTACCATAGACAGCAATATTTAATCAGAACCTTTGGCAAAACCAGTAATTTTGATATAAAAGTGTTGATCTCCTGTTCTAAGAACTCAAATGTTGAGAATAGAACTTCATGGATAAAAGAACAGTCAAAGGATTCTAGTTGAAATTCTATGTTAGTATATCCACACCTTAAAATTTCCTGGTATGACAATTTGATCTACTAATCTCAATCAGCTTTTCAGCTTAGTGTAGAAAGCTTGAATTTTCGTCATGTATCTCAAGTTACTGACATAGAAGTTTCTAAGACTTTTAAACTGTTATCTCAGAGAAGACTCAAGTTACCCTTGTGATGCCAAAGTGGAATTTGTTCAGAATGTTTCTTTTCTTCCTTCACCCCACCAACATCCCTGGTTCCTAATGCATTCCTTGGCATCCTGGTGCACACTGCAATTTCCAGGTCATTAATAAAGCTGAAGGTGGTTGGTACACAGCAGGTTTAGTTTTAGGGCCTCTGCATGTTTCAAACGAGGTTAGCAGGCAAACAGGATAAACATTATCTCATAACCTACAATCACAAACCATTCTTACAGTATGTTAACTGTATATAACTGACACTGAACAGCATTATCGTGTAAAAATGTTATAATAATCTGCAATAAGTTCTGGGACTTTTGTTTGCTTGTTGTGTTCTGGATCGTCTTGTGTGGTATTGAGTCATAAGGATTAGTCACACCCAACCACATAAGTACCATGTTATTCTTGCGAGTACCCAAGATGATATAAATAAAAATGTTACTCAATACAACATGGAAAAGAATCCAATAGTCAAATTTAAATGTAGAAAGACTCAGGATTCAGTGGTCATAGTCCATTTATGTGAGGGACAGGCGTGGTATTTTTTACTTAAAATTAACATATGTGTGTAATGTTACTGTATATACCAAGCACCTACAATGTCATGAATGCTGTAGATGCATTGAGCTTCTTTGGCTGACATTATTAACAAATTAAGTGACATAAAATTTCATCACAACGACAAACTCCACAGCGCAGGAGTTACAGTGTTAAAACTAGCTGAATAAACTAAGGATCAGTTAAACTTGCCTGGCATATCCCTATATGCATTCTTTTTTGATGTCATTATTTCCATTACAAAGTTACAGGGAGTTGGAGCCAAGCAAGCCTAGTGAAGTAAACCGCCCTGGATGGGGCAGTGGTCCATCACAGGACATGTACACACCATGCAACACATAATGAAGTAAAAATAACTAAAAACAGGGTAAGAAGTATACTTTAAGAATATATCTGTCAGTTTAAAGCCAAGGACGTATTACCACAGATGGAAGCTATTACTGGCAATAAGTCACACTGCCAACAATGACTATAACATGCCATTTTAGGTTTACCTTTCAGAATTTTCCACGCAGCCAAGTACAAGGTCTGGACTTAAACTGAGTGCAACAGAATAACCTTTCCTCTTACCATATGAGCAAACATTCCAATAGCGCAGACATCTAATATGAGAAAGACACACAAAACCATTCTGATAAAATTACTACCACCTGGATGCATTTTCTAAATCAGAAGTTTATCTAGACATACAGAAGTGTATTCCCACCACTCATAAAAAATGATTGTGTTATTTTGCAAAGATATTGCCTGCTGCTAGCACTATCATGCACAAACGTGCTTCGTCATGTAGTGATAGGATGATGCCCACCACAGCAGGCAGTATTCACTGTGGATTCATTGCATAATAAGACAATATTTATTTCAAAATAAAGCAATACATTTTCTTTAGTGGCTGGGATAAGCTTTGGTATTGAAGGAACTCAGTCTGTTGAGTTCAACTCTGTCCAGTTAATTAATTGGCAGGCAGTCTCTGTCTGTAAGTGAACTCCAACATTCAACTGAAGATGCTGCAGTTTCCAGATGTATTGTATCAGTACAGATGTTATGGAATTTATCAAAGATCTTTGTTTTTTATTAACAAGTTCAAGTTAGTTGTTCTGGAAGTGCATTTTAAGTTTGCTCTTATAACACTGGCTATTATTAAAGTCGTTACAGCTCTTGTCTTCGTCTCAATAAATCAGGTATAAATACTACCAAATCAAAAATTGTGCACTTAAAGTCAAATGTGGTACAAATCCAACCTGAGCAAACCCAATGATCTTGCATGTGCACTGCCTACAATGGCTATAATGCTGTGCTTTTTCAGGAAGGCCTACCAAAAATACAATTTGACCTGATGAGGAACACATGCCTTTAGACTGCATTACCTTTACATTAAAAAAGCTGCTAGCATTTCTGACAGTGTAACCTCACATGTACAAATGCATATTGTCCATTTCCTGTATCATTAAACATGTTGGACACTGCATGCTTTCAGGTGTTTAATTAGAATTCAGAATAACATACAAAGAACCTGAGTGAACAAATAATGTTTTTTTTAACTTATGTCACTTATCAGATGAAGAAAATTACCCAAAACTAGCTAGATACAATGTGACCTATGAAAGCAAAAAATGTATCTCCCTATTATGTATTTATTTATGTAAAGAGCTTCTGTAAAAAGCTACATTTCCTCTGGGCACAAACAAAGATCTATCTAAATTTAAAATCTAACTTCCAGTTTTGCCTAATCTGCCCATTGACCGTTCTCCCAAATGGCCTAGGGATTACTCAGTTGCTTCTAGACAAGTGCCAGACAAGCATGTGTGTTCTTTTCCTGGTTAGCAGAGGTTTCCATAGTGCTACTCTCAAGTGAACCCCCCATTTTTGCCCAGTGTCTTTCTGATAACTTGAAGCCTTCAGTTCTTTGGATGTTTTTTAGAATTCTTTGTGGATTCCTTGGTGATTCCATGCTGTTCTTTGGAGTAATTATGGCAGTCAGGACACTCCCTAGAATATTCACTATCGTTCCAAGCATTTGGCATTTGAACATTATGACTCTCACTGTGGTTTGGTGGAGTCACAGAACCTTAGAAATAGCTTTGTAGGCCTTTTCTTACTGATAAACATTTTTTTAAGATTTACTCTGGAATTTTATTCACTTAGGGCAATCATTGCTTCTTAAATCTTTTGGCTGGCAAAGTTAAAGCAATGAAAGATTATACTGTATTGGGCAGAACTGGATGTAATCAAGACTTTAAATATTCCTTTAAGTTTGTTGATTATCTTGGGGTCTATAACTTTTTTGCAGTGCCCTATATCTTATTTTAGATTTTGGTTAAACATACATTATCAGAAATCCAAAATAACAGAAGAATTGAGGAAGATGGCAAATCATTTTTCATGGCACTGCCAAGCAGATTACGTAATATGTTGAAAGCCAATGAGGTAGAAGTTGGGAGCATGTGCTGATAGTGTCTTGCCACATCCTCCACACAACGAACCACCTGGATTGGAACCAGAGTACAGCGGGTGACACCTTAGCACCACACTGGAACAGTGTGAGGTTTTATACGTTGGCTGGAGTGCCAATCGTGCCACCAACCCCTATGTTGGAGGACCCGTTTGTAGGGTTGAATGCAGATTAACATCATACCCAAGACAAAGCAATTGCAGGTTAAGAGCCTAATGGAGTACAGTCACTTCTAGCATTTACAGGATTCGAACCAGCAAACTTCTGATTGCCGGTGCAAATCCATAGCCTCAGAGCCACCACTCCGACATGCAACAGCATACAATTTAAAAAGTAAGTGCTATTAGTCACATCTCATTTAAACATGATTTATCTTATATGGTAACACTACTGATGACATCTGCTTCCTTTTACAAGTAAAAATAACTAAGCATATCTAATAGCAGAGCCTGGGTCCAAAATGGAATCCCATCTAGGACAGGGAAGCAGTTCATGAGAGAGGCCAGCTATGTATGTGCCAACACTCAAACAGGGTCAAAGTGCAGTCACCAGATAACTTAACATACTCATTGTTGGAAAACCCACATTGAAACAGGAATAACATACAAATCCCACAAAGGCATAGCCTGGATACAGGAATTAGACTCAGGATTTAGAAGCTGTCTAGGCAGATATCCACTGTCAGCCATGACATCCTAGTGGAGTTCAACAGGCATGACTGCTAAAAACAGTGAGCTCATTTACATTTACTTATTTGGTTGGTGATTTTATGCAAAGCAACTTACAACATTCATAATACAATTGGTTATATTTATTTTGGTTTTCCAATTAGAGCACAGGCAGGTCGAATGACTTGCTCATGGTCACACAATATCAGTAGCGGGACACCTTAGGGTAAGTCCAAAGCCTTAACCACAACACCTGAATGCCTCAACACTGTGCTCGAAGATTATTAGTTTAAAGATAAAACTTTTAAATGTATGAGGCCATAACCCTGTCTGCACACAGCTGACTTTGTTATTGTGTGAAGTTTTACAGCCCCATTAGCTGTTGAGGGAAAAGCAGCGGGTTTAGGCCAGTACTTACTCGATTCTCCATTTGCTACCTGCCAGTAATGTAGCTTGCAGACATATATTTTGCACCCTGCAGCTTGTGCAGAGTAATGAATTGAGCTGCAGACCTGAAGAAATGAAAGAACAATGTCACATTACTCAAAGGCACGGTAAGCAAGACCAGCAGAACACAACAGTCTGTTAGGCACTGCAAAAAATATTCATACAACAAGTAAAAAACACTGCATACTGGGCAACAGGGATCTCCAGATAAATAACCAGTGAATTGAAAGCTCTGATGGTGACAAATAAGGCGCACTATAGTATGTGCATACTCCATTTTGATCTTACCTTTAATCATATTACTAGAGAAAAATGAAATCTTTAGCTCCTTTGACATTATCTGAATGTCTATAGTTCAGGTGCCATAAAATGAATAACTATGAATAAATACACATTTATATTTGCCCTTGGGATTAATAAAGTTTATTTAATCTAATAATGCAGTGAGAGGATTTTCAAGCACACACTAAATCCGATTCACAGATATATTGGCCATAGTGTAGTTGGTGCAAAAAAAGCTAGACTGACACATACACATTAAGAAACACCAGTTTGATACACACTAGAGAGAAACTAACTGATAGACAGCCTAACTGGCAGATGCTGATGACCACCACACATGATGTAAACACCAATGGGTAAAATGGAGACCCAGGTTCAGGAGACAGATACTAGGGAACTCTTGGCTGTTAGAAAGAAATATTGATGGCTACTAATGACTAACATCATTTCCTCTATGCAGTATATTTAAGTTGGCCTGTTTAAAGAGTGCAAACAGCAACAACATTTGTAGGACTATTACATAAAAAGAAGTAGGAATACTTATGTCTGAATGGATAAACAGGAGTATTATAGAAATCTACTTTCCCATACTTTGAACTTAATGTATTCAACTCTTTGTAAGGCATTCTACAGGATCCTACCAATATTCTCAATCTGGCTTCACACTATGTTCCCTCGATCTCATGTAAATAAACTTCAAAAATGTATTTTTTTTTTCTAAGGACCCAAACTATTAACACTTTATATGTGTGCAATGTCAATATTTTACCCCCAGTCAGCATTATGCCACAGGGCTGACCTAGGTGACATCTATATTCAGTATCTCACTGCACCCCCCACATTTTTGTAAATATTTTATTATATATTTTCATGGGACAACACTGAAGATATGACACTTTGATACAATGTAAAGTAGTCCGTGTACAGCTTGTAAATTTGCTGTCCCCGCAGAATAACTCAATACACAGCCATTAATGTCTAAACCACCGGCAACAAAAGTGAGCACACCCCTAAGTGAATAATGTCCAAATTGTACCCAATGAGCCATTTTCCCTCCCCGGTGTCATGTGACTCGTTAGTGTTACAGGTCTCGGGTGTGCTAAAGTTAGTGGAAGAAGTGTAGAAGTTCAACATGGCACCTCATGGCAAAGAACTCACTGAGGATCTGAAAGAAAGAATTGTTGCTCTACATGAAGATGGCCGAGGCTATAAGAACATTTCCAACACCCTGAAACTGAGCTGCAGCACGGTGGCCAGGACCATACAGCGGTTTAACAGGACAGGTTCCACTCAGAACAGGCCTCGCCATGGTCGACCAAAGAAGTTGAGTGCACGTGCTCAGCGTCATATCCAGGGGTTGTCTTTTGAAAATAGACATATGAGTGCTGCCAGCACTGCTGCAGAGCTTGAAAGGGTGAGGGGTGAGCCTGTCAGTGCTCAGACCATACGCCGCACACTGCATCAAATTGGTCTGCATGGCTGTCATCCCAGAAGGAAGCCTCTTCTAAAGATGATGCATAAGAAAGCCTGCAAACAGTTTGCTGAAGACAAGCAGACTAAGGACGTGGATTACTGGAACCATGTCCTGTGGTCTGATGAGACCAAGATAAACTTACTGGGTTCAGATGGTGTCAAGCGTGTGTGGCGGCAACCAGGTGAGGAGTACAGAGACAAGTGTGTCTTGCCTACAGTCAAGCATGGTGGTAGGAGTGTCATGGGTTGGGGCTGCATGAGTGCTGCCAGCACTTGGGGAGCTACAGTTCATTAAGGGAACCATGATTGCCAACGTGTACTGTGACATACTGAAGCAGAGTATGATCCCCTCCCTTCGGAAACTGGGCCGCAGGGCAGTATTCCAACATGATAACGGCTCCAAACACACCTCCAAGACGACCACTGCCTTGCTGAAGAACTGAGGGTAAAGGTGCTCAACTGGCCAAGCATGTCTCCGGACCTAAACCCTATTGAGCATCTGTGGGGGGGGGCATCCTCAAACGGAAGGTGGAGGAGCGCAACGTCTTGAACATCCACCAGCTCCGTGATGTCATCAAGGAGGAGAGGAAGAAGATTCCAGTGGCAACCTGTGACGCTCTAGTGAACTCCATGCCCAAGAGAGTTAAGGCAGTGCTAAAAATAATGATGGCCACATAAAATATTGATACTTTGGGCACAATTTGGACATTTTTCACTTAGGGGCGTACTCACTATGCTGTCAGCGGTCTAGAAATTAATGGCAGTGTGATGAGTTATTGTGAAGGGACAGCAAATTTACACTGTTATACAAGCTGTACACTGACTACTTTACAACGTATCAAAGTGTCATATCTTCAGTGTTGTCCCATGAAAAGATATAATAAAATATTTACAAAAATGTGAGGGGTGTACTCACTTTTGTGAGATACTGTATGATGAATGCTCCAGGCACATTTCAGCACACATCTGGGGAATGCCCACCAGTTTATGTTTTCTGGTCTGCAATCTCCAATTTTCCGTTCTCCATTCTTTCTGCTAATATACCTTTACCTATACCTCAAATATTCCTTCACTTACACCTTTCTTCTCTCCCCTTACTGATATCCAGCAAAACATTTTCTTTCTAACTATCAATCAATCAATCAACATTTATTTATATAGCACATATTCATACAAAAAAATGTAGCTCAAAGTGCTTTACAAAATAAATAGAAAAATAGAAGACACAATAAAAAATAAACATAAGTCAACATTAATTAACATAGAATAAGTAAGGTCCGATGGCAAGGGTGGACAGAAAAAAAAAAAAAACTCCAAAAGCTGGAGAAAAAAAATAAAATCTGTAGGGGTTCGCCTCACACTTTCAATTTCTTGAGTCTCCTTCTTTTCATAATGCACTTCAGCTTGAACTTTGCACAGCAAGGATCGAAGGATCACCTGGCCCCAGTATCAGAAGGTGGAACTTACTGGTGAAGCTAGTCCAGGATCAGTTAACATGCATTCAGTGCACTGCTCTTGCTCTTAAGGGCATTTAACTAAGTTGGGGCAATACAGTTAAAAATATCATCACAATGTATTACAGTATATCATTCAATACTGATAATACTGCTACTGCAATAATTACATACTAGTGGCTAATAACTGTCTAAATGAATATCTTTCATAACGTTACTTCACAGAGGCAGGCTGAATGCTAACCCCTATTAACACTGAAGATTATCACAGATAGTTTCAGCAGGTGTCTAAAACACAGCAGAACACCTCAGCTGTTCAGTGAGCAGGCTTTTGACATTACTCGTATTATTTTTCTTTTGTGCTGCACATTTCATGGTCTTTGCTCAGACCTCAAGAGTTGATTGTGTCAATGAGACCCTGGGCAATGATTTTAGTAATGTGTAAAATATGCCATGTGGAAATATTTGCTTTGAAAATCCCACTCCTTCTTCTACATAATGAAAGGGTAGACCCACTTAATATGCTAGGCCAGTTACAGTATCTGCTGTGGTTCACCCAATAGCTAAGACAATGCAAAGGGTGAAAAATAATTTCTGCTTGAGAGCCCCAATACTTGGATTCTTTTTCTAACATGTTGACAGGGATCATGTCCTTGGAAATCCAGTAAACAACTGAATTGGTTATTTATATATTTCCCTTTGACTTCCTGTCAGAAGAAGATTGCGGCTGACAACTTGGACATAATCAGCCATTGCTATGAATGAGTTGTACTTATGGCAGGTGAAGGAGGCCTTCTCGCAGGAGAGATACTATCAAGGCCTAAAACAACAACTTAAGAATCACACATTTAAGTTTTCTTATAGGTGGCACGATTTAAGATTGTGAAACAAGCTGGCAGTATTGCCTATTTTAGATCACATGCAACTGTTTGCAAATAGTTTTGGATTATACTACATTCAATTAAAAAAATCGGACCACTTTCACGCTTCAGATGATGTAGGAGTTTTTTTTTTTTAATCTGTTTTCACCTGTTGTTTTTATATGTATTCCTTTTTCATGATAGTATCCTTTTAACACTGTGCTGATACAGATTTAAGGAGCTCGCTAACTCTCTTACATACTCTAATACACTGGCTGAGTGATCAACTCCTTTGGAGTGTCTCCTTATCCTTAAGGAGCAAAAGTCACAAATCTCCAGCTACTGTTTTCAAGTAGTAATTGTCCAATGTTCACATATTTTTCTGCTAATATCTTATGAAGAATAGAAGCAGGAAAAACACTTTATTGTAAGATGAAACACGCATTATTGTTATATGAAAAGTAAAATAATAATAATACAATGGAGTCTGGTTCCTAACCTCCAACAGGCCCAAAATTCCAGAGAATGTCCTACATGGCCCAAACCCTGCAACAATCAATGAAAGATTCTTTCACTGGGTGGCTGTCAGAATTGTCTGTACTGTTGTTGTGACTGTTGCAAGTATAAAGAGGTGCTTTCTAAAGCCCACATTGATAAGAACCCATTTCAGATTTTCCACAGGTCAGGAAAGGTTGAATGGGACTGGCAATAATCAGCATCAACAACAAAGTTGGGAGAGAGATCTCTTATGATGTTATTGTTGATTTTGCCTCTACAAATGCTAGAAAACACAGAATCTTTAAATAAATTGTCAGGTCACACAATAAAGAAATGACTTCTCTTATTAAGTCATTATAGTTGATAAATTGTTTCTTTGTGTGAGCTGAACCAGCTGCAGCTAAACACCAGTAAAACTAAAGAACTGGTGGTGGATTTAAGAAGATCACGATCTCCAGTTACTCCCCTGTCTATTAGGGAACTGCATGTGGAGATCACTCAGGAATACGAACATATGAACAGTAACTTAGAATGGACCAACAACTCACTGGCCATTTATAAGAAGGGTCAAAGTAAACTATATTTCCTGCGAAGGCTCAGATCTTTTAGGATCTGCAACACTATGCTGTGGATGTTTTAAAAGTTGTAGTTGCCAGTGCTAATCGTTTGCTGTGGCGTGCGGGGAGGAGGGTAACATGAAAGTAGCAGCCATTAAGAGGCTAAACAAACTAATTCAGATGGCTGACTGTGGCAGATCAGAGAATGTTGTCTGGACTTCAGTCTGTTATTTAAAATGCTAATCACCCATTTAATAGTGTTGTGGTTGGACAGAGGAGCGTTTTCAGTAGTAGGCTGACTAGCATAATGTGCTCCACTGAACGCCACAGGAAATCCTTCCATCCCCACAGCCATCAGACTCTATAGCTCTTCTTCTGGTCAATCATCCACGCTATAAGCTGTTTCCTTTTTCTTTAATGGATACCCCACTACTTGCATGTGCAACAACTAGCCTGTTGTTCTGACATGAATAACTTTCTGTTTTTAGAATGTGTAATATTTTTTTCACCTAACGTGCAGTATTATTATGTCAAATACATCAAAGCTCAGTATGCTAATACTGTCTAGTATACTATATTCACATGCATAGTATTTTACTGTATTGCATTACCATGTATCTGTAGAACTTAGTGAATGATAATCTCTTATACTTTGTTATTTATATTCTATTTATATTTTTATTTTACATGCTTATTTTTATACTTTTGCTTTCATCTATGTGTACAGCTGTAACATAAATAATTTCCCTTAAGATTAATAAAGTTTTCTGATTCTGATTTATGACTAATTAAAATGTCATTTTAATTTGCACTTTACTGATGGGTGTTTTGCATAATGCTTATTTCTTCATTTTATAGTTTAGTTAAAAAAATTAAGTTCTTATATAATTTAAATTAGAGGTCTCCAACTCTGGTCCTGGAGTACTACTATAGCTGCAGGTTTTCATTCTAACCCTTTTCTTAATCGGTGACCAGTTTTGACTGCTAATTAACTTCTTTTCCCCTTCATTTTAATTGACTTGTTTTTCTAAGATTCAGTCCTCTGAATTGCTTCATATTTTTTCCTTAAATGACACCCAAACAGAAATAAGATGTGAAGTGAGCTAACAGAGTGACCACCTAAGATGGGGCCTCAAACTCCAACCAACTTCATTCTAACCAGTTTCTTACGCAGAAGCCAATTGTTGTTGTTAAACTTCCTGTTTATTGTAAATCATGGCTTGTTGGCGTTCTCATCCTGCTACAGCAGACATTTCCATAACTGTTGTTTTTCGTTTTTTTTAAGACCACAGTCAAAATTTTTGTGGACCAGTGCAGATTAGCATTACTGAGATCTTCACCTTTCTTTATTTTCAGATATTGTATGATAGACACAGGTTAGCTGGTAATGTGTTAGCTGCTATTGTATTTCAGTATTGTTTGGCTTTTAATTAACAAAAACAAATAATTGAGAGGTCCTAGTTTTAAATAGCAGGTCAATTAACACTAAGGCAAAAACTGTTAACTGATTTAGAATAAAAACCTGCAGTCACACTACCACCCCAGGAACGGCGTTGGAGACCCCTGCTTTAAATGAAATGTTCTATGCGTTTTCTTGTGATTTTTTAGTACACTGAAACCATTGCTTTATTGTGTGGGCTAGGGGCCCAAATTCAAAATTTGCTTAAGGCCTCATGAATGCAATGGCCCGACCTGTGTGTGTAGACAGATAAAGAGAGTAGGAGAGAAGGGTCACAGGCTGACTGCAGATTAACAGGCAGCACAGATTCCTAGATTGTCACAGATAAAAAGGAAATCAAAACTTTTAAGGCGGACATGCTTAAATACTACGCACCTCCTAACAGATAACAAAGATGTATTAAGCAGTTAGACGAATTGCTATTAGGGACTCTAAAGCGATTAGGCTGACATACAGATAGATGACAGGGATCCCCAAGACTGTAAGTCTCGGGTGGTCAGACAGGTGGCGTCAGCAAAGCACACAGCTTGTGAAACGGACATACAAACTAATACGAAGGTTCCGACTTAACCACACAAAAGGCAAGCTGAAACGTTATGTATGAACCATTTCATATCTTATTTTTTAATACACAGTAAGCTTATTAACCTTTCGCGACGTATAAAGAGCCAGAGTCACCTTCTTACCTGTTCTCACACGGGTACATAAGGAAGCTGCCATGTCTGATTAGACCTCACTCGACTAACGGTGGCCACGCGAGACCAAACAGTACGGCCAGACAGAAACGCGAATTCAATGGAGGAACAGCTTTAGCGCTGCTGTCCCTGCTGTTAAACACGTACTTCTACGAGAGTTTTGTATTGTGTTTCATTTGGTAATAAAAAAAAAACACGTACTTAAAATGATAATTTCAGTGGTTACTCTTGTGAAAATTAGAGATAGATTTAGAGGTTATTATTTTAAAGAATATGTGCAGATTTTTTTTAAATGGGAAAAAATTTTAAATGTTTCTGAGACTGAGAAATTTCTATTGGGAAACAGTGCCACCTAGTGGCAGATGCAGAAATCCAAGGCGACATACAGGCGATTCAGAAAACTTTCTAAGACCCCTTTCACTTTCGGAACACTTTTATTTATTTTGAAATGGATACATTTGGTAGTTATTCCTATCAATCTACACTTAATATACCATGATTACATTTTTCAAAAAGGTTTGCAAATTTATTAGGAGTCAAAAGCTGAAATTACTAAAAGTACTAGCTGTGCTACACAACTGGGTTGAAATCTAAGTAATCAACATAGACCTCAGCATTAACGTTTACAGTTTCCCCAGTAAAAGGCACTCTGTCTCACGTGAACTGTGGTGAAGCACAGATGAAGACAAGGCTGTAAACCATTTCTAAAGCTTCAAGTGTTTCCAAGAGCACAGTGGCCTCAGTTATTGTGAAATGGAAGGAGGATGGAATCACCAAGACTCTTTCTAGAGTTGGCCATCCAGCCAAACTGAGTTACCGGGCAAAAAGGGCCATGGTCAGGGAGGTGACCAGGAACCCAGTGGTCACCCTAACAAGGCTTCGGAAGTTCTTTGCTAAGAAGGTAGAGCCTGTCAAAAGGGTGACTATTTCAGTAGCATTCCATCAATAGTGTTTATGGTAGAGTGGACAGACAAAAGCCACTCTTAAGTAAAAGGCATATGACAGTCTAAAGGACTCTGATAACACATGGGAAAAGATTTTCTAGTCTGCTTAGACAAAAGCTGATCTATTGGGCAGAACTCCAATCACAATGTCTGGTGAAGACCAGGCACTGCTCATCACCTGCTTAATATCATCCCTAGGGTGAATCATGGCAGCTGCAGAATCATAGTATAGTATTGGGGTTGGTCAGGGAACTTACCCACAAAGACTCAAAACAGGAATTACTGCCAAAGAGGCTTCTGCTGTACAAAGTATTGAATTAAGGGTCTTTTAATAAATTCGAAAACCTTTCTGAAAAAAATACTTTCACTTGCTCATTATGAGTCATTAAATGTAGATTAATGGGCCAAAATAGCAAATGTATCCATTTGACATTTGAAAGTTTGAAATTTACAATAAAATAAAGTGTGCAGGAAGTGAAGGGGCCCAAATACTTTGTGAATCCACTGTACATGCCTGGATTTGCATTACCTTGAAACACCGATGGCAGGTTTAGAACACAGGTGTATATTTTTTCAACATGACAATATACCAGTTGTTTAATCGTGTAAGTGTCCATTTTTTTTCCCAATTATTTTAAAATATCAATTAAAATGTTGTATAAGTAATATCTGGTAACCATTTTCATTGAACTAAAAGTTTTATTCTTTGGGACAATCTAAGCCTGTTACCACCCTACAGACAATGACAATGCTGCCTGCACCAGCTTCAGAATACATTTGCTAGCTTGTGTACCAGGGGCGAGTGAGATGACAGGCTGTGCAGAGTGAGCCCTATCTCAGTTATGATGCAAAGTGAGTTAATGATAAATACTGATGATAAATTCTTTAAGCATGGCTGTTCAGAACATGCCAGATACTGTTAGCGTGGTCATCAGCTTTAGCAAGAATTTAACTTTCTTCTTACACTGTCATCCTCATTCCATCTATACTTGAATCCACTTAATTCAGTTTTCAAGAAATACCTTAATTTTATATAGTGAATTTCTATAGTAATCACCATTCCAAGATGTTTTATGAATGCAGTAGTAAAATTGTGTTTTTCACAATTTAGGCAGGTCATGCTGTTCAAAGAGGCTGGAATGCTAGAAGTGTGGCTCAGTGGCTAAGGCAGTAGACTGCCTCCTCAGTCCGTGACTCTGACTCACAGAAAGTCACTTGAGCTGTACAATATCCATTTAGACAACTGTAAATTGGCTCTGAATGTACTGTGCATTAAGGTGTGCATTATAGATAGGCACGATATTAAGTAAAACATTTGTAATGATGACAGGGTTTTAGTGAGAGATGTCCATTGCAGTGCCAGTTTCGATAAAACAGTGCAGGAAGGACACTAATGGTTTTGTTTGTTTAATCCTTTGGGTGGCGGCACACTTCATTGTAGCATATGTTAATACAGAGTGCACTTGTGCTGGATTTAACTAATGATTGATGGCTGAAAGCAGCACAGTTTTGATTGGAGGGCACAAACTGTGCACAATGCTGAGGATAAAACAGAGCAGGGTAAGTTTGGGAGGGGACTATCCTGACACCCTGATCCCTGGGGTGTAGGAAAGATAAATGGGGGAAAACCGGTTGGGTAGCATTAAATAACTGAATAGATTACAGTGAGTATGACGGAGAGCTGGAGGAGCTCCAGTAGTTGGCGGCACTCTTGTCACCTTATCAGCTGAAAAGGTAGAGCTGGCAAAATGTGAGGGTGAGAGGGTTCACAAGTGCAGGATGAAGAATGGGGTCCCAACATGGAAGTATCCTGAAGTGAGAACATGGAATCCTGGGGGTGCTGTGGGCACTGTTGGAGGTGACAGTTTCTTTGACTGCAGTGACCAGATGCAGGGGCAGTTTGGGTCAGCAGGAACTGATGAAAGTGGCAGATTAAAGGGATGCTGTTTGCTACATTCATGAGAAACCCATGGGTCCTGAAGAGGACCAGAGAAAGAGACAGAAAGAACAGCATGGGAGAATTTACCTTTCTAAGGTGGATTTTAATTTATGTATCTATGGAATGCTATGTTTATAATCATATATCTATAGGATACTATTTAGTGAATATGTATTGACCTATTTATCCAAGAAGTATTACACTTGGTGTTTGTTTGAACCCTCATTTGTTGTGTGAATATAAACACTCTAAATTTTCACCAATCTTTGCTTGTTCTGTGTCCTCCTTGCCCAGCTCATCCTGGCCTTGACTATACGAGCAGCCCATTGGACGTAACTTCATCCTAAAGTCAGACCGCTCTTCAGAGCTCTGTCTCTGAAGCCACTGGCAGAAGTTGCTTTTTGATCTATTTGGTGCCATTGTGCAGCTGTTATTTTTGTTAAACTTAGTTTCAGTAAATGTGGTGACCCAGTTGGCACCTCAACATTACATTCAGACTGGTGCATTCCTCTTGGTCAACGACACTAGCAAAAAGTGGATGAAGGTCCTGTTAAACACAGATTAGTCTACCGTAACAAAACAATATCTTAAAGTTACAAAAACCTTAAGATAATTTAAAGATTCTGTTATCTGATTGGATAGCCACACAGGATGTCCAGGATGAAGTGGCTGAGGTCTTCTGGACTGTGATTTTTCATTTGTTTCTTCTCTCTTCTAACTGAATGTGGACCCCCTCAAAAAATTTATTTTCTTCAGGGATGCTGCTGACTGGAGCTTCCTATCCACCAATGTCAACTGGCCATAGTTTAATGATAATGTTAATGGAGTTATATTGTTCAGTTTTATTTATGTTAATCAGCTTGGAGCTGCTTTGTCTTCCTGTGTGTTTAAACAAATCTTGCCTTTATGTGTATGCATTATGTAAATAGTATTTTCTAAACTTTCTAATCTCATTTGCCTGTGAACTTGTTGCAGCACTCTAAGCCTCCACTCAGTGAAGAGTGCTATAGAAAAAGTAACTGAATTGAAATTTTATAAAGCACATTACCACACCCTAGAACCTCAAAGTCACACAACCATTCACCATCTCAACCAAGGGATTTGTGAATTGTAATCCACTATAACCTTCTACTGTCCAAACTTTGACACACTCACTCACACTCTTTGACAGCATCTGGAGAAGAGAACAGCTGAAGCACTCAGCTAACAATACAATACAATACAATACAATACAGTTTATTTTTGTATAGCCCAAAATCACACAGGAAGTGCCGCAATGGGCTTTAACAGGCCTTGCCTTTTGACAGCCCCCCAGCCTTGACTCTCTGAGAAGACAAGGAAAAACTCCCAATAGAAACCTTGTAGGGAAAAATGGAAGAAACCTTGGGAAAGGCAGTTCAAAGAGAGACCCCTTTCCAGGTAGGTTGGGCGTGCAGTGGGTGTCAAAAGTAGGGGGTCAATACAATACACTACACAGAACAGAACAATTCCTTAATACAGCATAATAATAAAAATTTTAGAAGTACGGTTTAACAGTAGATGATATGACATGGCTGAAACGTTGCTCCGATGAAAGGACCCCTCTTTCCCATGATTCCTGTGATCCTCCATCAGGGATGACTTTACCATAGGCAGGCAAACAACTTGGCAGGTGGGCCGTGGCACCAATTGCCACATTTGGGTACCGAGAAAAGAAACAGAATAGGTGAGGGTTAGTATTCAAATATAATTATCATGTTACTTATGTTATAGTGCTAATGACTAACAACAGAGATGCAGTATGTACAGTTAATCAGCAGCTCTAGTCAGGATATGCTAAACTGAAGTAGTGAGTCTTCAGCCGGGATTTAAAGGCTGAGACTGAAGGGGCATCTCTTATGGAAGCAGGAAGACCATTCCACAGTTTAGGGGCCCTGTAACTAAAAGCTCGACCTCCCACTGTTATTTTATTAATCCTTGGAATCCTAAGCAGACCGGCATCTTGAGATCTTAATGTGCGCTCAGGTTTGTAAGTCATGATAAGTTCAGACAAGTAAGCGGACCTTGGCCATTTAATGCTTTATATGTTAAAAGGAGGATTTTGAAATCTGCCCTAAACTTAACTGGGAGCCAGTGTAAAGATTTAAGAACTGGAGTTATGTGTTCATATTTTCTTGTTCTTGTAATAATTCTTGCAGCCGCATTTTGGATTAACTGGAGGCTGTATAGAGAACAGTTTGAACAGCCAGTGAACACCGCATTGCAGTAGTCAATCCTACTAGAGATAAATGCATGAATTAATTTCTCACAATCCTGTTTATTTAGAAAGCCCTTAATTTCCTAACATTTTTAAGATGGAAAAACATGTTTTGGACGACTTTGTAATATGTGCTTTAAATGACATGCTAGAGTCAAAGATAACTCCTAGATTGCGGGCTGATTCAGTAAAATTAATTGGGATTCCAACTGAGTTAAATGACGACAAAATATTGCTGTGATCAGCGTCATTCCCTCCAACAATTAACATCTCTGTTTTATCTGTATTTAAAGACAAGTAGTTCTCATTCATCCATTCCTTTAATTCACTAACACAACTAATTAAAGACAACATCGGAGAAACTTCATTTGATTTAAATGAAAGGTATAACTGGGTGTCATCTGCATACGAGTGAAAATTAACATTATGTTTCCTAATGAGAGATCCCAGTGGAAGCATGTAAAGTGAAAACAGTAAAGGTCCCAGTACTGAGCCCTGGACACCATATTGAACTTCTGTGTATAATGATGGAGTACTGTCAGCACATTTCTGTACATACTGGAATCGATTTGATAAATAAGAACTGAACCAAGCGAGCACGGGCCTGTAAGCCCAACATCGCTTTCTAGCCTGTGCAGTAAAATAGAATGGTCAATGGTGTCAAATGCTGTACTTAAGTCCAACAACATAATTACAGTGGAATTTCCTTCATCAGAGGATATCAGAATGTCATTTACAACCCGTGTTAGTGCCGTTTCTGTACTATGACCAGTGCGAAAGCCAGACTGGAATTTCTCAAATAAATTGTAATGCGTAAGGTGTGACTGAAGCTGACTGGCGACTACTTTTCTAGTATTTTAGAGAGAAATGGTAAATTTGAAATAGGCCTATAGTTATTTAGTATGTGTGGGTCTAGGTCTGACTTTTTAAGTAAAGGTTTAATGACTGACACTTTTAGTGCATCAGGTACTGTGCCATGCAGTAATGAACTATTGATAATGGTTAGAATAGGCTGCAAGAACATCCATTGCACTTTTACTAGTTTTGTTGGCACTGGATCTAGGGAACAAGTAGTGGGCTTCATTTTAGTAATTAAAGTTAAGACTTCCTGGTGAGTTACAGGATTAAAATTATTAAAGTGCTGAATGCAATGTGCAGGGTCTGCTAAGCTAGTATTTGGTTTGTACTGTGATGCTGAGATCTGGGATCTTATATTTTTAATTTTCTCATTGAAGAAGTTCATAAAGTCTGTACTGCTAATATCTGTTGGTATTTTGCACTGTTGATCTGAATTCCCATTTGTTAATTTAGCCACTGCTCTAAAAGTACCCTAGGATTTTTATTATTGCTATCTATTAATGTAGAATAGTATTCTGAGCGAGCTTTAAAGAGGGCTTTTTATATTTATTAACACTCTCTGTCCATGCAATTTGAAAGACATGTAGCTTTGTTGTTCTCCATCTGCTCCAGTTTTCACACTCTAATTTAAGAGCTCGAGTATTTTCATTAAACCAGGGAGAGTTTCTATGTGCTTTGATCACTTTTGTTTTGGGGGAGCCACTGTGTCCAGAGCATCTCTCAAGGTCACATTATAATGTGATATTAGCTGATCTAAATTGTTTTCCACGTTTACATTTGATGTTAACTGATCTAAATGGTTTTCCACAATTACACTCGACTTACTCAAGGTATCTATAAATTTTGAAGCAGAATTACAATCTAGATGTCGCACTGTCTTTGTTTTAATCTGCGAGTGCTTGGCATGGGCAGAACTAAATCAAATGTAATTAAGAAGTGATCGGAAATAACTACATTTAATGGAGTAATATTTAAATTTTGAATTTCAACTTTGTAAGTTATAATTAAATCTAATGTATGGTTATGATTATGAGTTGGACCTTTGACAATCTGACAAAATCCTACTGAATTTAACAAATAAGTAAAACATTTGCTAAAAGTGTCAGTTTCCACATCAATTTGTACATTAAAATCCCCCTTCAGAACTACGTGATCATAATTTATAGCCAAATCAGACAGAAGGTTGCTAAATTCAGTCATGAACAATGAATATGGCCCTGGTGGTCTGTAGACTAGCACTATAATTGTGTTGGAATCTGTTTTAATATTTAAAATGAATGCCTCAAAGGATGTAAAGTTGCCTAAATTTTTAGGAGTGATTTGCATTTTGTTACAATGAATTATTCCAAGGCCTCCTCCTCGACCAGAATCTCTAGACTTATGAAGGAACGAGTATCCATCTGGTGACGCCTCAGCTAGGGAACAGTGTCACATTTACTAAGCCAGGTTTCAGTAAGAAGACACAGATCAGATTTTGTACTTAATATATATCATTTACCAAAACAGCTTTAGTGCCAAGAGAGCGAATGTTCAATAAACAGCATTTAAAACTGCATGGTTCTTTCTGAACTGCTGATATATTTTTGTTTTAATTTGAATTAAATTTCTATTACAGATGCCCCTGGTGGAGTGTCTGGTTTTATCCCTTGGTCTAATTATACACCTTATTTTTGGTTATCAATTAATTTATGGTTTGTATCAAGACTAAATTTACTGGATGCCCCACAACAGGGATTATGGGTAACAGCTTCAGGAAAATAATAGGTGGGATAAACAACAGCCTGTGATTTAAGATCACATGACTGCGGCCTGGATGGTGCTCTAATCAGTCAACCAGGCAGTTTTGCTGCCATATTTTGGGATAATACATAAGATCCCCTCCAGTTAGGATGAAGACCATCTCTTCTGAAAAATCCAGGCCTTTCCCAAAAATCATCCCAATTGTTCACAAATGTTATGCTTTTATTTGCACACAAGGTTTCTAGCCAGCAGTGAAAGGAATGCAATCTGCTATAAATCACATCCCCTCTATATAATCTTGGTAAGGGACCAGATACAATTAAATTCCGACATTTTGTTTTAGCTTTGGTGCATAGAGATGAAGTTCCACTTTAATACCTCAGATTGCTGTAAATAAATATCATTAGTGCCGACATGCAGCAATAAGGTAGATACTTTATCGTCGGCAACACGGTCCAATGCGGCCTTTATGCCAGAAATCTTGGCCCCTGCAAGGCACTTAACATTAACTGCTGGTTTAACATAGTTTGGAATTCTAACATTCCGCACTATGGAATCGCCAATTATGAGCACTTTATTATTCTCAGTTTCCACAGGCGCGCTGCGGAGAGCTGAGAACCTGTTCAGGACAGAGTGAGAGTAGGAGAGAGGAAGCTAGCACCCTTACTGGTGTCACTGACATTATCCCATCTGATTTTGCTGGCAGAGCCTGAAATTGATTGTACTCTGTATGATTCTTTAATATAAGTGAAATTTAAAATTATTTGTGTCACTAGCCATGTGCGCCCAACTACGTTGCACGTGTTAAAGTTGTCTGTGAAGGGCTCCCTGTTTAAACGTGGCTGCCAGTTGTGAACTGGGCCCTTCGTCGCACAGCATTATGATTTTTTATAAGGGAAACAAAATTACAAAAGAAAACCCTTGGATATTGATTCGATAGGAACGGCCTACTCGGAATCACTGTCCGAATAGTTATTATGTGGTGGTGTAGGAGCATTTCTGCTTCTGTCCGTTCACAGTCAGTCTCATTTTCACGACGCTGTCGTTTCCTCTCACAATCTCTTCTCAACCTTTCTCCAATCTCGCAGGTTGCTTTGTGGCAATCCAAAGAGTAAGGCAATGTACACGGAGCAATAGTTATAAAAGGGGGACACATAGGTATCCAGGCTCTTTAAAGCATAAATAGGGATCACTTCACTGACATGTGAGCAAGCCACAGTACAACTGTGAGACGCGCAATACTCGCCGGCTGCAACGTAACAATAATAATTTCTGGAACGTGCTGTTATGTTGTCATTCATTTTACCCACTGTCTTTCTTTCATTCATATGTTACGTAGGCACGTACCTTTTATCTTCGGCAATCTCATTCTCTAACCAGGCCTCAGAAGCTAACCAGCCTAACACTGTCCACCACCCCTTTCGTTATTCCGGCACATTGTTGACATCCGTGAGTAACAACAGCGTACTAAACTGAAAGGTGGTCTATGCATGCGTGGAATTCTCAGACAAACAAAGATCAAGATCTAAATGAAGATCTCTTTAGTTAATTTAAAGCACAACAATTTGTTTAGTTTGAATGTCTGAACTTTGAGGTGTGACTGGCGTACAGTACTACAGTCTTCAGTAGTATAAGCCCGGAGGAGATTCTTAATGCAATGCCTATGTTTTAGCTGTCTCTCTACTGCCATATAGTGCTTCTTCTTCTAATTAATTCGTGGACAAACAAAGATCAAGATCCAAATCTATACTAATAAAAGGCAAAGCCCTCACTCACTCACTCACACACTGATTCACTGACTCATCACTAATTCTCCAACTTCCCGTGTAGGTAGAAGGCTGAAATTTGGCAGGCTCATTCCTTACAGCTTACTTACAAAAGTTGGGCAGGTTTCATTTCGAAATTCTACGCGTAATGGTCATAACTGAAACCTATTTTTTCGTCCATATACTATAATAGACTTCTGCTCGATGCCCGTGGGAGGCGTAATTTAGTGCCTACCCATATAAGGCCGTCTGTCAGCGGCAATCCAATAGAAACACTACCGCTAAATATTCACGGGTGAAAGACTGTGCTTATGCAGAGGAAGATGACATGGTCGTGGTGGTGTTTGGCACAAACTCAGCGAAACTGATAGAGAAACTTTAAGTGCCGGGTCTTAGCTAACATTACATACAGCCGTGGACATCGCACGACATGGCACCAGCACAGCTGGGAAACTTCGATGCATGTACACCGAGCGGCTCACGTGAACTGGACGCGTGCACAGACAAAAGCAACAGTTCCAAACAGTGCTGAACAAAAACCGAATTACACAATTGAGAAGGCAGCAAAAAAATCTAAAGCGTCTGATACATACAAGCATATTCATAAGTGCAGCTACTGCGGAAACAAAGCACACGGTGGAAAAAGTCAATGTCCCGTTAAAGGAAGACAGTGTAAAAAAAACCTGTGCATGCAGTGCGTCAGATAAAGAGGAAGACGAGCTGTTTATTGATGCAGTAAGAAACGAATCGATGAATGAAACCTGTTATCTTTACAACGATTGACAAACACGGAATGTAACTTGAACACAACACACCCTACAAATACGAACCTGATTGAAAGAAATAATGATAATCAAATCCTTGATGACAGCAACACTCACAAAACAATTACTGTATATTGACAATCATGTTACGTTATTTTTAAAATGTTTCCTTTTCTTAGCACAAGCACAGCTGAGAAGCTTCGACGCATGTACTCCATAATGCGTTTAAAAAAATAACGCATTTAATCACACTTTCAATTCCAAGCAAAGGGGAACTTTTGTCAATGCATGATTTCCGGGTACATCGACAGTACCACCGCTCCCTATACGCAGAGTACACAGTCTGCGTAGGGCACCAACTCCCACGGGGGCACCATCCCAGCTGCTCAAAAAAATCGTTTTTATATATTATAATAATAAATGAATATTAGTAATATACATATACAAATAAACAAAAATATAAATGTATATATTACATTTTACGGTGATCGCAGAGTAGGCTAAGCACACGTGATGACGCGCGCGCCCTCACCTCTGTTACAGCTGCCTATTTGGCCAAAAATGATAATAATTGAACAATATGCCTGCTCCTGGAAAGAGACATCAACAGTCCGCACCGAAACGAAAGAAAAAAGCCCAAGATGAAGCCCGTGCATGTAACCAAATCTCTGGATTGCTCTGCGCATAGCAGTGACGCTCCATGTAACTGTTGCATCTGCTGAGCAAAGTTTTTCTAAAATGAAGCTCATCAAAACGTACTTGCGCTCATCTATGGCACAAGAGCGCATCAGTGGTCTGGCAATTGTCAGCATCAACTCTGAATTAGCAAAGGCTTTATCATATGAAGAGCTCATTTACGACTTTGCCTCAAGAAAAAGCAGAAGTGTGCCTTTGTAAATTTTGAACTTTGGAAAGCTCCAGCAGATGACAGTGTTAATTTTATTTCAGTTTATTATTGTTTATTTTATTTATTATAAATGTTTTATTTAAAGAGTAATTTTAGTTTGTATTTTTTGCTGTAGAGCTACAATTGAAATTTATAAATGATACAATTTATTTATGTATTTACTTTTATTTGAATAAAGTTCTATTTTGGCCCCTATAGTAGGTGTTTTTTTATTATTTTATTTTTACTTCCGTAATATTTGGGGGAGGGGGCACAAAAGTAAATTTCTGCTTAGGGCACCCATTTGGCCAGCAGCGGCCCTGTACATCGATTACATTGATGCACACATCAGAGCTACAAAAATGTTACAGTCAGGGCCGGATTTTCCTATAGGCTAACTAGGCTTCAGCCTAGGGCCTCAAGATCAAGAGGGGCCTACATTCAAATTGTTAGCAATGTGAACAAACTTAAAAATGTGAGGTGAAAGGGCTTCATAAGTGGAATAGCCTAGGGCCTCTTTTCATCTAAATCCGGCCCCTTTTTACAGTCAGAATAAAGCGCGTTCCTACGACTGATTGGAGGAAGATTTCATTTCAAGAGACTGCCCGAGCGAAGCCTTGATAAAAGCATGGTTTTGTGCACACTGAAAAGCAAGCAAAATTAGATGCATTACAGAAAGCGGACTTTGTGGCTCTTACTGGGGACCATTGGACTTCTGTGACCGTTAGTAATTCTAATTACATCTAATTACAAAATGTTCAATGATCACACTGTTTTAGCCTAATGTACAAAATAATTTTGGCTGAGGTTACTCAGAGTTTAAAGATTAAGTTGGTCAAATTACCATTTATGTTTCTGACTTTTTTTAAGAAGAAAAACTGCACTTTATGTTGAAATTTTGGTTATTATTATTTAAAGACACTTAAACTTAAACTACCACTTTATTTTTAAGTCTGCCCAATTTTAGCCAGGGATGATATTTTTGTTTCTGTTTTGAATTGAAATTCAGTTTAAAAGCATTTTTTTTTCAGAAATTAAAAGAGCTTGAGTTTACAATATTCATGTCCATTTGATACTGTCGCCCACTAAAACCATTTTAAATTAAAAAAAACATTTGCGATTTGGGGCAAATTTTCATGTGTGATTACATACGATTAATCAAGATTAATTATTACACAGCCTCTAATTAATTAGATTAATTTTATTAATCGACTCCCACCCCTAATATATATATGTAGATATATATATGTAGATTTATATATATATGTGTATATACAGTATATATGTAGATATGTGTATGTATATATGTATATATATGTGTGTGTATATATATATGTGTATATATGTATATATATGTATATGTATATGTATATATATGTATATATATATGTCTATATTTGTGTGTGTGTATATATATATATATATATATATATATATATATATATATATATATATGCCAGCAACACTCATGACAATGACAACACAATTACATTGTCAATCATGTTACGTTATTATTAAAATGTTTCCTTTTCTTTTTCATTACTTCTTTAACACACTACTTCTCCACTGCATAGCGCGGGTATTTTGCTAGTGAAGATTATATATAGAGATTGCTCATTTACATTGTTGTTGTTATTTGGCCACTTCTATGGCTTTAAGGTAGTACTGTAGGTAAAATGATCTTTCCACAGTGCATCTCAAAAATTGAATGTGGTCTGATGGTGGAGCTAATACTCCCTGATGGACACAACAGGGAATTGGGAATACAGTACCTGGATCAGGTCTCCATGCAGCCTCCTCTTCTCTAAAACTAAAGTGATTTAATCCCCTTTGTTTTCTCATCCACCCAGACCACCATGACATCCAGACAGCTAACATGGACTAACCAACAACCCTCTGAATATTAACAGTCTAGCATATTACCAAATTCTCTCACTTTCTCACATGACTTGTAAATGTGCAATTAAGCCATTTTTGCTGTACTGTAGGAGGTGAGACACCCAGGTTATGGCCAAACTCAATGAATAGGAGTGACACAATTAGCTCTGAATTTTATAATTCATAGATACCACTTGGAAGGGAGTCCAAGTGAAATTTCTCAGCAAGAGAAATCTCTGACAAGAAGCCAATCTAAAATTTGAACCCATTCTCCTAGAGCTGTGAGATTTACAGGTGTAGTAAAATAAAAATTTCACATAATCTTATCTTTTCATTATTCTGTCCTTCCATTTTCTAACATGTCTATCCAGTTCACAGTCATGGAGGCAGTCATTGATTATTTTAAACCTTCTTTGTTATGCCCTATGTGTCACTGCTGTAAAAAGAAATTGCAATTGAAAAGTCAGTGAAGATTTGGATTCTATATTCTACAAAATGTGGACTCAATACTCAAGCTTCCAATGACCCTACATTAACACAAGTCAGTCAGTTATTGTCCAACCCACCATATCCTAACACAGGGCCATGGGGGTCTGCTGGAGCCAATCCCAGCCAACACAGGGAGTAAGGCAGGAACAAACCCCAGGCAAGGCGCCAGCCACCTCAGGGCACACACACGGGACAATTTAGGATTTTTTAATGCACCTAACCTGCATATCTTTGGACTGTGGGAGGAAACCAGAGCACCCGGAGGAAACCCACGCAGACACAGGGAGAACATGCAAACTCCAATCAGGTAGGACCCAGGAAGCGAACCCAGGTCTCCTTACTGCGAGGTAGCAGCACTACTACTGCACCACCATGCCGCCCCATTAACACAAATGGGTTTATAAAATGGATGGATAAATGGATGGTTGGATGTAAAATAATACAATGTACCGTCTAAGAAGACAATTGAGGTAAGCTGATGTCACATAGGGGCAAAGGGGACAGCTGAAGGGCTCTAGTGACTGCAATTTTACCACCACACCAGGGGTTGGTGCTGTGTCCTAATGCCTTTTCATTTTCCTCCCTCTGCAGACCAGATGATTGACACCTATAACACTGCTGACGTCATTTGTGGTGTCCATCCGCTTGGACCCACCTCTTCCTGGCAAGAGCACTGAAAACAAGAAGCTCTGACATATTTGCCAGTTCATCTGGAAAGGCGTCGCTGCAATTATTGCATGTTTTGTTTTTGCTTTGCATTCCAATTATAAGGGGATACCTGGCTGGTGCCCCAAATTCTATACTGTTGTCCTTTGACTCTCTTACATTGGATAAACAAAAGCAGTTCCCACTTACAGCATCCAGATACCAGCCAGGATATCTGTCAGCAGTTATCTCATGTGCTTCAATCTAAATCTAAATTATTATGACAAATTTGTTCAATTATTTGAAAGTAGATTCATATATTTCTGTTAACTGTATCCACTGTGGAAAGCATACCCCCAGACACAGACAGACCGACACCAGAATGTCCAAAACACACTTCTTTTATTTTTTAAGCACCACAATGTCTTCAAGCACCAACTCTCTTCCTTTCTCTTCTTCTTCTTCTTTCTCTCTCTTGACCTCCTGTCCCCTCCTCACAAGCTTCATCTCCTTCCTCCCAACACTGGCTCGTCTACTGGAGGGAGGCGGCGCCTTTTATCATGACCCGGATGAGCCCCAGGTACTCCCCCTGATGTCACTTCCTGGTGTGGTGGAAGTGTCAGGAAATCACCTGGAAGCACTCCGGGTGTCCTTGGGATTGCTTCCGGCAGCACTTCCTGGTGTGGCGGAAGTGCTGCCATCCATGATTCCCTAATTGTCCGGACGCCCCCTGGTGGTGGCCACGTCCTCTCATAATGGTGAGCGTCCCAGCTCCGTTCCTGTGGCCCCCAATTAGACCCGGGTGGCTGCCCTCTCGTGACCGAGGAGAAGTATCGTTCAACTCGGGGACTGTCCAGGTGTCTCTGCTGGGCAGTGTCCCCGCTCATCTGTGACACCACATATACAGTAAAATGCAAGTTCAGATTTAATTGTTTTTTCTGCTTTTTTAACTATGAGAAATCAAAATAACACTACATAACATACCATCCCCAGTCCCAGTTAATACCATTCAGGGTCACAGAGATGGGGTGCCAGTCCAAAACAAGATGCACAAAAAAAGTGGCCAGTTTAGCCTCACCAATTAAACTGTTTGTCAATATGAAAAGAAGCCAAGACTTCTTCCTCTTCATCTTTTCCCACTTCTCTGTGGGGTTGATGATCTTTATCAACCTTCTTCAAATAGCTCTCATCATTGATTGCTAGGGTTGATTTGGCTGATCTGAAAAGGCGGGTGTCCCCTTCCTCTCTTAATGCTCTATGTGTGTTCTTTGCGAAGCAACATGCTTGGTGGAAGAGGACAAGGCCCTTGGGTGTCCAGGTAGCGACCAGAGTACCTCTAAACAAGCAAAACTGAGCAAGAAACCATGACTACCAGGAGAAAAACCCAGACATACAGTATATGAAACTATATACTGGGAATTAAGTCAAGTATTGTCATATATACAGTATAACCTGCTTTTAATGTATTATTCTTTCATATATAATTTTTATAAATTATTTCTACTTATTATTATTGTTACATTGCTTGTTTTTCTTTTTATTATACAATGTTATTTTTTGCTTTCAGTATTATGCTGTAGCAATCTGTGTAAATGTATTTCTTGAGCTTAGCCAGGAGAAACACCTAAAAACTACTTCATTTCCAGAGATGTCTAGCCAATAGGGGACAATGGTCCTAATACACTGATTGGTTTACTGTATCATAACAATATTATCTGAAACATAAAAAAACTTTCAAATAATGGAAAGGTTTATGAACATATATGGATCTGTTAGGGAAAAGAGTAATACATAGATTGATATGAAAGGCACTTTATGAAAGATAGGTAGATAGATAGATGTGAAAGGCACTATATAATAGATAGATAGATAGATAGATAGATAGATAGATAGATAGATAGATAGATAGATAGATAGATAGATAGATAGATAGATAGATAGATAGATAGATAGTGTGGCATGAAGGGAGCACTCCAGCTCCCTCAACCTGACACAAACAGACACAAGCACAAGTTCAGGTTTATTTGGTGGGAAACTCTTCCCAATCATTTCCCACAGCATAAACACAAGTACAAATAAGCAGCACACAGCAATGCCTTTTCTTCTTCTTTTATGCAGCACCTGGGAGTACTTCCAGTATCCCATAAGTGTGGTCATGAAGCAGGTGAGGTGGGAGCCTGATGAAATAGGGCTTAGCAGTCCCTCCTGGCAGCATCCCCTGGCACCCCCCATGGGACCCAACAAGGCTGAATAACCAAACTCCAACTCCCATGTAGCCCTATGGGAATTTTTGGTGTTGCAGTAACCCATTGGGGGTTAGGGCTGAAATTTAGTGTCACTGGGGAGATAATGTCCTAATGTCCTGTGCACATTCTATCCCCTGGTTCTTCCAGTATAAAGGAGTCCCAGGTGGGTAAGGGTGCCAGCTGTCCACCACAATAGATAGACAGAAAAAATGTAAATGAATCAGGTCTCCAATGCATTGCAATTGATAAACACCTCCACACTGCAAGGACTGGGGGAGCAAGCAGGGTCAGAGCATTACCTCCCCCGGAATGCTAAATGGCAGCCCCCCAAGGTCGCAGTGATGCCTCAGACTCCCACAAGGCTTCATTTAAATTGGAGTTGCATACAGCCCTGTTGGGATCCGGGGGTGCCGCCAAGGGGTGCTACAGCTGATCCTGAGCTTGTGTAGGCGGTTCTTTCACCACACCCGGAAGTGCTGCCGGAAGTAGGTCATCCAGCACCTGAAGCATTTCCGGGTAACATATTAAAGGAGCCAGCAGACACTACTCAGGGAGCCAGAGTCAGGAGGAAGGAGACAAAGCTTGCCAAGGAGGAGTGGAGAAGAAAAAGACTGAAAGAAAAGAAGAAGAAGAGAATGTATTGTGTTCAGGTGTATTGATTGGGCTTGTGCGTAAGACTGTGTTGTACTTGTGGGAACAAGGAAGGCGTTTCACACAAGTGAAGAAAAACAAAATTCACCTGTGCTTTTATAAGTGTGTCTCCTGCATCTGTCTGTGTCAGGTTGGGTGGCTGGCAAGCCCCCTCCTGGTGTCACAACACCTAAGTATAATTTTATTTCTAAATGTACTCTTCACCATTAGGTATATAACTTTACTCTTCAGCCCACTTTAAATTAAACTTTATTAATCCCCAAGGGAAATTTAGATGCATACAGCAGCAGAAACATAAATTGCAAGAATACAGACTCACGGGACAGATAATACAATCAATCAATCAATCATTCAGTCAATAATTAAATAAAAACTGGAAAATTTTAGTTTGGGGCATTGGGAGGAAGCATTGAATTGCCTGCTAACAACAGACAGAAAAGACCCCCAGATGCTCTTCTTAGCAAAATGTGGTGAAATGAGCCTGTGGCTATAATTGCTCCAAGACAGCATCTCCGGGAGGAGATGGAGAGGATTTTTCATGATGGCATCCAGTTTTCCCACCACTCACTTTTCCACAACAGCTTCCAGTGTGTCTGGGGTTTGCCTTGTGATGGGGTAGGCTTTCCTGATAAGTTTGTCCAGGCATTGTGTGTCTTAAATTCAAGTTGCTTTCCATCATAATGCAGCAAAGATCAATACACTGGCCACATCTGACTGATAGAACATTTCCAGCAACTTGCTGCATACACCAGAAGACCAGAGTCTCCTCAGGAAATACATTCTGCTCTAGCCCTCCTTGTCCAATGCCAGAGTGTGGTCAGACCAGTCCAGGTTGGTGTTTATACAAAACCCCTGGTACTTGTAGCTCTATACCACTTCTACATCCTCCCCTGAATGGTGACTGGTCTCAGAAGCTCTTTGGCATGTTGAATGTCCACCACGGGCTCTTTTGTCTTATTGATGTTGAGCTGCAAGTGGTTCTCCCTACACCACATGACAAAGTCCTCCACAACCTTTCTGTACTCTGATTTGTTTCTGTTTTTAACAAAGCCTATGACTGAAGAGACATCTGAGAATTTCTGGAGTGGGTAAGCGCTGGTAGTACACTGGAAGTCCATTATGTTGAGGGCAACCAGGTAGAGAGACTGGATGACTCCCTGAGATGCTCCAGTATTACACACCACCATTTCTAACACACAGTCCCTCAGCCTCACAAACTGTTGTTTGTAGGTCAGGAAGTCCATCAGGTCAGGAGATTGTGGGGGCATCAAAACGCATAGCCTTGAACTTTTTCCCCAGCTGATGAGACAGAATGTTGTTAAAGGCACTTGAAAAATCAAATAATGTTATCCTGACTGTGGTGCTGACTTTATCCAAGTGGGAGTAGGCTCTGTGGTACATGAGGATCAGAGTATTCTCCAAACTGCAGGGGATCCAGATGTTCGAGATCTTTACCACACATTACAGAAACAAACTCTATCCTTTCTGGAGTGTGTAAAACACAATATGTCATTTTAAACAAAGCTAAACTTTCTAGTATCATGACTTGACCTCTTTCACGTTCCGAGCACGTATCTCTTTTGTCCTAAATCGCCTTCCATAGTCCTAAAGTCCTGAAGCGGGAGAATTATGATAGCGCGAACACGTCAGGTCAGAGGTCAACTAGCCCTGGGCAGCGGTCGGAGGAGGAGGTAACTGGCAGCTTTGATTCATTTAGGTTCTGTTGGGGACACGAATCTCCCAGTGGGACATTTTGACGTTCTAAGTGGTATCCAGCCTGGCAGAATTCGGAATTAGATATTCTGTGCCATTTCGTCGAGTTGTGACGTCGCCCTGGCCGGTCCTCAAGCAGTCCACTGTGAGAATAAGTTGACACCGATTGATGGCAGGTCGCCAGGCACCTGTCCATCACTGAGATGCTGCGTTCCGCTTCACAACCGGAGACGGGTAATACTACCAGTTACAGTTAACGAGCGGTGTCGTCTTTTTGTCAGAACTCGTTCCTCTGTTTTGTGAGAGAAGGATCGCGCGGCATATCCACCGCGAGTCGGCGCCACATTCAGCTTTACGGTTATTTTACTGGATATAATCATCACATGTATTTTTTTCAGAATGACGTATGTTAACGGCCTTGTGCACTTAAAAAATTCTTTACTTATAACTCATCAACTCTTCTTTGTAATTTGCGGCGTAGGCAAGCTTCGGTAGAATGCTGACTTTACTTAACCACCATAATTGCGTTGTTCCACCGTTAGATCATTTATTCATTTTTTGTGGTTTTCTCCTCAGAACAAGGTTCCAAGTTGGAATCCGCCCTGGACGGGATGACAGACCACATCAGGGTGCAATCAGTCTTTCTATTTAATGCAGCACCCTTCAGGTGTGCAACAAGGTAACAAAACAGAATTACAACATAAAAGTATAAATGTAATGGCCTCACAGCACTGTAAATGTGTTATATTTTCAATATACAGTACATGATGGCCATTTAGAAAGTGTTGATTAGTATGTACTGCGACAAATTAAGCTATCTGAACCTCCATTGCCAGAAATACTTAATCTTTGTGTCATAGGTTTTCTCAGTTTATCAGTCAATCCATTTTTGTTTTATATAATATTTTGTGCAGTTGAATAAAAATTATAATAATACATTTTATTTATATAGTGCCTTTCCCATGCTCAAGGCGCTTACAGAATATAAGAAAGAACGGAAGGATATACAGTATATAGCATTATACTAAACCAGATAAATAAATAAAGAAGATTAAGACAGTAAATTCAGAGGAAAGCCTAACAGACATCATAATTGATGGTCTCGCACACACACAGGTTACATGAGCATCTTGACAGAGAGGTAAACTTAGAGAAGGGTAATAAAAGTCAAGTAGAGCTAAAAGCCTTCCTGGACAGATGAGTTTTGAGTTGTTTTTTAAAATAATTCATGGAGTCAGCTGACCTGATTAATTTCGGTAGGTCATTCCAGAGTCTGGGCGCTATACAGCTGAAGGCCCTGCTGTCACCCATGGAGTGTAGATTAGTGTGGGGCACAACAAGATTGCCAGAATCAGAGGACCTTAGTGGGCGGGAAGGCACATAGTGATGGAGAAGGTCACTGATGAATGGCACAAAGGTGTTTAGCACTGCTTCCCTGTAGTTGAAGGAAACTGAGTTTGATTCTCAACATGTTGACTTTCCGTGTGGCGTTTTTGTGTTCTTCCCACGTCTGGTTTCCTGTTTTTGGAGAGTAGTAGTTAGTGCTGCATGTGTCCATTTTCTGAACTCCTCTTTTTCGCTGCCAACAAACAAGATGCCAGAGGCTGTCCTTTCAGAAAAACCTTGTAAGACTGAAGCCAACCTTGAATGAGGTGCTAGTGTGTCACAAGGCACATGCAGATACACTTTAGTTAACATACCACCTTTCACAAAGTACTTTGTAAAGTAAATATAATTATTATGAAGGGGAAAGAGACAAGATATTGCACTGGATACATGTATCATCATCATTACGTGCCGTGTTGTATGATGGTCTTGGACAATCATGGTCTTTCATCTCTCTCTAATTCTCATACCTTTTTTAAAAACGTTTGTCTCTCCATCCTTAGATGTGACTCGTGAATATTTTCCACTGTCAAGTGTAACAACATCTTCCACTAATTTTCCCTGTCACTGCACAATGATCAAGCTTTCACTTGCCATTTCCTGATTGTTGATATCATTTTTCTTCTTACTCTGCATTTTCTCACCATTTCCTTATAGTATTCTGTCTTTCATTATATAAACAAATTAAAACATGGACCTGTTTATGAAAATGTTAATGTTCAGTTATGATTAATGTGGGTAAATGTGGCATTTGCAAAAGTGTTGTCTCTCTTTCAATTGTAAGGTTTAAACTCATTAAGGTGTTAGTCTGGTCAAGAATTGTCATCAGTTGACAATTTCTAATAACAGTTCCAGAGCCTAATAAATTCATTGATTCTTCAAACATTGTGCAAGACTTAACAACAATGTGCTCATCTAAGAAACTGAATAAGTATCTGAAAATTTAACTAATTTAATATTACCTAATGCCTGCAAAGCAGGAGAAAGGAATTAAAAGATATCAAAGTGCTCCCAGCTAGCAATTTTCACAGTCCAAAATGTCATTTAAGAAAAAGTCAAGGGAAAACATGGATGTCAAGAAAAGTTCGGGAAGACCAAGAAAAGTCAATGCACGATGACACCTTTTATTGGCTAACTGAACAGATTACAATATGCAAGCTTTCAAAGCCGCTCAGCCTCCTTCTTCATGCAGGTTGTTATGGATTACTGGTTGCCGGAAGAAGGGGCCCGAGTGGCTTTGAAAGCTTGCATATTGTAATCTGTTCAGTTAGCCAATAAAAGGTGTCATTTTGTTTGACTTCTCTTTGCAGCTCTAAAGGGTTAGCGCAGCACAACACCCAACTACTGGAAGACCAAGAAAACGGACAGTTTGACTGAATCTACTGTAAGTATTCAAGGTAGACAGCAAGCAGGAAGCCATATAAGCAGTGCTTTTTGTGACAGCCTAGAGTAAATGTGACAATTTCATTATAATGAACATTATTTACATAGCACAGTCCATTCATGACGTGCAGCTCAGAGCACTTTACAAAGAATTAAAAGAAGACAACACAGTAAAGCAAGCAGTAATCATTGAGAAGCGAAAATGAGAAGAGTAGAATTATAAATTAAAAGCAAAACCACACAAATATAAGAAGAGAGACTCACAATAAATGAAAGTAAATGCTAATCTATTATAAAAACGTAACCTGATGGAACTAACTAATTAGGCATTTTTAACTGCTTGTTACTCATACAGGGTGTCTGACAAAGCTTGGGAACACAAAACCAGAAAGCAGCCATATCACTTCCTTTTTACACTTGGGCCTTAAAAAGGAAAATCCTAACATTTTGATGCATGTTCAGTCGGACACTCCTGAGATGTTCTTCGAAACTAAGCTTTTAAGCACTCTAAAAGCAAACAAAGAACAGCTGTTAAAAGTCAAGACAGACAGGGTAGATCTGTATTCTCAATTTGATTATTGAGGGAGATGAGGAAGTTGATTTGCAAAGCTGGTTGAGCATTTCTAAAGAGATGGGTAGTGGGGCTTTGGAAGGGTAAGGAGGGTATCACCAGAAGTAGCTCAGCTGGGAATTAATCCAGTGTTTAATCGATTTGTGACTTCACTACTGTGTCACCCGCTTAGTAAATCATTTGTCTGTTCATTTTTGGAATGCTTTTGCCTGTCACATGTATTTCTTTTTATTTTATATGCTTATAATATTATCATCCGAGACCTGGATTCATTACTGCTGTCGACAGATATCTTTACAGTTGGAGCACAGGTGGGATACATGACTTTCTCAGGGTCACGGAGTGAGGCAGAGTTGAGAACTGAATTAGCCGCCTTGTGGTGTAAAGTTGAATTCTTTCGACACTCAGTACAGTTACAGGGCTGCAGGTTTTTATTGCAGCCACTGACTTAATTATTAGCCAGTTACTTCTGTTAATAGAGTCTACTTCTTTTGTGTTCATGTTAAATGACTTGATTTTTAAAAATTCAGAAACTTTAACTGCTTCCAGCAGCCAAACAATAATGAGATGCAAAATGAGCCAACAGGTAACCAGATAACTTGACTCCATTTTCCCTAGGTGTCCATTGTATCATTTTTGTTTCAATAAAATATTTGAAAACAGTGAAGTTATGAAAAATATTGAGCTGTTCAGGGCAATAAAACACATTGAAGGTGCTCTCAATAAAAAAACAATAGTTTTGGAAGTGTCCAGTGTGGCAGAACAGGAGCACTAAGAAACTGCAGGGTTAAATAATGTCTTTCAAGAATTAGCTTCGAAGTAAGAAATTGGTTGGAGTAAGAAATGGTGGACCTCTAAGGAAGGAGTTTGAGAGCCCAGAATGAAATAACAACAAGAACAACATTTATTTATATAGCACATTTTCATACAAAAAATGTAGCTCAAAGTGCTTTACAAAATAAAGAATAGAAAAATAGAAGACACAATAAAAAATAAAAATAAGTCAACATTAATTAACATAGAATAAGTAAGGTCCGATGGCCAGGGTGGACAGAAAAAACAAAAAAAAACTCCAGAGGCTGGAGAAAAAAAATAAAATCTGTAGGGATTCCAGACCACGAGACGGCCCAGTCCCCTCTGGGCAATCTACCTAACATAAATCAAACAGTCCTCTTTGTATTTAGGGTTTTCATGGAAGGACTTGATGATGATGGTCATGTATAGACTTTCAGTCCATCAATGTTGGAGCATCATGATGCATTGAGTAGGTGGTGGTGGCACAGGCCGCCACCACAAAGAAACTGGAAAAAGAAACAGAAGAGAGAGTTGGGGTCAGTGCGGATTTTAGAGCCACTATGAATAGTTATTATGAAGAATTGAACATACAGAGTATCAGGATTAAGTTAAGGTGAAATTATAAAAAGGCCATGTTAAAGTAATGTGTTTTCAGCAGTGTTTTAAAGTGCTCCACTATATTAGCCTGGCGAATTCCTATTGGCAGGCTTTTCCAGATTTTAGGTGTATAGCAGCAGAAGGCCGCCTCACCACTTCTTTTAAGTTTAGTTCTTAGAATTCTAAGCAGACACTCATTTGAAGATCTAAGGTTACAATTTGGAATATAAGGTGTCAGACATTCCGATATATAAGATGGAGCGAGATTATTTAAGGCTTTATAAACCATAAGCAGAATTTTAAAGTCAATCCTGAATGACACAGGCAACCAGTGTAGTGACATCAAAACTGGAGAAATGTGTTCGGATTTTCTTTTCCCAGTTAGGATTCTAGCAGCTGCATTCTGCACTCGTTGCAAGTGATTTATGTCTTTTTTGGGTAGTCCTGAGAGGAGTGCGTTACAGTAATCTAGTTGACTGAAAACAAAAGCATGAATTAATTTCTCAGCATCTTTCAATGATATAAGAGGTCTAACTTTTGCTATGTTTCTTAAGTGAAAAAATGCTGTCCTAGTGGTCTGATGAATATGCGATTTAAAATTCAGCCTACAGTTAACAGTTACTCCTAAGTTTTTTACTTCCGTCTTAACTTTTAATCCTAATGCATCAAGTTTATTTCTGATAACCTCGTTGAATCCATTTTTGCCAATTACCAAGATTTCAGTTTTCTTTTTATTTAGCTTGAGAAAATTAATATTCATCCATTCAGAAATACCAGTAAGACATTGTGTTAGTGAATCGAGAGAGTCGGAGTCATCAGGTGCTATTGATAAGTACAGCTGTGTGTCATCAGACCAAATTAAATGCTTTCACCAGGATAGATTTACCTGAATTACATAGTATAATCTCTCAACTGAAACCGTCCACCTGCGTCCTTGACCCAATACCAACCAGGTTTTTCAAAGAAATATCAGGCGTGCTAATTGACAATATTCTGGACATAGTTAATTCGTCATTAGATACGGGGGTCTTTCCAGACTGTCTTAAGACTGCTGTAGTTAAACCCCTGCTCAAGAAAAATAATCTTGACCCCTCTGCCTTTGAAAATTTTAGACCCATCTCTAACCTGCCCTTCTTAAGTAAAATTCTAGAGAAGGCAGTCATTATGCAGTTAAATGACCACCTAAATAAACCTGCTATTCTTGATAAATTTCAGTCAGGCTTCAGAACAAATCACAGCACAGAAACTGCACTTGTTAAAGTAGTAAATGACTTGCGGGTAAATGCAGACAGAGGCCATTTATCTGTTCTCATCCTCTTAGATCTGAGTGCTGCATTTGACACCATTGATCACAATATTCTTAGAAATCGCCTTAGTCAATGGGTGGGCCTCTCTGGCAGTGTCTTAAATTGGTTTGAATCCTACCTGGCAGGTAGAAAATTCTTTGTGAGTTGTGGTAATCAAATCTCAAAGACACATGATATCCGATATGGTGTTCCACAAGGCTCTATCCTGGGTCCACTGCTCTTCTCAATCTACATGCTTCCGTTAGGTCAGATTATCTCAGGTTACAACGTGAGCTACCACAGCTATGCTGATGACACACAGCTGTACTTATCAATAGCACCTGATGACTCCGACTCTTTCGATACACTAACACAATGTCTTACTGGTATTTCTGAATGGATGAATAGTAATTTTCTCAAACTAAATAAAGAGAAAACTGAAATTTTAGTAATTGGCAATAATGGATTCAGTGAGGTTATCAGAAATAAACTTGATGCACTAGGATTAAAAGTTAAGACGGAAGTAAAAAATTTAGGGGTAACCATTGACTGTAATCTGAATTTTAAATCGCATATTCATCAGACCACTAGGACAGCATTTTTTCACTTAAGAAACATAGCAAAAGTTAGACCTCTTATATCATTGAAAGATGCTGAGAGATTAATTCACGCTTTTGTTTTCAGTAGACTAGATTACTGTAATGCACTCCTCTCAGGACTACCCAAAAAAGACATCAATCACTTGCAACGAGTGCAGAATGCAGCTGCTAGAATCCTAACTGGGAAAAGAAAATCCAACACATTTCTCCAGTTTTGATGTCACTACACTGGTTGCCTGTGTCATTCAGGATTGACTTTAAAATACTGCTTATGGTTTATAAAGCCTTAAATAATCTCGCTCCATCTTATATATCGGAATGCCTGACACGTTATATTCCAAATCGTGACCTTAGATCTTCAAATGAGTGTCTCCTTATAATTCCAAAAGCTAAACTTAAAAGAAGTGGTGAGGCGGCCTTCTGCTGTTATGCACCTAAAATCTGGAATAGCCTGCCAATAGGAATTCGCCAGGCTAATATAGTGGAGCACTTTAAAACACTGCTGAAAACACATTACTTTAACATGGCCTTTTCATAACTTCACTTTAACTTAATACTGATACTCTGTATGTTCAATTCTTCATAATAACTATTCACAGTGGCTCCAAAATCCATACTGACCCCAACTCTCTCTTCTGTTTCTTTTTCCGGTTTCTTTGTGGTGGCGGCCTGCGCCACCACCACCTACTCAAAGCATCATGATGCACCAACATTGATGGACTGAAAGCCAGAAGTCTACGTGACCATCATCATCAGGTCCTTCCATGAAAACCCTAAATACAAAGAGGACTGTTTGATTTATGTTAGGTAGATTGCCCAGAGGGGACTGGGTGGTCTCGTGGTCTGGAATCCCTACAGATTTTATTTTTTCTCCAGCCTTTGGAGTTTTTTTTTGTTTTTCTGTCCACCCTGGCCATCGGACCTTACTTATTCTATGTTAATTAATGTTGACTTATGTTTATCTTTTATTGTGTCTTCTATTTCTCTATTCATTTTGTAAAGCACTTTGAGCTACATTTTTTGTATGAATATGTGCTATATAAATAAATGTTGATTGATTGATTGATTGATTGATCAGCATAGCTGTGGTAGCTCACGTTGTGCCCCGAGATAATCTGACCTAACGTAAGCATGTAGATTGAGAACAGCAGCGGACCCAGCATAGAGCCTTGTGGAACACCATATTGGATATCATGTGTCTTTGAGATGTGATTACCACAACTCACAAAGAATTTTCTACCTGCCAGGTAGGATTCAAACCAATTTAAGACCGTGCAAGAGAGGCCCACCCATTGACTAAGGCGATTTCTAAGAATATTATGATCAATGGTGTCAAATGCGGCACTCAGATGTAAGAGGATGAGAACAGATAAATGGCCTCTGTCTGCATTCACCCGCAAGTTATTTACTACTTTAACGAGTGCAGTTTCTGTGCTGTGATTTGTTCTGAAGCCTGACTGAAATTTATCAAGAATAGCAGGTTTATTGAGATGGTCATTTAATTGCAAAATGACTGACATCTCTAGAATTTTACTTAAGAAGGGCAGGGTAGACATGGGTCTAAAATTTTCAAAGGCAGAGGGGTCAAGATTATTTTTCTTGAGCAGGGGTTTAACTACAGCAGTCTTAAGACAGTCTGGGAAGACCCCCGTATCTAATGACAAATTTACTATGTCAGGAATATTGTCAGTTAGCACGCCTGATACTTTAAATGGTCATATGTTAGCTCTCTTTGCATTGCATTATTGCTCTACTACTGATTAAGAAAGAAAGAAAGAAATGTGGGTTCTGAGTTGTAAGAAGCAAGTCAGTTAAAATGTATGCAGTAGACGGATCTTCCATTAGCAGCAGTGTCCAAGGTAAGAGCTGCCACCCTTTTTATATTTTCATGCTCTATATTTTTAATCTTTCAGTGTCTTTTCACCGACATTACCATTCGATTTGACTCCCTACCCCTTTTCCTGGATAACTGACCCTTTGGAGGAGTCATATAGATGCCTCCACATGCAGGTGCGGCACACAAATGATCTTCAAAGATTAGAGTCGCTCCAGCTTCACTCTGATCACAATAGGAGGCAGCTGCTTGACTTTTTCTTTGGGACAGATTGAACATAATGGCAGCCGGTACAGCTGCTGCAGGGTAGAAATTGTTATCCGCAGGGTAGGAGTGGAACGTGCCAATTTAAGTAAGGGTGAGGCCTTTTAAATTGGCAGGTAAGATTTGCCCACCGGTTGCTCAGCACTTGCCAGTGCTGCTTTATGTAGGTGACTGTCACATACTGATCTGCTAGGCTGCGTGGTGTTCATCTGGCTCTGCACTGACTGTTGACTGTGTAGAATGAGTAGAGCAGCTGGGGCAGGAAACAAAAGAAAATAAAGAAGAGCAGGGCAGCACACGGCAGCAGGAATTCACGACATGTTACAACATGAGTGTCAGCTCACAAGTCTGCACAGCTTTCATCATCTCACTTCTCTCACCTTCAGAGCAGTCTCTCCTGCTTCTGAAAACATTTTCTAAAGGGGAAGCCAAGACTTCAGTAGTGGGTTTTTATTTTTAAACACTAAGTCCACATCTTCATCCACATACACTAAACGTGCCTATAAAGATAACATTTTATCTGTAGATTTGGGAATGAGGACAATGTGAGACTAGCAAGGAAGCTGCCCAAGGAAACAATTGGAGCAAAGAAGTCCTTTGTCACATGGCCAGGTCACATTTGACCCTAACTGCCTTAGACATGGTCAGCCAGAGCGATAAAAAGAGAGTAGAGCTTTGTCAGCCCTTTGTTGGGTGCTGAGTCACCAGGCCTCTCCCAGCCTGCAGCATTCCTAGGACGATTTGGAGAGCAGCTCAGCACAGGCAGCAGAATTTCCCGTGCTGCAAGTACCTGCTTGCTCCAGCGATTAAAAGCCCCTTTCAAAGGGAAGCTGCATTCCAGTGCCATGAAGACAGTAAAACCGCAGTGCTACAGGCGCTGCTGACTGTATGTGGCGTGCCGGAGTGTGCAGCCCACAGGCTGCCAGGTCTGTTTGTGAAGCGCCGTGCATGGCACACTTTAAAACTTGTCTTTTATTAAGCTATACTGTACTCTCTTGTGTGACTTGTATTTATTTTATACTGCTCTGTCAAATCATGTCAGTTCATTTTCACTTGCAAGACCTCCGTAAAGTTTATTTCCTTTTCATTTATTGTGTGTTATAATTTATTATGATTTTAACTTGGAATTGTACACTTGCTTGGTTGCTAAAGTCGTACAATGTTCTGTGAATGGTGCTATGTAAAACTTAGATTAATGGATTGACCTGCCAGGCCAGTACAGAAGCTCCTTTAATTTAAATCCCAATATGAAATTCCTTGCTATTATTATGGCCAGAATTTCTGCTGGTTGACCACCATTTTCTCTATACTAAGACTGTAACCTTGAGGTCACTTTGGAAATCCTTATAAGCAGATCATTGGTTTAAAGCGGAGGTGGTGTAGTCATAGTGCTAGGGTTGTTCTCCAGCAAAGAAATCTTCATGAACTCCTGTCTTGATGTCATTCAGCAAGTCTGACTTTTTTTTTTTTTTTTTAAACTGGCAGGTTCTGCATATTGGCAGCTCTAGCTGGCACCAAAAGGTCCAAGTTCAATTCAGTTTATTTTTGTATAGTGCTCTTCATTGAGTATAGTTTCAGAGTGGTTTGCACGTATGATATAAACGACTTGATGTACACACATAAAACTACAGTTTGTCTAAAACTTGCAGAAAAACAAACTACTGTTTAAAATGTTATTGTTGAGATATGGCAAACTGACAATGGAAGAGAGCAAAACAAAAACTCCAGTCAGCGGTATTCCTGAAGAATATTCACCTCTTGGGGCCTTACAGTCCTTTGTAACACAATATTACAGATAAAGCTGCAGTCCTGGACACCCTGACCAACTGGCTGTCCACCTCCTCCTGGCCATTCTACAGAATAGGTTTGTGCTGGTCAGTCCAATATGAAAGGAAAATCTTTTCATCCTTGAAGTTCAAGGCTCCCCCTTAATTCGGATGTCATTCCCAAGGACAGGAGAATAAATTGGAAGCAGAGCAGTGGCACCAAATGTCATAGTAAGATACTGTGAAGAGAAAAAGAATTGAGAAGGGGGTGGACAACATCAAGGAGATCCATGGTGGCTGTAGGTTTTCATCCAACCTTAATCAATTACTTAGTAACCAAGCCTTGCCGGTCTCGGAGCTTATTTAATTTTATGGATTGTTAATTTGCAATGTTAGGATCTTATTTCGTTGATTTTTTTCCTTTCCAAGGATATCATCCAAAAGATTTGAAGCCTAAAACGGATAATTTTCAGTCTGTCACATTTTTCTAATAAGTGTTTTGTTTTAAACCAAATAGTGCATGCTGATTCCACACAGGTGTACATGGAAAAAAGTTAGATGGAGAACCACCAACAAAGGGCACAAGGCAGAAAACAGACCCCAGGCAGGGTGCCAGCCCACCGCAGGGGAACCTTAAATGAAGCACCAAAATGTCACTTAAGCAGTAAGTACTTCATCATCAATAATTGACTTATCATTTAGAAACAGGGTTGGAACAAAAACCTGCAGCCACTGCAGCTGTCCAAGATCGATGCTACCCACTCCTGGAATAGAGGATGGTTAGTAAGTGCTTATAAATATTGGATTACATATAAAACAAATGACTAACCATTAGAAATGCACATTGTACAGTTAATCAGCAGCTTTAGTCAGGGTATGCTGTACTAAAGTCAGGTGTCTTTAGATTTAAAAGCTGAGACTGATGGGTCATCTCATATATCAGCAGACAGATTGTTCCACAGCTTTTTGGCCCTGTAACCAAAAGTTTGGCCATCCGCTGTTGTTTTTTTTAATCCTTGGAATCTTTAGGAGACTGGCATCATGAGATCTAACCATACATTACAGGCTTGATTTTCCTTAATCCAGGGCACCTACTCTTACTATGGTGTGCATGCAGGGTAAGGCACAAACTTTTCAGTTATGTATACAGACATTTTCCATAGATTGTCTGAATCCTATTTTTTCCATTATTTGGCAGCATTAGGCAGAAGGCAGAAATGATTCCTGTAGGGAGTGGCAGTCCAGTGCAGGTCTACTCATGGTTTCATTCACACTAGGCCAATTCAGAGTCACCACTTAAACTGGCATGCATGTCTTTGGGTATGGAAGGAAAACCAACCAAGAGACAAGGAGAAATATGCAAATACTTCACAGATGGTGAGTGGGCTAGGACATGAACCTGCTACCCAGGACCTGCAAGGAAGCAGCACTAGGCGCTCTGCCACCTCCTGTAAAAAGTTATTGTCATCCTTTCACAGTCCAAATACCTGTCTTTGTGGGAACCATCGGGGTAGATGATAGATTTCAAATAACAACGCAGAGATGAAGAGCCAGCAGTATCCAGACATTGCTTATGCTTACAACATGTATTCTCCAGCATGTACCCCCTGACCCCCTAGCCTGTGGGTGATTTAGTCTTTCGACAATAACAACCTAAAAACCTTACATTTTGAAAAGTGATAGTTTAATCTTTCAGCGATGGGTGGCCTGTGTAATTTCAAACCAGCTTGCTTTCATGAGGGAGCATTGGATAATGGATGCTTTAGAATTCTGTCTGCTTGTTTTATGCAGCTTCTTTCTCCTGGCCAGCACCACAGGGAATCAGTCAGTGTGAACAGCAACTGGAGTAAAGTGGGAATTAGAATTGGAAAAGATGTCCTCCTCACGCTTACATTTACTCTGAAAGAGGCGCTAATCCCAAAAAGAAACTTATATTTTATTGTATATAGTGTCTTTCTGCCAGGAGCATCACTATTAAGTACTTTACATGTGTAATACAGTTTGAGTACAGAAACGGTAACTGAATGACCTCAAATGATGTGTGTAGAGATTAAACTAGCCCGCTTGGGTGCTACACTCCAATGCTATAGCCACAAGGCGGCCACACCTGACGTAGGATGTTTTAAGCTGACATGGGAAAATGCATGTAAACACGGGGACAACAGAGAACCACTACCTTAAGCCACACATCAGTCCACTGGAGGAACCACAACCTGCCCTACTAGTTAAAGGGAGCAAGCCCACACTCATATGCTCAACCAATGCTGGGCCAGTTTACACTTACCAGTTAGTCTTAGTTGCATGTTTTTGGAATGTGGTAAAGAACGAGAATCTCTCAGAGGATGACCATGTGAACAAGAGGAGAACATACTGGCCCCTTACTGTATATAAGGTGACTGGACCGAGAATCAAACCCAGCTCCCTGTAATTGTGAGCCAATGTGTTAATATGCTGCTAATTCAGAATAAGTTATTGCAAAGTTACTGCTAATTTAATTCTTATAAAATATAACTTAATATAAGTTATGTAGCAGTTTGAAGTTATAAAGTAGCCTCAGTGAGGTTTAAAGGGCCTTATGAAAGGCTAGGAGTCTACATCAAGGACTTCCATCGTCTCCTTTATACAGGCAGGTGGAAGCTCAACGGTTCACCTTATTTGTTCGCAGTGTCACCCTGGAACAGCATCAAGAGAGTCAGGGCTGTTTTGTCCATCGACTGATTTTCGGAACCTGCTTTTTCCACTTCAGCATTCTGGGACGTGAAAACCTGTCCTGGCAACACAAATCATCCCTGCACAAGATGCCAGTATTATTTTCAATTATTAAAAACATGCAAGAAATATATTTGATTACTGTTTTGAACGTAGAAAATTAACTCCTTTGCTGTAGAATCAAAGTGTTAGTTGACATTTGTTGTTGTTTATCCCCACAGTGACCTTTAATATCAGAGTGAAAACAGATGCTTATAAATAAATTGTAAATATCCTTCCATTTTCTTAACTTGTAGGGTCGCAGGGACTGGATGTAATGCAAATTCAGTGCAAGGCTCATTCACACACAATGAAAAAAAATACATGTATTTGGTAAACAGGAGGAAAGCTCACAGTGACCCATGGAGAGCGTGCAAAATCCACACACATAGTGACTGGGCCACTGGAGCGGTGAAGCACCCGAACACATCAGTATCTGTCTGCTTTTTCTAGCCATCTTCAGAAATAACTGTTTCAGCGAACCCCACCTGTGTGCACAGAGGTTTAAGGGTTAAATACCATTGTAAAGTGTTGCAATTAGTCAGAGCAGCTCCAAAATACAAAGGAGCATTTAGAACAAATCGGGGATTAGGTGAGTGAAAATGATCACTCGAGAAAGTTGAGAATTTGTGTGTGTGTGTGTGTGTGTGTGTGTGTGTGTGTGTGTGTGTGTGTGTGTGTCACCCAATGGGTTCAATCCAAAGACTCCATGGAGTGGCGTCGTAACAAATGAGTGTCTTATAAGCATTGTATGCAGATGGGACAATGAATGTGGAATGTTAGTGTTCTCAATTGTAGAGTTAATCACATAAATATTCTCGTATGAGGAACTAGTAATCATAACACACCGCACCCCATTCAAGAAACCTTGCATTTCTTAAAAGACTTGCATAAATAATCAATATTTGAATGACACTTAAATACAGGTGACAAGTTTGGCATTTTTTTTGGTGAGATTTGTTCTTCTATAAAATAAATGTGATTAAACATTTCAGTTATTCTGTATATAGAAACCTTACATTAGACCGTTAACTTACATTTTAAGCACCAGCACAGCAAAAATAAAATTAAAATCCCCTTTAAAATATTCCTGAGTATTAAAACCGATCCCGGCTGATTTGTCTCAGAATGATTTGGTCCAAAGTCAAGGAGTGGGGTGTACGGGTACAATGGAGACCTGAACACCTTGAATGATGCGAGAACTTTAAGCAGCTGTCGTCCTCTAATGTTCCCCAATGACCAGCCTGGATATTCTCTTGTAATTTCCTTCTGCCTCACATTTCTGGTTTTTAATTTACCTTTGTTATTTTTATAACTCCAGTTGCTTGCTGTGAAGACACAAAAATACACAAAACACCCCAAAAATGTACACATCCTTTGGGTCAAAAATCTCAAAAAAATGAAAATGGAAAAAAATATATTGACACACACTCATACATACTGTATATACATCTTCTTCTTCTTTCGGCTGTTCCTGTTAGGGGTCGCCACAGCAGATCATCTTCTTCCATATCTTTCTGTCCTCTGTGTCTTGTTCTGTTACACCCATCACCTGCATGTCCTCTCTCACCACATCCATAAACCTTCTCTTAGGCCTTCCTCTTTTCCTCTTGCCTGGCAGCTCTGTCTTTAACATCCTTCTCCAATATACCCAGCATCTCTCCGCTGCACTTGTCCAAACCACACAATCTCGCCTCTCTGACTTTGTCTCCCAACCGTCTAACTTGAGCTGACCCTCTAAGGTCTTCATTTCTAATCCTGTCCATCCTGGTCACACCCAGTGCAAATCTTAGCATTTTATATATATATATATATATATATATATATATATATATATATATATATATATATATATATATATATATATATATATATATTGTATAGAATGGTCCAGATCTAATTATGCAATTTTCATTACGCTATAACGTATTAAGTTTATTACACAGAAAATCACCCAAAAAAATCCAAGACCATCGAGAAGTGTGCGAACTGACGACATGAAAAATCGTCTTCACGCCGAACTGGCATCGACCCCATATAAATCAAAGTCATCCAGATGATCTGGATCTGCATAATTAGATCTGGACCACCCTGTGTGTGTGTGTGTATATATATATATATACTCAGCAAAAAAAGAAACGTCCCTTTTTCAGGACTGTGTATTTCAACAATAATGTTTTAAAAATCCAAAACCTTTACAGATCTTCATTGTAAAGGGTTTAAACAATGTTTTCCATGCATGTTCAGTTAACCATAATCAATTGATTAACATGCACCTGTGGAATGGTCGTTAAGACCTTAACAGCTTACAGAACTTACAGAGCTTACACTAAAGAGACTTGTCTACCGACTGTGAAAAACACCCAAAGAAAGATGCCCAGGGTCCCTGCTCATCTGCGTGAACGTGCATTAGGCATGCTGCAGGGAGGCATGAGGACTGCTGATGTGGCTAGGGCAATAAATTGCCATGTCCGCACTGTGAGACGCCTAAGACAGCGCTACAGGGAGACAGGAAGGACAGCTGATCATCCTCGCAGTGGAAGACCACGTGTAACAACACCTGCACAGGATCGGTACATCCGAATATCACACCTGCGTGACAGGTACAGGATGGCCACAACAACTGCCCGAGTCACACCAGGAACACACAATCCCTCCATCAGTGCTCAGACTGTCCGCAATAGGCTGAGAGAGGCTGGACTGAGGGCTTGTAGGCCTGTTGTAAGGCAGGTCCTTACCAGACATCACCAGCAACAATGCCGCCTATGGGCACAAACCCACCTTCTCTGGACCAGACAGGAGTGGCAAAAAGTGCTCTTCACTGATGAGTCACGGTTTTGTCTCACCAGGGGTGATGGACGGATTCGTGTTTATCGTCGAAGGAATTGAGCACGTCTGGGACCTGTTGGATCGCAGGGTGAGGGCTAGGGCCATTCCCCCCAGAAATGTCCAGGAACTTGCAGGTGCCTTGGTGGAAGAGTGGGGTAACATCTCACAGCAAGAACTGACAAATCTGGTCCAGTCCATGAGGAGGAGATGCACTGCAGTACTTCAAGCAGCTGGTGGCCACACCAGATACTGACTGGTACTTTTGATTTTGAGCCTCCCTTCATTTAGGGACACATTGTGAAACATTTTTAGTTTATGTCTTATGGTGTTGACTCTTTTAGTGTTCATACAAATATTTACACATTAAGTTTACTGAAAGTAAAAACACTTGAAAGTCAGAGGACGTTTCTTTTTTTGCTGAGATATATATATATATGTAACCTGAATGTGTGTCAGTGTGTGTGTCTGTTATACAAATCCACACCATTATAGGTGCATTTTTGATAAATTAGCCCTTCTTATAAATAAATAAAATCATTTTTAACAGTAGAGACAGGCAATGGCATGGACAAATTATAAAAACGTATGGATGTCGCTTTTTATCATAGTAATTAATAAAAACAAACACATAAAATAACCACAAGAGAAAGGGGCAAGCAAATCTCGGATTACTACTAGATTACTACTAGAATTGATAGGGTCAAATCTTTTAACTCCATATGTAATTTAGATAGAACGTCTCATCTTAGATAGATAGATACTTTATTAATCCCAAAGGGAAATTCACATAATCCAGCAGCAGAAAACTGATACAAAAAACAATATTAAATTAAAGAGTAATAAAAATGCATGTAAAAGCAGACAATAACTTTGAGTAATGTTAGCATTTACTCCCCCGGGTGGAATTGAAGAGTCGCATAGTGTGGGGGAGGAACGATCTCCTCAGTCTGTCAGTGGAGCAGGACGGTGACAAAAGTCTGTCACTGAAGCTACTCCTCTGCCTGGAGATGACACTGTTCAGTGGATGCAGTGGATTATTCATGATTGACAGGAGTTTGCTTAGTGCCCGTCGCTCTGCCACAGATGTTAAACTGTCCAACTTTACTCCTACAATAGAGCCTGACTTCTTAACAAGTTTGTCCAGGCGTGAGGCGTCTTTCATCTTTATGCTGCCTCCCCAGCACACCACCACGTAGAAGTGGGAACTCGCCACAATCGTCTGGTAGAACATCTGCAGCATCTTATTGCAGATGTTGAAGGATGCCAACCTTCTCAGAAAGTATAGTCTGCTCTGACCTTTCTTACATAGAGCATCAATATTGGCAGTCCAGTCCAATTTATCATCCAGCTGCACTCCCAGATATTTATAGGTCTGCACCCTCTGCACACAGTCACCTCTGATGATCACAGGGTCCATGAGGGGCCTGGGCCTCCAAAAATCCACCACCAGCTCCTTAGTCTTGCTTGTGTTAAGGTGTAAGTGGTTTGAGTCGCACCATTTAACACTGCCCACTCCTGATGCAGCCCACAATAGCAGTGTCATCAGCGAACTTTTGCGCGTGGCAGGACTCCGAGTCATATTGGAAGTCTGATGTATATAGATTGAACAGGACCGGAGAAATTACAGTCCCCTGTGGCGAATCCTGTGTTGCTGACCACAATGTCAGACCTGCAGTTCCCAAGACGCACATATTGAGGTCTGTCTGTAAGATAGTCCATGATCCATGCCACCAGGTGTGAGTCTACTCCCATCTCAGTCAGCTTGTCTCTAAGGAGCAGAAGTTGGATGGTGATGAAGGCACTAGAGAAGTCCAAAAACATAATTCTTACAGCACCACTGCCTCTGTCCAAGTGGGAGAGGGATCGGTGTAGCATATAGATGATGGCATCCTCCGCTCACACCTTCTCCTGGTATGCAAACTGCAGAGGGTCGGGGGCGTGGTGGACTTGTGGCCTCAGGTGGTGAACCAGCAGCCGCTCCATGGTCTTCATCACATGTGACGTCAGAGCAACAGGCCGGAAGTCATTCAGCTCACTAGGACGTGATACCTTTGGGACTGGGGTGATACAAGATGTTTTCCAAAGCCTTGGGACTCTCCCCTGTTCCAGGCTCAGGTTGAAGATGCACTGTAGAGGACTCCCCAGTTCCAACACACAGGCCTTCAGCAGTCGTGGCGATACACCATCTGGACCCGCTGCTTTGCTGGCACGAAGTCTTCTCAGCTCTCTGCTCTCATGGGCTGCTGTAATTGTGGGTGGGGATGTCTCACCTATGCTGGTGTCAGCAGAAGGATGGTTGGAGGATACAGTACTCCGAGGTGAGAGTGGGTTAGGGTGATCAAACCTATTAAAGAAGTTGTTCATTTGGTTTGCTCTCTCCACGTCTGTCTCGATGGTGGCACCCCGCTTCGAGCTGCAGCCAGTGATGATCTTCATCCCATCCCACACTTCCTTCATGCTGTTATTCTGCAACTTCTGCTCCAGCTTTCTCCTGTACTGCTCTTTTGCCGCCCTGAGCTGGACTCGGAGTTCCTTCTGCACGTGCTTGAGCTCATGCTGATCACCGTCTTTAAAAGCCCTTTTCTTCTGGTTCAAAAGGCCTTTGATGTCACTTGTAATCCATGGCTTGTTGTTAGCATAGCATCATACTGTTCTTACTTGAACTACAATGTCCATACAGAAGTTGATGTAATCAGTTGTGCAGTCAACAGCCTCTTCAATGTTCTCACTATGTGACCCCAGCAGGATATCCCAGTCTGTAGTTCCAAAGCAGTCTCTCAGAGCCTGCTCTGCCTCAGGGGACCACTTCCTGAATGAGCGTGCACTTATCAATAGCACCTGATGACTCCGACTCTCTCGATTCACTAACACAATGTCTTACTGGTATTTCTGAATGGATGAATAGTAATTTTCTCAAACTAAATAAAGAAAAAACGGAAATTTTAGTGATTGGCAATAATGGATACAATGAGGTTATCAGAAATAAACTTGATTCATCAGACCACTAGGACAGCATTTTTTCACTTAAGAAACATAGCAAAAGTTAGACCTCTTATATCACTGAAAGATGCTGAGAAATTAATCCACACTTTTGTTTTCAGTCGCCTAGATTACTGTAACGCACTCCTCTCAGGACTACCCAAAAAAGATATAAATCGTTTGCAACAAGTGCAGAATGCAGCTGCTAGAATCTTAACTAGGAACAGAAAATCCGAACACATTTCTCCAGTTTAGATGTCACTACACTGGTTGCCTGTGTCATTCAGGATTGACTTTAAAATTCTGCTTATGGTTTATAAAGCCTTAAATAATCTCGCTCCATCTTATATATCGGAATGCCTGACACCTTATATTCCAAATCGTAACCTCAGATCTTCAAATGAGTGTCTGCTTAGAATTCCAAGAGCTAAACTTAAAACAAGTGGTGAGGCGGCCTTCTGCTGTTATGCACCTAAAATCTGGGATAGCCTGCCAATAGGAATTCGCCAGGCTGATATGGTGGAGCACTTTAAAACACTGCTGAAAACACATTACTTTAACATGGCCTTCTCATAACTTCATTTTAACTTAATCCTGATGCTCTGTATGTTCAATTCATCATAATAACTATTCACAGTGGCTACAAAATCCGTACTGACCCCAACTCTCTCTTCTGTTTCTTTTTCCAGTTTCTTTGTGGTGGCGTCCTGTGCCAACACCACCTACTCAAAACATCATGATGCACCAACATTGATGGACTGAAAGCCAGAAGTCTACGTGACCATCATCATCAAGTCCTTCCATGAGAACCCTAAATACAAAGAGGACTGTTTCATTTATGTTAGGTAGAATACCCAGAGGGGACTGGGCGGTCTCGTGGTCTGGAATCCCTACAGATTTTATTTTTTTTCTCCAGCCGTCTGGAGCTTTTTTTTTGTTTTGTTTTTTCTGTCCACCCTGGCCATCAGACCTTACTCTTATTCTATGTTAATTAATGTTGACTTATTTTTATTTTTTATTGTGTCTTCTATTTTTCTATTCTTCATTTTGTAAAGCACTTTGAGCTACATTTTTTGTATGAAAATGTGCTATATAAATAAATGTTGTTGTTGTTGTTGTAGGTAGCGCCTTCACTCTTGGTTCGTAGTGAGGCTGAAGCAGAACCAGGTTATGATCTGCTTTCCCAAGCGAAGGCAGCGGGGTGGCACTGCACTGTATGTGTCTTTAACGTTTGCATACAGTAGGTCGATAGTCCTATTTCCCCGGGTGTTACAGTCCACCTACTGGACTTACATGCTGTGCTCCTTCACAAAAGTACCTACAAAGGAAATGTCTAAAATAGCGGGGAAGAGTGGGATAACAGTACAGTATGAAATAAAAAAGTTTGAATTGCGTGGACCTCGTAGCCTTTGTGCAGCAGGAGCACAGATTCAGAAACCATCTGCATCTTTGGCCTTGCAAATTTGGGTACGGAACAGTGCAGTTGTAATGGGTGCAAGGCATTAAGCAGCATTTTACCCCACAACCATAAAGGGAGTCTGCAGAGATTGTCCACACAGTAAAAGAATGTGAAAGACGTGCCCAAGGGGCGCCCCTTCTGTACCGTGTGTAGTAATAACATTACAATACTATATATCCCTGCATAATGTTTAGGACAAAGACACATTTTTTCCTTGATTTACCCCTGTGCTCCACAGTTAAAAATCACAAATCAAACATTTCAGACGTGATTAAAGTGCACATTGCAGACTTTCACTTAAGGGGATTTGCATACATTTCAGTCACACCGTGTAGAAATAACAACGCTTTTTCTACATGGTCCCCCATTTCAGGGCACCGTAATGTTTGGGACACAGTAATGGCAGGTCTGCTTCTAGTTTGCAATTCACAGACATCACCAAGTGCTGAGGATCTTCTCTGGTGATTCTCTGCCAAGCCTTTAATGCAACCATCTTTAGCTCCTGCTTATTTCAGGGGATTGCCCCCTTAAGTTTTCTCTTCAGCATGTAGAAGGTCTGCTTTATTGGATTTAAATCAGGTGACTTGGACATTCAAGTATTTTCAATTTTTTAGCTTAGAAAAACTCCTGTGTTGCCTTAGCAGTATGTTTGGGATCGTTATCTTGTTGTAGGATGAAGTGCCGTCCAATGAATTTGGAGACATTCACTGCAACTTGAGGAGATCAGATGTTTCTCTACACCTCAGAATCCATTGTGCCATCAGCAGTTACATCATCAGTGAAGGTAAGTGTGCCTGTAACTTTAGCAGCCATACGTGCCCAGGCCATAACACCCCCACCACCATGTTTAGCAGATGAGGTGGGGTGCTTTGGATCTTGGGCAGTTCCTTTTAGTCCCCACACTTTGCTCTTGTCATCATTCTACTGCAGGTTCATCTTTGTCTTGTTTGTCCACAAGACCTTTTTCCAGAATTCTGCAGGTTCTTTCAAGGCCTTTTTCACAAACTGTAATCTGGTCATCCAGTTTTTGTGGCTAACTAGTGGTTTGCATCTTGCAGTGTGGCCTCTGTGTTTCTGTTCATGAAGTCTTCTGCCGATAGTCATCTCTGGCACCTCCTCATCTGCCCACTGTCTCTGACCTGTCTTGGTGTTTGGGGCTTTTTCTTTACATTGTGAGGATTCGTCTGTCATCAGCACTGGAGGTCTTCCTTGGCCTAGTAGTCTCTCTGTGATCACTGAGCTCACCAGCGTGTTCATCCTTCTTGATGATATTCCAGACAGTGGATTTAGGTCGTCCTAATGTTATACTGACGTCTCTAATGAATTTATTCTTGTTTTTCAGCCTCATAATGGCTTCTTTGGCTTTTATTGACACAGCACTTGTCCTCCTGTTGAACAACGGCAACTGCAGACTCCATTGGGTAGAAGCAAGCTGAGGTATCTTATGAAAATATGAAACACAATTTAATAACATAACATTCTTTTGTTATCTCATATTCTGCATTCAAAAAAGCACAGCAGTATGATTTTATAACACCTTCAGACAGAGAGATTTTTTTTCTAGGGCCTTAAATGTTGAATTCTGTTTTCCCTTTTGTTGTTTTCCTGTTAATTTTCCTATTTCTTGTGTTGTTTGCTCCCTTACTTGTTTCCTAATAATGACAATTAAGGATAAGCAGAGC